>NC_090200.1:25305000-25620833 GCF_033026475.1 Channa argus
TTGTGCTCTGTCTCCCACTTTACCTCCATCTCTGTCCCCTTACTGTTGATTTAAATAACCTCTTCACTTCAGACCTCAAGACAGCATTTTGTGTCGGTGACAGGAACACTCAGCAACAGCTCATTCACGGAATAAATTGCAGACAGACGCTGAAAATATTTTTCACACGGTCACACATGCTCTGCTGTGTTTCTCTTGTCTGTCCCTATAGCAACCAGGAGGACTACCAGCTGGTCCGTAAGCTGGGCAGAGGAAAGTACAGCGAGGTGTTTGAGGCCATCAACATCACCAACAACGAGAAGGTGGTCGTCAAGATCCTGAAGGTGAGATTTGGGAGGAAATGAAAACAGTTAATTATTCCCTAACCTACAGTGCACATAAAAAGCGTTCACCCTCTAAGGAAGGTGACGTGACATCTTCTATTTTTTTTTTTTACAGTATTGAATCACAGTTAATAAAAAAGACCAACATTAACAGAAATGTCAAAGTGATTAAAAAGTGAAAAACTTTTTGACTTTGCAAGAAGGAGACTAGTGAGGGAGGCAACAAAGACCCCTGGGACTCTAAACGAGTTACAAGCTTTTGTGGCTGAAAATAGAGAAACAGTAAATACTGTACATACAGCACAACAACTGTGACTACAATTTCTAAGGGGTTGGAGTAGTTTTTAGAGGCAATTTAATCATTTTTTTCTAATTAACCTATATAATTTCATTTTAAATTCACTTTATTTTCAGTGCTTGTAATATGAAGAATGAGAACCGTAATCTCTAAAATACTGCGAGAGTTTGGTCTTAAATCTTGCAGATGGGGAATGACAGAATGAGCGTAAAAGAGGTGAGCGCACAGGATAAATCGGATGTTGTTCTATTTGTAGTATCAAATCAATAGTTTGGAAATTACCCAGATTTAATTCTTTAGTTGTTTTGGTTATTTTCTAACAAAAAAAGAGCTTTAGCTACTCCTGTTCTTTTAATTACTGCTACAATGCTGATTAAAATTCAATGTTGAGTTTTAAACCAGATGAAATTTGATGATGTCTCTGTAGATTTGAGGAACCTTTTGTTATGGGCTTTTTCTCCAGTGCTCTGTTTTTCTTTGCATTAATGTATCTATTTATAAAAATCAGTAACTAAATCATTTCTGTAAACCATCTAAAACCATCTAAGTAAATATAAGTGAATTAAAATTGTTCAACTTATTGTAATGTAAGACAAAAGTAAGAAGCAGTTTCCCACATTTGAGAACAAGTTCAATGTTTGCTTTTTCTGCTGGGGAAAAGAATGACTTCAGTCAAATGTGGGAACAACTGCCTTTACGTTGATGGACAAAGTTTTAGATTTAGATATAGACTTTTCCACAATAAAAAAATGAAAAATAACTTCTTTATTTTTTTATGTCATACTGTATTTTGATTGAATTTTTTTATTAATGAAAAAAATAATAAATAAAAATGTTTATAAATAAAAACACAAATAATTACTACCACTTATCTGTAAATTGTAAGTAATTGTCAGTTTCAGTCCTCCATACATTTTTGTCGAATTACTGACAGCATTGCAGCAAATCATAACATTCGATGTTTATTTTTAGCTCCCTGTTTATCCTGATTAGACGATTATGCAATAGACTCATTAATGGAACACAATTGGTCTGTTCTTGTTTTGCCACAGTCTGGTTGTCGTAGTTGAAATACCCTCTAACCAAACACAAGCATCTTAATGACGTTCTGCTGCACTGGGAGATTTTAACCTCTGAGTAACAAATAGGATGGATATTGTTTGAAGGATTTTTTGTGGTGTTGTGGGTGAAAAATTGCCTGTCAGCCCTTTAAAGATAACCCCCACCCCACCCCCACACCAGCTGTACTAAATGTCTTTGAAACAAGATTGACACACTAATGCTGGAGAATGCAGCAGCAATGGGAGAAGCAGAATCAGCAGCTTTACACAGGCAAACCTCTCTGCTTTCTTTTTCCCCTCATCTCACACCCAAAAACCCTCCCTGTTAAATCTCCTTCTTTGTTTGTCTTTCTTTGTTTTGTCCTATCACATCAGCCGGTGAAGAAGAAGAAGATCAAGCGAGAGATCAAGATCCTGGAGAACCTGCGAGGAGGAACCAACATCATCCGACTGGTGGACACAGTCAAAGACCCAGTGGTAGGATTATTGGTGGCATGCTTTTTGTTTTGTTTTTTGTTTAGTTTTTTTAAATGAGAAAAATTTATAGGAGAGTTTGGGATTGAGTCATGGTACAAATTTGGATAAATTTAGGAAAGAGATTGGTGAGTCTGCTTACTTTTGTCAGGGAAGCTTTCCTTTATCTAATTGGTGTCCAGAATTAATAAAGCGTACACCTGTTCATACCTTTGTTAAAGTTTCGTGTGTATCCTTCGTGTATTTTTTAATAAATTTTCAATAGTCTAGTTTTTAAAATTCTGTGTTTTTCCTATCCAGTTTTCTTCTTCCTGGGCCATTGTTGGCACATTGCAATACTTTCTGGTCCGTTTCTGCAATCGACTGTTGATCATTGGAATAATTTGAAAGTGGAGGCAAGCGTGCATCACTGCATGGCCATCCTTATGCATATAGGCTGCAAATGATTGTTTATGTGGTATTAGCTAATAATAACAGAAAATTGGAGCAGAGTAGAACTTTATGATTGAGTTGAAGTAAAGGGTTTGTAATGTGCTTTGGTTCTGACGCTGATGCTACTTCATGTATCAGATTTGTTCAACCCCAGTTACAAAAGTCAGACAGTTCTTTAATAACATGGACACTACCTCAGGCAAGGTTTTGGCTACACCTGTACAATGTTCAGCTGTTTATGTGTTAGTTCAGGGTGTTGATGGGGATTGCATTACCCTGAGAGGGGTTTCCACTTTTCATACATGAGGGGGTCAGAGTGTTAGAAAGAACTCTTAGTACAGTTACTGTACTATAAGTAACTCTGATAGTGTCAACAGCAACAGAACTTTACACTTGCAATTTTGCACAAAAAGTTGTTTGGATTGGTGGATGTTTTCTCTGGGGTTCCTAATAACATGGTCACTAAATGTGTTTTTTGCGATTTATAAATTTGTTAAAGCATTTTAGAGCTGATAAAATCAACAGATAAATTGTGTTGCAATCATTGTTTTTATTCCCCACAATAACTCTTCTTACAGCACATGATCAACATCTACAACCCAAACACAAAAAAGGTGGGACAATGTGTAAAACGCAAATGAAAGGAGAATGCAATGATTTGCAAATACAACATAAACAACATAGAATATGTTTAAACTAAGACATTTTGCTATTTCATGGAAAATATTATCTCATCTTGATTTTGATGGCAGCAACACATCTCAAATAAGTTGGAACAAGGCATGTTTACGATTGTGTAATATCTCCTCTTCTTTTAACAACACTCTGTAAACATCTGGGAAGAGAGGAGACCAGTTGCTGGAGGTTTAGGAGAGGAATGTTGTCCCATTCTTGTCTGATGCAGGATTCTAGCTGCTCAACAGACCTGGGCATTTGTTGCTGGATGTTTTGTTTATTGATGAGCCAAATGTTTTCTATTGGTGCTGGTGTATGTAAGGCCTTTCCTGAAAGAGTCGTTGTCTGGATGGGAGCATATGTTGCTCTAAAACCTCTGCCCTTTTCAGCATTGATGGTGCCTTTCCAGATGTGTAAGCTGCCCACACCATAGGCACTAATGCACCCCCATACCATCAGAGATGCAGGCTTTTGAACGGTCCGCTGATAACAAGCTGGATGGTCCCTCTCTTTAGTGTGCAGGACACAGCATCCATGGTTTGCAAAAGAATTTGAAACTTTGATTCATCTGACCACAGAACAGTTCCATTTTGCCTAAGACCATTTTAAATGAGCTTTGGCCCAGAGAAAACAGGCGTTTCTGGATAGTGTTCACATATGACTTCTTCTTTGTAAGATACAGCTTTAACTGTGGTTCATACACTCCTTTCTGGAAATGTTCCTGAGCCCATGCATTGATGTCGAATAGAGAATCATGAGATTTTAATGCAGTGCCTTTGGCCTTGTCCCTTGCACACAGAGATTCCTCCTGATTCTCTGAATCTTTTGATTATATTATATACTTCAGATAGTGGGATTCTTTAAAGTCTTCACAATTTTACATTGATGAACATTTTTCTGAAATTGTTCAACAATTTTTATACACGGTTTGTTGCATATTGGTGAACCTCTGCCTTTCTTTACATCCAAGAGGCTCTGCCTCAGCATAATGCTCCTTTTATTCCCAGTCATGTCACTGACCTGTTGCCAATTAACCTAATTAGTTGTCAAATGCTCATCAATTTGTTTTTTAATTTGCAGCAATTTCCTTTCCAGCCTTTTGTTGCCCCAGTTTTTGAAATGTGTTGCCATCTAATTCCAAATAAGCTAATATTTTCCATAAATGGTAAAATATC
Organism: Channa argus; assembly: GCF_033026475.1. Taxonomy (NCBI): domain Eukaryota; kingdom Metazoa; phylum Chordata; class Actinopteri; order Anabantiformes; family Channidae; genus Channa; species Channa argus. Next base: position 25,309,439 of record NC_090200.1, read on the forward strand.
TTTCAACATCTGACATGTTGCTTAAGTTCTATTGTGAATAAAATATGGTTGACATTTGCAAATTATTGCATTTTGTTTTATTTATGTTTTACACATTTTCCCAACTTTTTTTGAATTGGGTTTCTATATCACATGGATATTAAAAGCATGGGTAAGCACATAGTGTACTGATGAGTTCAAGAAATCATAGGTTAATGAAACTGTAGGTGTTGCAGATGATAAAGATTGGATTGAGTCATGGTAATGACTGTAGTTGCAAATTAACATAACACTGAGTGTTAATTATTTATTGGTAGTGGTGATTGTTTCTGTCACGGAGGGTGACTCCTGGTGCTGGCATGTGGGTAATACAAATTTTGCTTCTAAAGTTTACTGTTACACATGTTGTGATTAAGGTTCCCACTGATGCACACATTTCTGTAATATGTTAATTCTCAGAGGTCTATCCCAAAGAAGTTAAATAAGAAAATGAATAAATTATGTAGCGAATTTAAGGGATATCCAGGAGCAGGAGCTCTACATCTTGATAATTTATTTCTATTTTCCTACTTCATATATCATATTTCCAGACTTTCCAGACTAGCCTGTGCTGGAAAACATTAACAACCCATGAAGGAATAATACATTTAAACTTCAAATATGAGTATATTCTTGGGCACTAGGGCTGCACAATATAGTAAAAAAGTCATATTGACAATATTTTGAAAGGAATATAAAAAACAAGTGGTTTAGTGAGCCTACCTGCCTAGTTTTTGAGGTAAATGCTCAGATTACCCAACTCGGACATACGAAGGAGTTCTAAAATTCATTTAAAGGAAAAAATTATTGACAGTTTTACTACTGACTTTGTCTAAATCTACTTATAATATAAAAAGCTTTCCACGCAGACTGTTTTATAGACTGAAGTATTATTAATAGTATTACTCCAAACATTGGTGTTAGCGCATGGTGCTGAATTCTATGTGTGTTTTGAGAAAATAAAATTAAACCTGAATAGTCGACTTCAAATAAACTTCATGGTTTACTAGGCCCAACAGTGGGCCTAGCAAACTAGTTTTTCTTGTTGCTGATCGGTCAACTGAAACTGTCACACACTGAGCACAAACATTTACCGACAAATTTAAATGCAAATTTAAAAGAAAAGAAGCTGACAACAGCCCAAGAAGTTGTTAGATTTGTCAATAGTCACTTCTGCAAAACGTCACTAAATAGGTCTGAAAAGTCGCTAAATCTAGCAGCAGTTCTGCTAACTGCGCATCAGGAAGTCATGTGATTGCACTCGCTTGTGCTCCACTTTCCAAACAGACTGACTGGTAATCTCTTTATGAACTAATGAACTCTAACTGCTAACTGCACAGAAACAGACTAGAGGTTGTCATGCATGCACGCATACATATTTATTTAAAGAATTTGCAGACTTTTGTGGTTATTTAGTTGCACATACAGACCTTGCAATTGCAATTACATTAATCGTGCAGCACTAGTGGGCACCCTACAGGGTCCTTTTGCTATAGGATAGTTTAATAATTGTGATAATTTAATCACACTTTTCGGACAAGTTAGTTCAAATAAACCACCAAGGGCTGTTTGACATCAGTTCACTTTAGATAAGTAGGGCAGTCAAATTTGTGACTGAATCAATAATGAGCCACTTCCTGCTTTTTTGTTGTCTGTAATTATTTTTTTCTGACTTGATTGTGACTTTCTGATGCTCCCCGTCCCTCTCTGTCTCTCTGTGGTGGTTGTACAGTCCAGAACTCCAGCGCTCGTCTTTGAATGCATCAATAACACAGACTTCAAGGTACAATCATTATCCTCTCTTCTGCATGCTTCTGTGGGTCTCTTCTGTCACTGCAACAAGTTGCCTCTTTGTCACATCTTTTATTGTGATGTTTGTAATCATCTTGATGGGTAATAATGGTGCAGGAGCCAGCAGCTCATGTTCAAAATCAAGGCTCGGATGCTCACGCAGATTTGTTTTTCCCTTGCAGGAATTGTACCAGAAGTTGACAGATTATGATATCCGTTTTTATATGTATGAACTACTGAAGGTAAGGATTTGATTTTTAATAAGCAAAAATCGCTTTTTAAAGTGCATCACTATTTACTCAGGATGGAGCTCTCCCACTCAGCTTGGTGAGGTTCCCAGGAATTCAAGACTCTACACTTAATTGTCTTTGTCTTCTGTGACAATATGTGTGTCTCAGGCTCTGGACTACTGTCACAGTATGGGAATCATGCACCGTGACGTCAAACCCCACAATGTGATGATCGACCACCAGTTGAGAAAGGTAGGAGGTGCCCTATATAGTCTATTTTCTTCTTCACACACACCCACCCACATACACAATCTATTATCTCTCATGCTTCTATTTCAGCCCTGCTGTTTTTCTCTCATGGTTTATTATCTCTCTGGCTTTCTCTCTCCTTTCATTCCTCTGTTTCATCTTTTCTTTTGAAAAGGAGTTGGCAATGCATTAGCCTAGGCCTTTATACACACGTATTCTGTACAATATGCCCGAGTCACATTTACCTCTAAATAAACATGAGTCTTATTGCTCTCTGTTGGTTTTTGCAGATGCACAGTTTTAGGGGCTAACTGAGGATGAGCGCAGGGTACATTGTAGTTCCCTAATGATGTTCATGCTTGCTCTTTATTCCTGTCATCCTTGACTCCAAAATTAATTTATTGACCTGTGACAAATACCAGATCCTACGCAGTACTGCAATTTATACATTAAGTTTTAGTGTTCAGGGAGGGCAATAACAGCCTTTGCATTATCAGCCATTTGCGTTTGAGAAATCTTTTTTTGTATGAGTTTATTTTGGTAGGATATTTTTTCCCTGTAGTATAGTGTTACAGTGTACAAAGAAACAGAGTATGCCTCTGTGCAGTATTATTAAAATCTTAAATGACTCATAAAAGAGTGCAGTAGGGATGATGTTCTTTTGGAGGCCCGCATAGAGATTAGCATCTCCCTGCTTCCCTTGACAAAAGGCCAGTGGGATTTTTCCATTGGCGTTTAAGTTATTGTGGAAAATAAGCTCCATGGGAATCAGAAGTTTATGATATTCTTTAGAGATGAACACCCCTTTTGTGATTTCTAAAGCTTAAACATAATCATCAGAAGTAAAAAGCTGTGAGACTATAAACAAACTACACAACAGTTGTATGACTTAAACGTCAGCACCAATAAACTTCCAATTTGTAATTTGATTGCAGCACACTTACCCCTTCTACAAAAACCTTTTCTTCTTTCAGTGACTTGATGTAGTGGCCCTGAGCTTTAAACTCAATGAGCTGTGAAGATGGAGTAGATGAGTAGATGAGTCTGCTCAGCATGCTTTATTCTTCTCAAACCTTGACTTCCAGCCCTGTCCAGCAGGGAGCAGCAAGTTCACACAAGTGTGAATTAACCTGCAGAATCCAGCAGATGACACACAATAGGATGTTATGTCAGGGAACAAAAGGTGATATTAGGTTCCTGCAGATAGAGTCGTTTAGCTACACTTTCAAAATATTTTGTTTTAAAACTGTGAAATGAAGCTAAGTGATAATGATGATGATGTGTGTCTCCATAGCTACGCCTTATAGACTGGGGTTTGGCTGAGTTCTACCACCCATCCCAGGAGTACAACGTCAGAGTGGCCTCACGATACTTCAAAGGACCTGAACTTCTGGTGGATTACCAGGTCTTACATATATACACACACAAACACCCACTTATGTTGCCATTAGATTTTTTTTCAACATTTCTTAAGCCCATTTCTGACACGCACTGGAATTCCGACATTATCCCGACTTTATCTAGAGGGGGTGTATGTGTGAACCCAAATGCCCAAGTCTGTTGCCCCTAACATTACTCGGATTTTACCCAGCTAGCTCCCTAGTGCAAAGTCCAGATTATCTCCAACCGAACTCATTTGTGATTAGAGGAGGTAATACTCACCATGAGTGAGTGGGCGTGTGGATGATGTCCATTTCTTGCGCCTGTCTGGGAAATACAAACACCCAAAGGTGAAAAAGTCATTCATTCAACCCAACAACAATGTCGAACTGGATAGACAACGAAATTCATGAACTTCTGTGGGTAAGGGCAGAACTGGAAATCGTACAACAAATACAAGAAGCAGCACAAGATTCTGTGGTATACAACTAGATTACAAAGCAAAACACTGTTACTACCGCAGCTTTGTTTTTGCATCATGTTCTGCCCCCCGCTCAAAGTGCCCAGCACCACCCATTGCCCAATTAAAGGGAGTATTTCTTCACAAGTGAGAACCCATCTCACACGGACTATCTCCCGATGTTGGTAATGTGTCTGAAAAGGAAACCCCCGACAATATCAGGACCTGATCCTCCTGACATCCTCTAGAGTTCAAGTCTGAAACAGGCTTTATAGATACTTTACCTTCCATCTCACAGTTATATTCACACAGAAGTAGAAAATGCATAAAACCTACAGTGTACGTTTCTGCTTTTCTCTGACTTTGGCAAGCATACATTTATGGGAAAATAGTGTTATATATTTTCTGTGTTATCATCATTAGCATTGTTATTTGATGAATTTGTGTTTCAGATGTACGACTACAGTCTAGACATGTGGAGCTTGGGTTGTATGCTGGCCAGTATGATCTTTCAGAAGGAGCCCTTCTTCCATGGACAAGACAACTATGACCAGGTACCTATCACACATGTACAGCTACTACAAACCATGGACAACAGCAGCATGCTAATAAGAAAAGTATCCACTTCCATTCAAAAGAGGAAGGAGAAGAAATTGATTTGGATCAAGGAGAAAAACGACAGCAATTAAAACTAACACAGAGGTTGAACCTTTATCTCTTTTGGGTTTTAGTTGGTGCGAATTGCCAAGGTCCTGGGGACAGACGAACTGTTCGGCTACCTGCGTAAATACCACATTGAACTGGACCCTCGTTTCAAAGACTTGCTGGGCCAGTAAGTCCACACCCCGGTTTTGTGACACACATTTCTGAATCTATCCTAAAGTAGCAGTAAGGGGACACAGTGAGATAATTAGAGGTGTCCTGGAAGAATATGCTGAATCTTTAGCCAGCTATTCTCCTGTGTTATCTTAAAGCCACAGTGAGAAATAAACCAAATGTTTAACATTTGCTTATAAATATGCCTTAATTATGAATTAAGTTCTGATTTGCAGAGCAATAATAGCGCTTTTCCATTACAGGATTTATTAAGGGATTATTGACTGTTTTGTTTGCTGACTTGTGACGGCAAACATGAAGCTCCGAGCTCCATTTCTTTAACTCCAGTTTGACATTTTTTTAAATAAAAATTTTCCTACAAACAAAGCAGGTAGCCTTATGCAATCTTAGAGTCATTGATTTTGCTGATGTTCCGTTTGAAAGACGCAGTTTATGAAGCATATGAGATTAGATTTTTGTGTCAATTTTAATTTTTTTTTAAAAAAATGCACAGTCTCTGTATTAGAACTTTGACACAGTTTAATATAGACGCCCTTCATCACAATGGTTACTTAACTTGTGTAAATTACAACTGAAAACACGAAAAAGCTTACGACTCCTTTAAGAAATTTTTACTGCACTGTTTTTTTTTTGTTTGTTTTTTTTTTCAAAATGACCAACCAAGAAACTATAAAGTGTTAATTAAAACTGCAGAGTCTGGGATAATTAATATACCTACAGTCTGTTGATCTGTTGTTAATATAAATATATATATATATAAATGCAGCATCACAATGGTTACTTGACTTATAATAATTAATTACAATAATAATAATTACAATAATAATAATTACAACTGTAAACATGAAAAAGCTCACAACTCCTTTAAGAAATTTTTTACTGCACTGTTTTTTTGTTTGTTTTTTTCAAAATGACTCACCTTTGACCTCTTCATTGAAGGAACAAAAGGAAAGTTGATAGGCTGATTAGACAGAAACCCTTTGGGTCCCCAGTATATGCTCATACTGTATTTCTATACTTGTCAAAGTAAAACAACCAAACTGTACAGAAAACAAATGTGTTCTTACAGTGATCAGTACTGAGCTGTCAACTTTAAAGATGGTGTTGTTGGATCTGTGTGTGTCATGTGTACCCCTGCAGGCAGAGCAGGAAGCGTTGGGAACAGTTTGTGCAGACCGAGAACCAGCACTTGGTGAGTCCTGAAGCTCTGGACCTGCTGGACAAGCTGCTACGCTATGACCATCAACAGAGGCTGACTGCCACTGAGGCCATGGAGCACCCTTACTTCTGTAAGCAAACATCACACAGTTTACAGGAGTAAAGGTTGAGGTATCCTTGCTGTTTACCCAAGTGTACGTGAGACATTGTCATTGTGGATGTCTGGGGATATGAAAGATCACCCACAAGGAGGCAGACTTAGGTCTAATTATCTCTGAAAGACAACGTAATTTCTTTATGAACCTCCACATAGACAGTCAAATAGGTTAATGTTGAGATCAAGGCAGAAAAATAGTGGATATATAGGTGCGGGTAGTTGTGGGCAGGCTCACATAGTTCCACTATGTGAATTTCCTATGTGTAGTTAACAGCAAGTTTACCTTAAGCCGAATACACGCACTGTTATGTGAGTGTAGCAACAGAGTCAAAATGGGCTTCCAGTGAGATGGTCTTGAACTCCACATAACATTAACTTATGTTTGTGAGGATTTCTTCTATTCTCCTACTGCAGACCCAGTAGTGAAGGAGCAGTCTCTTTCAAACTCAGACAACAACATGGTTTCCAGTGGCAACACTACAGCACGATGAAACACAGGTAAAAGTCTGATTACTTAGTGATCACTTTCAATACAAAAAATAATTATCCAGTGGTAGATTCCTACTAATCTAACTTCTAGACAAATACATTGCAAATGCATTAATGCAACTCAAATGGTGCTTGTTTTCATTGGGAATGTGTTTTTCCCAAACAAACCAGCCAACAATTATCTCCTTATCCGTCAGATTTCTTTTAAAACCCACAGAATTTTCTAAACCAAATTAAACCCCAAACGCCTCTTCTATGCCTCTGCCCAGGTGGAACCACAGGCATTATGTTAGTCGGTTGTCCATCCTATTAGTTTGTACTTTAATTGCTTGTGTGATTGACTGGTGATGGTTGACAGCATATTTACTGTAACTTTGTAGTAGACTGAGAAAACCAAATGCAAAGACTGTCAAATGGGACAATTTTTGTCATTCTGTCCCCTCATACTTTCCTCCTCCTCACACCTTATGTTCTCTCTCCCTTTACAGAGACAGAAGAAGAAGGATGTTTGTTACCTCAACTTTGTACCCGGTTGTGACAGTAACTTTGACAAGTGTACAGTGACAATGGATCAAAGTAACTGTGACCAGTTACACATTCACAGATATGTGCATATGGATACATGCATACACACAAACACACACACATCAATGCAAGCACTTCTCTGTACACTCACACACACATACATATACATACACACGCCTTCCTCCTCTGTATCAGTCTGTGATTGGCTTGTCCTGGTTCCCTGTCCAGCAGCGTAACCAATGAGCTTGAAGCTGCTCCCCCATCATCTCCTGAAATGATCTTTGTCCTCCAAGCTCATGTAGGTCAACAAGGACAAACTACAATTCTGTCCCCCCATCTCTCTCTCTCTCTCTCTCTCTCTCTCTCTCTCTCTCTCTCTCTCTCTCTCTCTCTCATATATTGTCTCTTTCTTTTGCATCAGCATGGAGAATAATCAGGAGTGTGAGCCTGTACAAGCCCCTCCACTCAACCCCCCCCAATCCAATCCTCCTTCCCCATCATATACCTGAAAAGACAGACAGATGTCTTAGCACTACTTCAGTTCTGAAAGTGGCATGGTGGACTCTCTAGATAGAATGATGATGATAATAATAAAATAATATTAATGACAAATAAATGATTTTTATTTAGATGAACTTTGCCTGTATTGGATTGAATTCATTGCTTGTCTATCTTGTCTTTATACAGTGCCAGTCAACGTGCACATTGTTTTTTTATGATGCCAAAGTTGCTGTATTAGATATAAATAGACATTAGGAATTTAACATGGGAAAAGGTTGAAAGATAGATCTAATTTTTCTGTCATGCTTTGTGCAAACTTCTAGGAATATTATGATAAAACACTGACAGGATGTAAGAACAGGCATAAGAATAAAATAGCAGCAAATTACATTAACTATCCTGATTACTGAGCCAAATCGATCAATCAAAATGAAAACAAAAAATTGCTAAACCATAGACGCTGTCATGGTTAAAGTAGAAAGATGAAACTAAAAGTATGTGTTTTTATTTGCCTTGTTGTTCAAAGTGATGATTTGACGACAACTAGTCAACCAAATGATGGGAACCAAAAAAACAGGAAAAGCATGCTTTATTTGCATAATACCAAGATAGCTCCTTCTTTAATAGATGAGAGATTAAGACAACCGTGACATTTTCAACTGAAAAGCTCAATATCTGCAATATTTTAATAACATTTTTGTTGATTTACTTTTAGCTGAATGACCAGCCTTCCTCTTTTAGCATTGCTCAAACTCCTACATAGAGAAATGTAATAAGTAAAAGCTTTTGACTTATTCTATTTTAAACTCCAACCTGTAGTCTCTGCCTTGTATCATGTTTACTGTAGCCCACACAGAAAACATGAAGCTCCGAGCTCCATTTCTTTAACTCCAGTTTGAAATTTTTGTAAATAAAAGTTTTCCTACAAACAAAGCAGGTAGCCTTATGCAATTGAGGCATTGATTTTACTGATGTTCCGTTTGAAAAACGCAGTTTATGAAGCTTATGAGATTAGATTTTTGTGTCAGTTTTAAAAAATATTTCTAAAAATGCGCAGTCTCTGTATTAGAACTTTGACACAGTTTAATATGGACGCCCTTCATCACAATGGTTACTTAACTTGTGTAAATTACAACTGAAAACACGAAAAAGCTCACGACTCCTTTAAGAAATTTTTACTGCACTGTTTTTTTTTTTTGTTTTGTTTTTTTAAAGACCAACCAAGAAACTATACAGTGTTAATTAAAACTGCAGAGTCTGGGATAGTTAATATACCTACGGTCTGTTGATCTGTTGTTAATATAAATATATATAAATGCAGCTATAACATTTTGAATTTAGAAAATGCATTTACAGTGTTTATAGGTTTTGTGAGCCAAATGCATTACTTAAAATGAAAACCAAAACATAGACACTCATCATTAAAGTAGGAAGAACATAGTTGACATTGAAGAAACTTAGCCTACTCTATTGAGTAATTGTTTTTATCTGCCATGTTGTGTGAAGTAATGACTGTAAACCACAATTTGTTAGAGAGCGAAAACAGGAAAAGGATGTTTTATTTGCATATTTCAAGGTAGCTCCTCCTTTTCCAGAACTTACGATGCCTGGTCTTTCCTAATATTGGAAAACACTTTTTTTTGTTGCAGTTGGAGAGAGACAATGCTTTTTGTAAACTGTCCACGTTCACTATATCTATAATAATTTTTGTGTTTGTTAGGAACAGGAAATTGAGATGACATGAAGGAAAGGTGAGAGAAATGCAAAAAAAGGCATTTTGCCTGCCCTAGGCAGTTCATGCGCAATATCTATGCTACTGGTGCAACCAATTTGTTTTTTTGCACACTGTCGATTTACTGTGAAATGCTTGTACACTATAAACATTTCTCAGAGGCAATGCTTCCCTAGGGGCAGAGTCAGCCTGCCTGTAGATTAAGTCCATTTTTTATTGTAAAAACCAGTAATGTCAGTAAAAGTCCGAGCCTATTATTCATTTTTCAATTCCACTGAAATAAGAAATGCGGCGCAAAGTGAAAATAAAAGCACTTACTAAACTGTACTTGTTCCTGTTTTTTGAGTGACATACAGTAGGCAACCAGTCAGTACTGAGACATATTCTCAACTGTGGTAATGGTAGTTCCCAAAATGTTGGATTAACCATATATATTTGAAGTATGGAGGCACAAAATACAAATGTTGAACAGGAATGTCCATGAAATGCATTCTTAAAAAGCTATTGTCTGAAAAGCTGATTACCAAACAATGTTTTGTCAAATATGTATAGGTATGGAAAGCCAGGAAGGCCACAAAAATGGAGAGTAACATTTGATAATACATTTTTGACATGTTTGGACACTGATGAGTTAATGCATGTTGTAAATGTGCAAACAACTTGCCCTAATGAGGAATTAATATAGTAATAACATTAAATGCTATTTGTATAGCATATTTTGTACAGCAAAGTGCTATACAATGTGTTTCACAAAGTAAGTCATCTGGTGGAAAGGACAGGAATAGCTGTGTGTCGTCAGCATAGTAATGAAAGTAAACGCCGTGGGAGTGGATGATAGAACCCAGGCACGTAGTATAGATGGAAAAAAAATAAGAAGACCAAGAACTGAGTCCTGCAGTGCACCAAGGGAGAGACTGTGATAGTTAAAACGTGCCCCTGCTAAGGTATCTTGAATGTTTATCCAGATAGCTAAAACCTGAGCCAAGCCAGATCTGTACCAGAGATGCTCAAAGTCAGAGAGTGCAGACAGGGGGATCTGGTGGTTCACGGTGTCCAAAGCTGCAGATAAATAGAGTGAGATTAGGACAGAAGACTGAGATGCAGCTTTTGCAGCCCACAAGCCCTCCAAAACTGTCAGGAGAGCTGTTTCTGTAGAATGACCATTCCTGAAGCCAGGCTACTTGACATCAAGGAGGTTGTTCTGAGAAAGGAAATTTAAGAGCTAACTGAAGACTGCTTGTTCAAGGGTCTTGGCCAGAAATAGCAGAAGGGAGAGAAGTCTGTATTGCTCCTCAACTGAGGGGTTGATAGTAGGTTTCTTAAGCAGTGGGGTAATCTGGGCCTGCTAAATATGGGGGGAAGGTCCCTGCTGTAAGTGATGTATTAATAATTTGTGTAATCGCTGGGTGGTAGACTGGTTTGAGAGGAGGTAGGTGGATGTAACGGCCTCTGAAACAAACACATTTTAAACAGGGCTTACTGTACTTGCTCAGAGTGTGTCCTGTCCTAGTCAGATGCTTGTCCTGTTTTATCAGCTTCAGCTTAGAAATATTGTGTTGGTTGATATTTGTGATCACATTTCATGACCAATTTATGCAGAAAAACAGAGAAATGCAAAACAATGTCTTGTGCCTGAAGGTTTGTTTTGTGTATGTGCGTGTGTGTGTGAGAGAGAGCGTCTGATATATCAGCTTCCTGCTTATACAGACACCAGAGCTTTGGCTTCCATGTTTACAATCTGACTCCCCACTCACTGTTCAGGTGTCTCTGTTGATCTGTCTCATGCAGCCACACACACATAAAGTTACACCTACATCTGAATGTACAGGTGTTTACTATTACTTTTTTAGCTTCTTTTGCCATGAAATGCTGAACAGTAGTGAAAACTGTCAAGTCGACAAGCAGACTTTGCAGGTTAACCATAGTAACGATAGGATGCCAGGTAATAATATGCTGTGTATTTTATCTTGTATTTTATCTTGTTTTGGAGTTATTTTCCCGCCATTTCACACAACATATCTTAATGACCAAAAAAATCTTAACGCTACAGAAACTACTTAGGTTTATTTTTTGTTGTTTGTATGTGGTACTCGGACCCCTCTTATGACCATGTAATTATGTCCTGTACAACACACTATTTGTTGTTAGAATTGGAGCAGTTTTGATTATGTCTCTTTAAAGAGATGCTATATTCTTCCTGCTCAATTACCAGTTTGAAGTATAGTGTAAAAAGGGGATGTGACATATTGATATTAATGAATCTGCCACAATATCAGTCACACTATCACAAATTTGCTTGAGCCCATCTGCAGTATTTTTAAATTGACCTGCCATAATTTAAACATGCTTTATCTCCTAGAAATTAGTGAGTACTCATCACTACATGATATCCCTACCTAACCACACCTGCCAGTCCTACTACAAGTCATCTGTTATAACAGAAAGTTTCCTAACGCTCCTTTAAAATGCGAGTCCTCAGATACCAGGCTGTCTGATCTAGGCTCATATCTACACTGTATTTGCTAAGGTTGAGCTACAGTGGCAGGTCCAACTTGTTAGGCACCTTGTGATGAAACTTCGTCAGAGAGCCAGACTCCCCAACTGCACAACCACCATTAATCTAATTACATGACACTCACCAGTACATACTGCCCACAGTAATAACTAAAGTAATATGGATGTAAATGAACTGGTGCTGTGGCAAAGCTAGTGATTGATAATGGGGCGGCCAGGAAGTGGTCAAGACTATTTTCTGGGGCATATTGCCAATGATGATATAACATTACTGCCAAACATTAAACAGGGGCACACAGTCAAACTGGGCTGTGTTCAACTAAACAAGCCAATGTTTACTTACATGTTATAAAATCCAAGGCCATTATTACTTGTGACTTCGTTAACTGGTGACCTTCTGGAGAATCAGGGCAGGAAACTAACTGCCCTTGTCAATGCAAAATTTTTGTTTCAACATTTTTGTTCAAACTCAAAATAGCAATTAAACATGATTTAACGTAAGTTAAATCATGTTTAATTGCTATTTTGAGTTTTTCCTGAGTAATCACGTTCTTCTTGTTGTTTTTAAAATTAACTATCAGTCACCAACGCATTTAGAAGTCAGTCACCAAACAATCAAGTAAATTTGAAACGCCGGTTATTATGCATCAGGCAGACCTGGACCTTGTCCTGTCCCTTAAACTCAGTTCCTTTTCCATGTGTTCCCACTTGAAAACTAATATTCATAAAAGTATCCAGAATTTTACAGTTCGATTGGTCAGGAAAAATACAGAGATAAATTCCTTTGAACCAAACAGGGTTAGTTCAGGTCCTGTGTAGTTTAACATTCCTCTGCCGTGTGGGGTGGGCAGACTGTACCCAGGGCTGGCGATGGCCCACCAAGCAAAACACCCTCGGCTACAGTACAGCACCTCATAACAGAAACAGCGTAGTCACAATTTCTTCATCACTGATTTATTTATCATACAATTCATGACCTTCTATTGCATAAACAAATTCACAAAAACAACACCACATAGGAGCAATACACTTCTTAATTCAATAGACATTTTTATCAATTAAAATATAAAGAAATAAAAAACGATGTCGCATCGGTGTAAAAGACAAATTCTTTTCTCAATTCCTTGAGTAAATCAGGAATAAGGAAAAAGTAAGTTAGTTAGTCCTGAAAGAAAGGACTAAATGATTTCATCCTCTAAACATAGGATGACAGAAATCAAGATTCCACTTTGGAGATCAAGAAGAAAAACATTCAGGAATCCATTTAAAAAGTTATTTTTTTCTTTAAAATCTCCAGAGACTATTTGAAAATAAGTACATGACATCCTCCTGACAGACTGCAGTCAAGCAAACATCATCCTCCAGCGTCCTCAGTCACACTTTTAGCTGTCCAAATGAGAATTATCTGAATGAACATGAACCATTGGAGGGTGGTGATAATTTCCCATGTCAGAGTAAGCATGGTAACTGGCTGCCAAATAGGTCAATCTGTTGTTGCTTAAAAGGTCAGCCAGGACTCATGGGTCAGCCGACACGTTTTATACTGCGTTTGTTTCTGATACAGTTTGGGAGGCATTTCTTCTCCGACTTGGTGCTGGGAGATGCTGGAGTTGGAGAAGCAGACCCTTGTTTCCTGTGCAGAGAGAGAAACCGGACACGGAATCAGAGATATGAGAGGAGGAAGTGTGACTGAGTGCTTGTTCTGGCATTGACATGACAGTATTTAATTATTAATTGCAGTCTCCTGTGGCCTCTGATGAGAAAAGCACTGGTGATCACAGTCTAGTGTGAGGCAGCCAAGGCCGGCAGAAACAGGCTGCTTATTATCCTCTCTGAAATGCATCAGTAATGTAGTAATAGTAATCAGCTTGATGGACGGACACTTAATTTGCCGCAATTTTTAACTCAGCGTAACTATAGATAATCAATGCTTATCATTCGCTTTAGGCATATTTGGTATTATTTCTTTCACACCTTAGTACAACACATGTTAACCACCAACTAAAATGTAAGTATCCTGTTACACCTTTGGTTTCATAGATCTCTATGAAAAGCTGCCCCATTTAGTGACAATCTATGAATGGTTACTAATGATTAACAATGTCAACCATGTATATAGGATTTCCAATGTTAAAACAATTGTAAAGTCCTTAGAGAACTTGACAGTTGACTTAAACATGTTACTAGTGTTCCAGCAGGGAAATAAATATAATATATTTATAATATATTTTAGATATTCTGGCAGAAATACTGTCATTCAGTACATGACTTCAGTGTAGACCAAAACACCTTGAGAAGAATTAGATGTATTACCAGAACTTTGGGTACAAATTCTTATTGTCTCCTGACTTTGTTTATGGAGCCACAAGCAGGTCAAAATTTCCACTTAACCAGCAAAATCCTCTAAATAAGGGAAAACAAAAACACTGAGATGATGGACATGTTTTCTAAAGTGATGTTCAATAATGACAGTAATGGTCCTAGCACCACCAAAAGGTTGATCTTCATTTGTCAAACTGTCTCGTTCCAGGACTCCCCATGGCTGCACCGCTTGTCTTGTTTGGTCTATTCAATAAAGAAGCAACACCGGAGATAAGGCTATTTGACCTAAGAGGTATAGAGACATGACAGTGCAGGGCTGACTAAGAAAATTAAGTACCAGTGCAAATTTCTACAACAGTTACTGGCCTAAGGTTCCAGGTTTTTCATTGGAGTTGATTCTCACCTGGCAGAGGCAGCAGCAGTCGCCTCTCTGTTCCTGATCTGCTTCATCACCTTCAGCATGCGACAGATCTGCCACAGGGTCATGTTGGGAGCGTGGTAAGCCAGGTGGGGTCTTGGGGTGCAGTGAGGGCCCCGGTAGGTGAGAAGTGATAAATAGGCGCCCCCTCTGGGTCCTCTACCAAACAGTTGCAGTGGCTGAGCCCCGCCATAGCAGGATGCAAACTGGGAGGTGACAACAATGGTTTGTTATGGTTTCCATTTCAACATACACAAAGTATTTTCCCACAAACTCTATTATAGCCCAACAAACATGTTAATCTGCTTTGTTAATTATGTCTTCACAATAGGTCCAGATTCTTCTAGGCTGCTTTACTACCCCAGCAGTTACAGTGCTGCCATTCACATATTAATTGTTGCACACACACCATACCCTTTTAATTAGCATACAAGTCAGTAACTTCCTTCCTTAAGACTTAATCACCCTCTCCATCAGAAACCCAAGACAAACACACACAAAGAATCAGTGACATGAAAAGAATCCAGCTCAGCAGATTCATTTACAGGGCCAACACTTGAGCACGTAGATTTGCCTCTCAGCAGTGTTAGCTCATGCAAACACATAAAAGCTAATGTGCCAGAGTATCTCTGACAGGACAATAGCTTTGCATATCATATACCTACAATATCAATAACAACATTGCATTTGACAAATTTGTTTTTTAACTGCTGACACTTCTGTGCACAAAAAAGTTAACATATCGTATACAGGTTTCAGTTAAAGCACTTAACACTTTAGGCACTGCAGGCCCCTTACAATTATTTTGCCTTTACCTGCTTCACCTAAAGTCGGTTTAAAGAGACCTAGCATTTCATGAATAATAAAGCAATCAAAGGAGTGATCCATCTAAAGTTGGAGATGCATATGCAGAAACAAAAACATAGATACTCACAGGAACAACGGTCGCCATGGTGAAGTGTTAAAGCTCCTTTGCGAAGGAATGATCATCAATCTAGGGATCGCTGCCTTCATGCCTACCAATCCAAATAAAAGTCCAATCATTGACCAGGACACAAAATAACTCCACCTACTTATGACATCACACAGTGAGGTCACTCAGGATGACACACACTTTTCTGTTGCTTCAGGTTACAGACACTGACTGCATGCAGTCTGTTACTGATGACTCTTCTTACACTGGGTATATTTAGAAGCCTCTATAATTCTGATATTGAGGAAAACAGTTAAAATGATGATTGGTATAAGACTGGGAGATGACAGGAGAAAAGAAAAAGATGACGGTGGTGGGGTTGATCGGAAAGTCAGTGGTCGACAGAGTAAACAGGATCAGATAGACAACAAAAAACTGCTGGAGCGAGGAGGGAAGCAATACTCACACAGTGTAAGGTGATGTGCCTATACAAAGTGATGCACTGATGCATTACCAATTACCAATCTGTACAATATTACACTTTATTGACTGGAAGTGACAAAAGATGATGGGACACACACTTGTTGAGGTAGTGTCTAGTTTGTAAAGAAAAGAAACGTGAGAAGGGCTGAAATGCAAAGTGTCAGCAAGAAACGTTTCTTTTTCACTTTTCTTCAGAAAATACAGGAAATATCTAAATATATATAAAAAGCTAAATTTTCAGAACAAAACAACTTTTACAGGCAAATGTCAGTATTTAATATGCTCTCCCACTGCATGCCAGAATGCACATCTTGAATTCTTTTTGGGGGTCTGTCTGAAGTTTTATTAAGTGATCTTCTAGTATTTCCCAGCTCTAATTTTGGCTTCTTCTTGTCTTTTATGTCCTTCTCTGTCCAGAAGACCCGATACTGCCCCTATGATATTTAGGTATCTAATCGTAGAGAACATGCCATGACTGCCAGTGTTTTATCAGCAGCTTTTTTATTGATATATTGTGTTTCCAATCTGAAGCTATCCAGAAAGAATGGCATGATTAATAAAAACTTCTCTGTAATTTTCAGCATCCATAATAACTCCAACTCAGTCCATATCTCACACACAACTGGTAGAAATGCAGCCCCAAAAGAGGACAGACCCTCCACCATGTTTCAGTGAAAGCTGCAAGCATTTACTCGTTCTTCCACCTATTCTCACATAGTGAGCTTTTGTGCATTTTAACCTTTTCACCCTGTCAAAATGACTTCTTGGCTGATGTCATTTACCAAGGTCATTCCTGATTGAGCTTCTTCAGACTGTGGAAGGATCACCTTGGCATCTTGGCCAGGTCCTTGCTGGACTTCAACTGGTCTCTCAAAGAGAATCTAAGAAACTTCTCATTAGATTTTGACAGATGTTTTAGTCATTTACTCCTGTTTTTGATCCAAGGAAGTTCAAGACATGTTAATTGCAAGTGAAGGTCACACTAAAAACTTCTCACTTTAGCCCATAGAAGCTTTGATTCGTCATCTGCCCCAATCTGCATAAACCTTAACTGATTGAGACTTTCTTCCTCTCGAATTATAACCTGGACTATGTCCCTACAACTTGTGACCCCCACTCTTTAACAGCTTCACTGGCTTTCCCATCAGATATTATTTGTTTTTAAAATTCTCCTCTTTACCTTTAAAGCCCTTCATAACTTTGCTCCAGCTCACCTTTTAGAGTTTAAAGAGTCTTAAATGTATACACCCCTTCTGGTTCTTTCACAATGGGTCTTCCTTCCACACATTTAACTACCAGGGGCTCTAGAGCCTTCGGTCACACTGTCTACGGAACTCTCTCCCAGACATTTATGTGACCACTGTTTAATTATGCCTTCTGTGTTTCTTAACTTTTGTTTTTCTCAAATATTTATATTATTCTACTGTGTGCATAATCTCACCAAGGTAAATTCCTTCCATGTGAAAACCTATTGAGAACCTATTTCTGATCTGAGTTTTTTAATACAGTTGCTTATTTTGAATCAAATACCAGCAACACATTTTAAACAAATAAATGATGTTGGGGCCACAGTGTGTGAACCACTGCTCTAGACATAGATCACCAATAGTTTTATTTAATTATTTGTGTTCCATTCATGTTGGGTATTTACAATAAATCTTTCTTCATAGAAAAGCTCCAGTTAGACCCAGGTAAATACTGATTACATGAAGCTACTCATTTATTATTCTGAACACCTAGTGTTTTAGACATAAATATAACGTCAAGTTGAAGGGGGACTTTACCAATTTTTCAGCTTGCTTACTATGGGTTCAGTTTATGGTGTAAATGTACATTAATGCTTTTAAACCTCCCTCGCATTTCCCTATATTAAAATATTTCTCTGCTTCTAGCTGAAAAACTCCTCCAGATGACATCACCCGGAGTAGATTTTATCATTAGGAGTGCAGATGATGTCATCTGTAGGAGCTTTGGAAAAGCAGATTGACCAAGAATACAACCTTATTTTTCGGCTATGTAGAGATATTTTAATATAGGGAGGTTTAATGGCATTATTTTACACTACCCAAACTACAACCAAAAGAAGCAAGGTCAGTATCAGCGAAGGTGTCTGTAGAGGTGATCTTCTCCGTATCTGATGGTCCTACAAGTACTTCACTTCAGAGATCGTTGTTAGACAAACATTGAACATTTATTGTACTTTCTTCTCAACTTAGCTGATAGGGGACTAATTGTACATATATAAGTTTATGAATAGTTATCTCACAAACACGTCACAAACAGTTTCATCAAACAAGTTTCTCAAAGTATGGCTAAAACCCACAGAACCCGTTTCTGAATGTATCGCTAAACCCACAGAACTCATTTCTCAAAGTATGAATCAACAGAACTCGGACAGAGGAACAGAGGAATCCCTGTTTGGCTCCGTCTAATTTAAAGGACACTGTATGTCCTTTAAATTAATCAAACATTTAACCAGTTATCAAATTGCATAGCTGTTACATGGAAACTTCTTATATATTTGCAATTTCTAATTTGTTGGTTTCTAGGAAGAAAAACGGATTCATAAACTAAAAAGTAAAAGATTATTCATTTGTTTTGATTGTGCAGTAATTAAAAATTACATTTCATAATTTAATATATTACATGACACGCAGCTGCAATAAGAAGTAGATACGCCTGCTTCTACTGCTGAGTATGGATATGTGGTATACTACTTGTAGAGGTGATCTTACTCGAATGTGATGCTCCTGATGCTTCAGCACATACTTCACTCGCGAGATCGTTGTAAGACAAACACTGAAGATTTATTGTACTTGCTTCTCAACTTAGCCGATGACAGATCAACTGTACATACAACTTTAAGCACAGTAATCTCACAAGCACGTTCACTAGCAGTTTCAGACAAGTTTCTCAAAGTATGTCTGAACTCACAGAACTCACAGAACTCGCTAAGAAACCGTGTGACTCTACAGCTACACACAGAACCTTTTTTCTTCTACCTAATTGCGGTCCACACCTTTCTTGTAGTCAGTTCCTCTGCTCCAGCTACCGTGTCACATCTGCTCCCTTCAGTAGCTGAGCTGAACTTGCATCTCTCTTTAACAAACCCTTAGCTTTGCATTGTTTCCTTGACCACTGGTCAACAAGCATAAATGGTACACTAATAGGCAATCATCCATGCCAAACTATCAAAGCAAAGTTGTATGTACACAGACACGTATCACAAACACACATTACATGAAACAAGTACATTACACACAGACACACTTTACATAAAACAAATAACTAAGCTGGGGACCCTTGGTTGGCTCATACACTACTGATCTCCATTACATACACGAATCATCTGATGATCTAATCAGTGCATCATTTATGTTATTAACTAAAGCCCAAGTGAGACTTTGAATCATGGGTCGCTAAAAAAATCAAGCAATTTCTTATTACAGAAGTTAAAATTGGAGTTGTGACTGCAAAACCTCTCTGCTAATGAAGTGCTGTTTCAATTATCAGCTTGTTAGGTTTCACCATCATACTGGTGTTAAGTCTGTAATTTTTGGATCATGAATTAGCAATGCACTTAATTTTGTGTTGCTTTAAAAAAAAGCAAACCAACAGCCATGTGAGAACATGTGACTTAATGTTTTACCACCTTTCTCAGCTTTTACTTCTCTTTCAGGTTCACATCCACCCACAATCAACCTCCACCACTAAACATTAATTTACAATGCACTGTATTTCTTGTCCTTTTCTGCCCCCTGCTGCTTTCTACACCACCCCACCACTCTCGTAGGACTTACAAAACATTGCCTATTCTCCTATTTATATAACTAATATGGTAGTTGAGAATATTATGAAGCATTCTGTTATCTTGCGAAAGCAATTTTCTGTTTTGCAGCTAAACGCAGGAAATAGTGCGTCAAACGGGAATTTCTACACCACTTTGAGAAACTGGCAATTTTATGGAATCCTTATGTAGCACTACAGATTACACAGTAAACCACTACCGGATGTTATGCTTTTGTTTGTGGTGTGACCAAATGCAGATGTAGAAATGAGAGAAAGAGGATCTTAGTGTCTGTTACTGATAAGAGATACATTTCAACATCAGTGAAGCCTAATTTTAGATCAAGAGGAAGATTAGTAAATGTTGCAGTGACATTTTATTCAAGATTAAAGTTCTGTCATATAGGCCCATACATTGCTGTATTAGGGCCTGAATACAGACTTTTCCTCGTCACGTCACCTGTTGGGTTCTGAAAAACCACAACAGTGCTGATTACTCCTGGAAATACAGTTCAACAACAGTGAAATAACACACGAGAGTCGACTTTTGTCTTTTACTTGCACAAGGGGAGCCCGGCGTGGTCTTAGTGACTTAACACTTCACCCGAACTCAGCCAACTCCACCGGGCTCTTCCTTGTTCTCACTATTTATTGGAAAAAATCAAAGCAGATAGTGAGTTCAATGCAGAAAAACAACTCCTTGCACAAGGGGAGCCCGGCGTGGTCTTAGTGACTTAACACTTCACCCGAACTCAGCCAACTCCACCGGGCTCTTCCTTGTTCCCACTATTTATTGGAAAAAAATCAAAGCAGATAGTGAGTTCAATGCAGAAAAACAACTCCTTGCACA
The DNA here is from genome assembly GCF_033026475.1 of Channa argus. Lineage (NCBI taxonomy): Eukaryota > Metazoa > Chordata > Actinopteri > Anabantiformes > Channidae > Channa > Channa argus. The sequence continues at coordinate 25,330,252 of NC_090200.1, forward strand.
AGGGGAGCCCGGCGTGGTCTTAGTGACTTAACACTTCACCCGAACTCAGCCAACTCCACCGGGCTCTTCCTTGTTCCCACTATTTATTGGAAAAAAATCAAAGCAGATAGTGAGTTCAATGCAGAAAAACAACTCCTTATAAGTATAGGCCAATGTGAAATATAATCACATAATGATAATATAGCATTGCATTGTTTCCTTGACCACTGATTACTAAATTACTTTGAACAAACCCTAACATCACCTATCTCTGGTCTAAACACCAGTGTTATTAAGTGTTTTCATTTACACATCTACTTGTTTAATATTCACATAACTTTGTTTTTTACAGCACATTTACCAAGACACACAGGACGGTGCTGGTGGACAAGTGCTCTGTCCAGCTGCCTTCAGTATTACATAGGAGTTGTTGTTAAATAAAGACCTAAATGTCAGTCGTTGTGTCTGCGCGCTAATTAAACCACAAATAAATACTTCTTAGCGTGACTATCAGCATAGTCTCGTGTGTCATCTTTTGACACTCTTCACGTTATGTAGATTAGTTCTTCCGACGCAACTTGAAGGCAGCAGCCACACTATCTGACACGCTACAAAAGAAATAATCCTAACAACAAGAACAAGAAAACAATAATAAATAATAATAAATATTAAAGTTATACATTTTCTATTTAGGAAATTATTATTATTTAAATAGACTATGTCCTTACATGCGCAGTTTTGTTGTGCAGAATTTAAAACTGCCATCAAGGAAGTTGCCAAAATAAAAATGCTTTTAATTATCTTTGGTGTTGAGACTTTGCTTTACAAAAGCAAAATTTACATTCTGTTACATTTGTCTATACGTAAACATTAAATGCATCAGAGGCGTGGACCTATAGTGTGTTAATGACGAGGAAGTGATGACCGACCACATGACACCTCTTAGTCTACATGTTATGTCACCCTTCAGATCATTTCTATTATAAAACTATAAATAGTTTGAATAATTCGCTCTTGTAAGTCATTGATGTGGTTAAAAACTGTAGATATTTTCTTTTATATATCAGACTCGAGGAGGCTCTTAGGACCAACAGGTGAGTTTGGATGTAAACTGACGCTGCCTTCACAGCTTATAGGAATCAGGCCGCCTTCGTATTCTTTCGTAAAACAGCTGTGGTCTTTGGTTTAATGTTGGTAAAAGTGCTAGATTTTTTTTAAAGAACAATGCTAAAGAGAAGCAAATGTTTACACGTGTCAAGTACTGAAATATTAGTCTGTAACATCTGGATGCTGTGATATTCTCCTATTTGAATACCTCGATGTTTTTGCGAGTTTTTGAACGCCTCACTGACCCCGCCTCTCTGTTCTCTATCCTCTGGTGAACAGGTTTCAGTTTTTTTAGAGCCTCTGGGTGTCAATTGTGAAGCTGAATTCGGTGCAGTAGTTAGGTCGACGGTCCTCTGAGGAGGTGTCTGTGCTCAGTTTTTGGTTTAGGTGGAAACTTCGTATGTCCGCTGTGAGGATGTCTCCCTCCACGTCCCCCCGCTTCTTCACAGAGAGGGAGGTGGCTTGCCATACCACCAAGGACTCCTGCTGGGTGCTGCTGGGGACCAGGGTCTACGACGTGACCGCCTTCCTGCGGATGCACCCAGGCGGGGAGGCGCTGATACTGCGCCGGTCGGGCACCGACGTGAGCCGCGAGATAGAAGGACCCCCACACCGGCACTCGGAGAACGCCCGGCGATGGATGGAGCAGTACTACATCGGGGAGCTGGTCAGAAACAGCGGCACCGAGCAGACGGAGCAGGAGGAGCAGGTACGGAGCAGATACCTCTGACAACATTCAGGTTCAGAGAAAAGGACTGGAGGAGCAACACCTGTTGCCAGGTGTCCTCTGGATGGCCACTAAGTCTTTGCTTATTAAAACACAGACGTTTTTTTTGGGAATCTTTGTCCTACTTCAGTAGCTTTCTCGCAAGCCCCAGGAATAAAGAAACAATGTCTTCTAGGCAAGGCTGTGCCCCCCGTGGGAAAAGATTGGTTTCCCATTATGTATACAAACAAAATGACACAATATTCAGACCTAATTCAGATCTTCAAATAGTTTGTCTGGACGTTTCTTACGCATTTGACGCAATTTGGCAAGCAACAGCTCTGCTCATGTGTTGATATAATGGTTCTACCTTAGGGACCCCTCCCCTCACTTTCCATGGGGGACCAAAAGGTTTTCACACTAAGCTAATACGCTCCCTGGCCACTTCATTAGGTACACCTGCACAATCTACAAGGTTATAATTTCTCAGTTTTAAGGAGGAACTGTCAGAAAGGTGATAATTCTATGTGCTTATTATTGTGGTCATAGTGGGTGGTGGAGATTATTTTAAAAGGTGGTTCTAATATTTAGAATTTATTTTAAACAGGGTTTCCCAAAGAATAATTATAACCTCGTACAAGTAAAATTCATGGCAGAACTGCTGTATTGGATTGCATTATATTGTGACGTGGACCTAATCGGGTGGCCAGTGATTGCATGTTGACAGTCATGACATGCTTTGGGTTCTCAGCAAGTTTGTCTTATGGCTGCATGTGATATCAGACACAGTGACTTTGCTGAATGCCTAGTGGTTTGAGGTAGCAGAGAGCAGATAGGACACTGTTGGCTCAGGGAGTAAGAGGTTGATAATTGTCTCTCACTTGACTTTACTGGGCGTTTTCTGTGAGGAACTCGCAGGGGAAGGTGGAACTCCCTGCTCTCCTCTACCTCCTCCACCCACACCTGGCCAGTATTGATTATAGGGGAGGGACTGAGGAGTTGGGTGGAAAAAGACACTCAGGGATCAATGTAGCACTGCTGCTTGTGTAACTTTAGTGAGAACAGGATCAGGGAGGGATATGGTGCTGGCGATATGGTAGGCTTGTGGGGTAGGAGTATGGTAGGTGTTTAGTGTTGGCAATGAATGCTTTAAAGGGGGTGTGTGTGTGTGTGTGTGTGTGTGTGTGTGTGTGTGTGTGTGTGTGTGTGTGTGTGTGTGTGTGTGTGTGCGTGTGCGTGTGCGTGTGTGTGTGTGTGTGTGTGTGTGTGTGTGTGTGTGTGTGTGTGTGTGTGTGTGTGAACAAGGAAGAGAGAGAGAGAGAGAGAAACTGGTTTGTCTTGTTGTGACCAGCTACAAAGGGGACTACAAACACCATTGAAATTTATGGGGAAACTGGAAGCTTTCTGTCAGACAAATCCACGCCCAGATTCCCCTGTGTGTTTTTTTTTTTTTTTTTTAATTTTTTTCCATGTGTCAGAAATGAGACAGTTTGCATAAAACTCTTGTAGACCAGTTTGACATTTACATGGCTTGCACACTCTCACGAGTCCCTTCTAACATGCTGCATCTCTGTGCACCAAGTTTACACAGTGTCACAAATAAATGCATTTTCTCCTTTATCCTCTCTTGAGCTGTGTGCTTAAACTAGTATGTGAAGTATTCCAGCGGTTAGTTTTGATGATCACCTCAAGCACCTGGTTTCTGTAGGTTTGACAAAGTAGCTTACAAACTTAGCCTCTATTCACAGTTTGATCCGATTGTGGTTTTTCTTTCCGAGCCATTATCAGCATGTGGTCCATTGCAAAAGTGAATCACACATTCAGCATCTCACACAGGTCCAGCTCAGGTGCAGTGGAGAAAAGCTTAGGGTACTACTGATGATTTGGTGTCATTCAATTACTAACACTATCATATGATGTTGCTAAAGAATGATAATTGGTTCCTGAGAGCGAAACCTTAGTGTAATGTAACAATGGAGGTCATGAGATCAAATCCAGGCAGCTGACTGAGTCGACAGGACATTCCTGTTTTTAATGAAGTATCGGCCTTGCATAATTTGTCCTCCAGGTATGGCTGTAGAATAAATAATACACACTTTATCATCTCCTTTTCTTCAGTCCCCTAAGCACCTTTGACTAAACTGCAAATATCAAACCTAATGCATGTTTTGTTTATTATTCATTTCCCCTCTGGCTTTTGGGGGTATTTTGGCCAAGCAGGCAAAGCATAGAAACCAGGTGTATGAACATTTCTGCAGTATGACTTTGTGCATCCAACAGAAAGGTCAAGCACAAAAGTAAGGATATGTTCAAGTCTGGTGCATTAAATTAAGTTTCACTTGCTGCAATTTATTCTTTCTGTCCATAAAAGTCTTCAAGAACTTCCTTCAACTCAAATGATGCTCCAGGTGGAAGTGATGGAGGGAAAAACCACAGACACCTCCCCTTTCTACAGTTTCAGCCTTTTGACTAAACTTCCTTATTTTTATTTTTTTTTGGTTACTGTAATATCTCTGCAATGCATTTAGCAAAAGCAAAAAAGGGAATTTTATACTAAAAAGACTTAAAGAAAAAATGAACTGTTGTTCCCTGTCACTGGGCACCTGACAGCGGGTGAGACCTGAACATTCTGGGCTAAAAATACAAATCTCAGCACTTTATTTGATCCGTCCTTGTTGAAAGTCTTAAGTTAGTGAAGTGATGAGATTCATTGTGACGTGTCATTGATCACGTGTCAATAATATCCTGAGGTTATTCCCCTTTTTGCTGCACACATTTCTCCCTGAACTCTTCTGCTTTCTGGCAGTTCAGCTTTTCATTGGTTTGTGCTTGTTAAACATTTGAATGGTGTTACATTTATAGATGCTACTGCATCTGTGGATGATTTAGGGCTGCATATGCCTTTCATTATACATTCATCTGCACATAATCTTTTCTATTGAATGCTGTGGTTTGGAGTATATCACATGAGAACATAGGGGAGTTGTTTGATACATTCTAAATTTCCAGTGATTTCTTTATTTTTGACTGCCCTGTTTCTCCAATCAGCAGTTCATAAGCCAAGGATTATTGATTTATTCCTTACATGACTAATAAATGACTGGGCAATCCATGTATTTGTTGCCATAATGAACCATGTTTATTGTGGCAAAATGCCCCAGTCCTGCTTTTTGCTCCTACATTGTGAAACTAGTAACATTAATAACGTTGTGATATCATCAAGCTCCACCTGATGATAAAAGGCTAATTTGGTCTTTTTGTGGCAGTAGGTGCCAGAATATACCATAATGATGTAGTGTTCTGTTCTTTAAAAGAAGACCCCTCATCCCAAAGGTTGAAAAGCACAAGGAAAGACTTTATCTGTACTCATCTGTGTCTCAGAGGAGCCCGGTCATTCCTACAGTACCAAGTGTATGAACAGCTCAATCGACAGGCATGTTACAGGACTTGTTCAGCAGCTTTTGAGATAAACAGAAGAACATTAATGGAGAGATAAAAAGAGATGGTATCCCTGTGGATCGTATAGGAGCCAATTCATACTTTTCTTGTGTCCACGTTTGTATCCATGATGTACATTTCGTCATCTCTCCAGTCAGCTAGGGTCTGGGCAGGGCAAAAATTTGTTTGCAAGGACCGTCTGCAGCTCTAGTCCACCAGCTGTGCATGTGTCAATAACGTAGGCCAGCAACTCATTTCATGTATTAAAATTATGTAATGTTTATTTCAACATCCATAAAACCATTTATGTAAAGAACTTCTACGCAACTACTACAGTTTAGTAAAACACAACAAACAAAGCAGCGCTTCTCCTGATATTGTCAAGAGTGGCTGGGTGTTTTGCAATGAGCAACATGTTTGTATCCCCGATAGTGGTACACCCTGTCCGTCTTTAGATCGGACTTCTAGAATGTAAGGGAACAGCACTAAGGAGTTAACATACACATCCTGTGGTCAAAAGAGGGATTTTCTTTCTTTTTTATTAATCGGGAATATGAGTTAATCTCACATTGTTCTTACCTGAAAACATCAGTGGAACACCAGACAGGAAGCCCTGCGAGAACCCAAGATTTGCTGGTCCACATCCGTGCATTTGGCAGCAGATTTACAGTCAAACAACTGTGCTGCTTACACTGTCAACATATTAAACTGGTGTGTAATAAATGCTGATTGTTTCTATTCTGAACCAGTCTTTGTAAAGGATTTTTTCTTGATGAAAATCAAACCCTGGAATTGGCCCAGTTCGGTGTAAAGTAATAACTCAAATGTGTCATATATTTTAGTTATCTCTGTAACTTATGCCCCTTATTGTACATGATTTATTAGTTGTGCTAAAAAATCCAGGGACCAAAAATACACAGTGTGTGCACAAAACCCATGCAGACACCTTTCCCCCCGCATATTCTGGTGTGTGTCTGTGTATAAACACAAAATGTGCACAGCTCACACTTGCTTCAGACCATGTATACAGTCAGCTGACGGTGAAATGATAGAGAGATTATAAAATAAAAGATGTAATCTTATACTAAAGCGTTACTGTTTTCAAAATCTAGACAAATATTACTAAATGAAATTAAATCAAATGTACATTTAGATGCTTTATTATAGATTACTGTTAATTGGTTGATGGGATGGATCTTTATAATCTACTGTATTTACAGTAGTGCAGTTTATTTTTATTATTATTATTATTACTGTGACGTAGCCTATGTTGTAAAGTGTTTCAGCATGACTACTGTAAGTTAATCATTTTCTTTCAAACATGTATTAATAGTTATTAAGAAATCACAGCTTTACAGATCACAGTTCAGTTGATAAATCAGTTGTACGGGAGCTAAATATGGCCATGGTCACGTGTACTAGTGGGGAACCTAATTTCTGCAGCTAACTTAGTAATACTGCATGCTCCTTTTACTTTTCTTCACATTGACAGATCTGAGGAGTGGAGGATTCCATAAGGGCACATTTTTCTTGCTGTAGCCACTTCTTCTGTTAACATAGGCCTAAGACATCCCACCAAAACATGCTCCCTGTGTAAATGATGGCCAAAATCCACAGTCCCCCATCTGTTAAAAAACATTACAAGGTTTATCTGATGACAATAAAAAGCTTCAGCGTTTTTGCTTTTTGCTAATTTTATCTTTAGAACCAATGGATTGGATGGATGGCTTTTCGGTCCCCATTATGTCCTGCCATGCCAGGCAGGGGCCATCACAAAGAGCTTTAGGAAAAGGTGTCTCAATGGACATGAGGCTTGTGCATGTGTGCCCAGTTAACACAAACAGGCTCACATGCAATATATAAATCTAACAGAAATGTATATGTTCTTGTTTTTGACTCGGAGTTTAAGTGAATCCACAGGGAGTTTAAAGCATTTGGCTTCTGGTTTGCACTAAAGTTTTCCTGTAAGATAACCTTTATGTTGGTTTCTGACAACCACAACAGCGCTGATTACTCCTGGAAATACAGTTCAACAACAGTGAAATCACACAGGAGTCGACTTTTGTCTTTTACTTGCACAAGGGGAGCCCGTCGGGGTCTTAGTGACTTAACACTTCACCTGAACTCAGCCGACTCCACTGGGCTCTTCCTTGTTCACACTATTTATTGGAAACGGAGATTAAAGCAGATAGAGTTCAATGCCGAAAAACAACTCCTTATAAGTATAGGCCAATGTACACAAAGACCAAATGCTTTAAATGCACCAGCTGGCAAAATGTCCCATTGCATCCCATTAACATCTGAGTTAGTGAAGCATGAAAGGGCAAATAAATAGCAGTTTCAACTAATGGTTTAAATGAATGATGTGATTTATTATGTGTTAGTGATTAAAGGTTTTTTTTAGTATTTTTTTTTTTTTTAGGCTTATCCTGTGAGTTCAGGGTCACCACAGCCAATCATTGTCCGCATGTCGATTTGGCAAAGTTTTAATGCCGGATGCCCTTCCTGACGCAACCCTCCCAATTTCTACCAGGCTTGGACCAGCACTGCACAGCTGGGGATGGGAATGGGTTGTTGGGGGTTCAGTGTCTTGCCCAGAGACACTTCGACATATACGCTTCGGGACCGGGGTTTGAACCACTGACCCTGTGGTCTGTGGACAACTGCCTTACCAACTGAGCTACAGCCGTCCCCGTTAGTTACTTTGCACTTCCAGTATTTTTGTCTTGCTTGGGATTAAAAGAGAATCAACTAGTCTCATTCAAACCCCAAAACAGGTATTAGACAAAATAATGACACAGCATAATATCGGGGGCCTGGTGACTCAGCGGAGGCCAGCAGAAGGCCACAGAAGCAGAAGGCCACAGATTCAAATCCCACCCCACAAGGGTTGTCCTAGCCACCAAGGGCCAGTTTTTAATAAAACCTTCATTTTCCATTAGGCAGCTTGATTGCATCTTCCTGTTGGAGGTGTTCTACTTGGTTTCTGGAGCTTTTCTACTCAGATCCTTCCAAACCCCAGTTCATTACAATTACTTTCTGTTAAGTACCTCTCGCCATGAACACCAGAGTCATTTTCTCAGAAGGTACAAAGCCACAGAAGCTATTATAGGCTGATCATTGCTCATGTTGACCTTTTTAAATTAATTTTTATGTTTAAAATTGTTTTATTAAGTTAAGCAAGAAATTATAAATAACAGAAGTTGTTATCAGTAGACACTTCCCTGTAATTGGTGTGTGTTCACACTCATTGTGTTTTGGCAATATGGATCCTAAGGCAAATGTTCATTCATGTGGAGTCTGTCAGGGAACATTCCCTTTAGCAGTGATCATTCAGTTCAAGCGCTGGAATATATTGTCCATTTACACATATTGTCCACTACATTAGTTCCACCTGTATTATCTAATACAATCCAATACAGCAGCTCTGTTTTACAATAGAGGAATGGAGCTGAAACAGTGTTCGGAGAGGATGTGGAAGTACTATTACCAGCACTTCTTTCTTTAAACTTTCTTTATTTTTGTTTCACTGGGTTTTTTTTCTTCTTTACATGGACTTAAAATGTAAATTCATTCTAAAGGGGGCAAACAGCAGAGGCAGTCATATGTGCCCTAATGTAGAGCACAATGTAGCTAAACTGGTAAATGCTGCACATGGTGGCAATCTTAGGGAGTATAGTACACACATTGTCAGATGAGCAGAATCACAAATGAGTGATTGTGTGTGTTTGTGAGTGAATGAATGGACAAGACATAGTATGTAAGAGATTAGCAGAATGCAAGCATTTGAGTGCAGACTGGAAGCAAGTGCCACAAAAATTTTAGTGAAACTTGGAAACAGCACAAAAAGAAAAACCTTAAGCCCAGCTCAGAGAAACAGACAATGACAGAGTGTGAACCGGTAGATTGACGCTCACATTGTACTGGTTCAGGGCTGGAAAGTCGACTTTTTAGCTGCGTGGATCCTTTTCTGCTCAATGATGTGATTGTCTTTCACAAGAGGATGCAAGTAGGATGGGGAAAAGGAGACTGAGGGAGTTAAGGAAGGACTTAGAACAGTGTTAAAGTTCAGTATTAACTCCTTCTTTGTGCCAAATACTGGTGCCAATTATTTCTGGCAGCCCACTAGTTATTTATTTTTTTTATTATTTAAGAGTTGTCGTCACGGCTCTCTCTCTTTCTTTCTCTCTCGACTGTCTCATCAGTTTCCCCAACAAGCTGTTCAGATGAACTACCTCTTTTACAACTCTCGAGAGCAGCTGTGACTTTATCACCATGGTGATCCATTACCCCGCACACTGTTTACCTTTGCTACCTTAGGGACTAGTAACATGGCAATTAGCGTTAATGCGCTGGCCTCGGGTGGCTCTCCTCATTGCCACGGTAACACTTGGGAAAAGAGAGCATTAGATGGAGGGAAGTTGGATGGACCATCCATCCAGAGTGGATGGAGATGAACATATGCTTGAAAGGTGTAACTTAATAATTTCAATTTTGTGTGACTGTGTGTGGGGAAAGGTTCTCAGAGGAGTGTTTTTTTGCGCCTGCCATCCTGAGAGGGTGATTTTTACTTTTTTTATATCTCCATAAATTATATTCCAGTGCTGTGTTCATTTAGATTGGACAGTGGTGGTGTGATGTGAGGCCCTGCTAGTCTTTGCTTGTGATCCAATTTAAAAGTACAGAGAAAAATTTGAATGGAATTTTAGCTCCTGAATTGTTAAATAAACAACACTGGTATTGCAAGACAACTTTTGAAGTCATCTTGTGAGATCTGAGCTGAAACATTTATTTTCTGTACTTTTTTGATTTTAAATAGATTTTGCCACACAAATAAGCAGGAACATTTGTTTCTGTGTGCTTCAATAAATAGTAAAATTAAAATGTACAATAATAAATACTGTAGCTAAATTGTCAATTAGCCAATGGTTATTTCAGTATGTAGATCTTCTTGTTTACTTTACTGGATAGAATAAGTAGAATAGGTGTTTGCTTGTGTCTGTGTTCTGTATTTATGAAAGTGACAGTTAGGCTTATAGCCCTGGGGAACCTAAGACACATGCTCTCAGAGGTGTGTTGTCACAGAAAAAAAATACAAAAATAAGAAGAATGAGACACACCGATGAAAGGGAGGATGGGATGGAAAGAAAAGTGGGGTGGAGGAGTTCAGCCATACTGTAGTGGTGTTTACAGGACATGGACAGAGGACATGGTCACTGCTTGTGCTATGGAAGTTTTGCATACAGTACAACCAGTCTGCTGGAAATTTAGAAAATTTGTAAAACACTGTAGCTAGACAGAGCTAAAGGTAAGGCACGGTTAATGAGAAAGGAAATGAGTTTTATTCAACCTGAATTTAATTCAGTATTGAATTTGCTTATGTAATCCAACTCTGGTAAATGTTTGTGCCAAAGATGCTCAGTGAAGAGTGTCCTGACATCACACTGTGTTGAATGTTTGTTCTTGTGCACCATCTTGTGAGGATGTTCTGTCTTTCTGTTTGTGAGTTGGAGTATTCTGAAAAGCCTCAACACAGTTTCTCAGTAGAGGACCTACCTTACCTTTGCCCCATCTCCATCAAATGTAAATAATTTAAACAACTGTTTATTCAAACAAAACATATGCCCCTAATCTATCACATTTACATTATACACATTATAAATTTGAATCTGCTGAATATTGTTGAAGGAGACAGCAGTTCCCAGAAAGCTGAAGTAATGTTTACATTTATCACATTTAACACAGTGTGAACTCTGCCACTAAAAATGTGTGAATATGCATACTTGTAGGGGATCAGGATAGAGAAGTAGACCCGTCTGCCCCCCATATGATTTTTTTAAACTAATTAATTTATTGCTGACATAGAATGGATCCCCCATTAAATGCCTAAATTAGGGAAACAAAAAATTGATTTTCAAAATCAAAATACAGTGTTTTGCTTTTGTCTTCTGAATCAGATTTGGATTTTGTTAATTCTGTTGCTTTCCCATTCCTCTTTTTGCTCAGTTTTGTGGGTGGTCATGGCATGGCAGTGTTTTGTAAAATTGTCTAAAATGGTGGACAAAACATTTTTTCCTAACTGGTATCCATAAGTCTGTATCATTTGTTTCTATTTTAAGTAACAATTATGAAAAGAAATTCGAAGACTGAATGTGAAAAAAGTTACTCAGAAATCAGCTACTGGGCAGTGGGGCAGACTTGCAGTATAAACCAATTTTTTGAATAATTTGGCAGCACATTGAGTCGTTGGTATGTTACAGTAGTTTCTGAACAGAGACTCTGATTCTCTCACATATACAAACATGCAGACAGAGAGAGAGAGAGAGAGAGAGAGAGCAATCTTAATTCCTGGTCATTCAGGTTTGACTAGTTCCTAATAGTTAGTGGGGATGAGTGATCTTGTTATCTGCATCACAAAAACACACGCTCGTCACTACCCTCACTTAGCTTTTGGTTTTTATCCTTGTTACTTTTGTCTACCAGTTAAATAACATTGACCTGGATGTGTGCTCCTCAGCAGAGCCTTAATAAGGGTCCTCTGATGTCAGATTGTCCACTAAATTGGACGTAGTCAGGCAGCAGCTCCACCGTAACACCATATCAATCGTATTATGGATGTGCTGTATAGTGTCAGGCAGTGTCATGTCTATAGAGTATACCTGCCGGTTTGTTTACATTATGTCATTCACCATGTGAAAGAGCATTAGTCCACACGTTTGCAAAGGGATTTGGCAACCAAGGCTCAATTACAAATGTGTCAGAGAAGTGAAAAGGAGATTACATTCTTTTATTTACACTGTGACAGTTTCTTTGCATTAGAAATGGTTTAGTCAGATGGAAAAGGAAGCTGTCACAGGGCTTTCTTTAACCTGCTGTCTTCACTATCAACAGTCTCTACCAGCATTGGAAAGATTTTGATAACAACCACTGTGAAAATGTACTTTCTCTCATACACTCGCCATTGTACAAACGCACCTAGAAACACACACAAGCAAAGCAGAGCAGGCTCCACATGTCAGAGATGACAAGACCCTTTGATTATCTGGTGGTGTGTAGGGGTTTTTCATAATTATCCCAGTCTCACTGCATGAGTCTCATTTGGGAGCAGTTGTATATTTCATCTTTGGATAAAAACACTGTCAGGGGGAGATGTGAATGCGGCTGAGTCCAGAGAGAGGAGAGTTGTGTACATTACTGTCGTTCACAATCTAGCGGAGTGCAAGCCATGAGAGCGCTCAACCTTTACACACATTCATGTGATCTTCCTGCTGACGCTGTTGTTATCATTGTGAAACTTGAATAGTAAAGCACTGGCTTGCAAAAATAATAAAATAATAATGTGATCTATTTTTTGACTTTTTGAAGATTTGTTCATACCACTGACACATGGAACAGTTTAGCCAGGTTATTATCATGCCTGTCGCCAGTGTATTTGGCTATCAGCACATCAGTGTTTTAGTAAGAGCTGATAAGACTGAACACTGACAGGTGCAGATAGTGGTTACAAGCTGAACCCTGGTTTCCTGATCACCTCTGAAACCCAGATGAGATAATGAAACCTTTTAAGTAAATTTGGACTCTGTTAGTTGCCACTGTTGGTTTAGTGAATAAACCCTTTTCATTGAGATTTTTTTGTAAAGGTGAGAATGCAAAAACATTCAGCACTCTGAGTCTTTTCAAACTTATCAAACTTTAATCCCACTCTTTGCACACACATCCTACTAGAGAGCCGTTGCTGACACACCCTCAGAAGCACACACAATTGCCACAAAGCCCAGTTTTGTCACATGTTGAAATACACACATATAATTTTACATAATACAGATAATAGTAGATCTAATAATATTATATTATTCATAAAAACTATCCACACATTAGGTTTTATCTCATGTAGGTCTCAACACTGTTGTCCTCTCCTAATACTCCAGCTATATAGTGTATGGAGCCTGGTCTATAATGCAAACCAGTGCAAACAAATAAGATGCATTCATGTCACTGCTGTTCAATGTGCATGGATCACAGGAAGCTGCAACGGCACCTTTGCACATTAAAAGAAGCTTGGAAGATCTTTCTTGTAAAAAATAGTACTAGTTATATGCTGGGAGTGGTTTGATAGCTGATTAGTTAGAGCACATTCCACAACTACAGTGTCACAAGTTTGAGTCTGACTTGTTCTGCTACATTTTGTAGGTCATCTCTCCCCTTATGTTTTCTGTCTGCTATCCACTTGGTCCTATCTAATTAAGACAAAAAGTAGGGAAAAATTGCATACTGTAGGTTTAAGCAACTGAGGCGTGGATGCACCAAGCTGACATTCACCTGTCAGACAATAGTGGGGAGTTTGTTAACCTTTGTACAGAACTGTTGACACTAGTCATATGCATGTTCGTGGCTTTTCAGCCAATTCATCTCTTTGACTCCGTAAAAATCCCCATCAGTGCGAGAGCCCACCCTGATTGGCTCTTCATCTTAATTAATCAGTGCAGAATAAGAGAGAGAAAGAAGTGACAAATGAACTACGAGGGCACACACAGACATCTTTATTTCTCATCCTCTCCTCATCTGAACATTCAGTACGATAATAGTTTTACAATGACGCATCAGTCTAAAGTGAACAAAATGAAAGACATTTTAATTGTGGATCCAGATATTTATGGCACAGTCTGCTTTAACCTGCCCGGCATGAAACAAGAGCAGCAAATAGGAAACTTGAAACAAGTAAAACTGAAGCCTGACAAAGTCAGAGCGAATAAATATGAAATTTGTCCTGTCAGGATAGAAGTAACCATCTCAGCTCCACAGGCTGACCGTGTGGCCTTTCTTATCTCCTGTGTAACCTAGAAACCAAAGGGGTTATGACTGCTTCAGACCTGTAGAGCTGCTGACTTTGATGATTTTTTTCTATCAAGTACAGGAGGAATGATCAGCTATGCCTTACTTATCATGGAAGGTGTATGAAAGAGTAGAAACTGAAATATGGACCTAACAGCAGATTCGCACATTTGGCCAGTGTGTTAACCTAAATTAAAAAGGCAACCAAAAAAATATATTTTTACACATTTTACAGAAACTATTCTATCTAATCAATCTACTTTTCTCACTAGAAAAACTAAAATGTGGTCAGATGAATAGTTGTAGTTTGCCATGTCTGTGACTTTCTATACTTCAAAGAAGTAGGTCAACCACAAGGCAGAGATGGTTCTGTTGGTTTGTGCTAGGCAATTATAGATATATGAAACCGTCGTGCACATTCTGTTATTTTTTTGCCATGCTAATAATAGCCTCTGGATCTAGCTTTGTAGCAGGTTTCTTCAATGAATGAATAACAGTTAATTAAAATGAATTGTGATAATAGTGAATAAGACAGATTAAATAATGGGCAAATAATGGGATTGATATTAAAATAAAACTTGTATTAATCGAAACCATGAAGGTACGATGACATGCACTAAGGCTGTTGCTATCAAATACAGGAGGAATGATCAGCTATGCTGCTTTATGTACAGCATTGATTATTCCATGTACAAGAGGCAGCAGGGAGTCAAGTTACTTAAATGGTGATTAACCTGAAATGTAGGTTTTTGCAAAACACTTGCCAACAATTTACGGACAATGTAAATTGGTAATATTACTATTTTAAAGGTACTTGACCCAAAGTTAGTGTTAGTAAGTGAGATGTTTGTACGATGACAAATACTGTTGAATTTGAATTAAAGAGATGATCCTAGGTGATCAACTGCACCTCTATCCTCATGGTTTGATCAACTCTTAACTCCACAAATCAACCATGACCAAGTCTGCTTACACAGGGATACCCAGAGGGCGACTTACTCAGCCACTACTGTGCACATTATTCCTCCACCTTTAGCCCCAATACTTTCCGTATCACCAGTCATGAGCAGCTAACTAATAAAATGCAGTGAGAGAAACAAACACACCCTGAAGAGAAGGTAATCACAGCTTGAATAAGACAAGCTTCATGTTGTAATTTATTTTCAAAACACATCATGCTAATGGTTCACCTTAGAAAACATTTATTGGTTGTTTTTATTCGTTGAGCTTTACATCTTGACACACAAGAAAATAAACAAATATATGCAGAGGTCTGTTATTTTTATTCATAATGAAATATAATATAATTCTATTTCTGTGAGTATTGCTTTTGCTTGTGTTGGTTTCCTACAGATACTCTGGTTTCCTCCCACAGTCCAAAATCCTGCATGTTAGGTTAATTGGTGAATCTAAAAATTGCCAGTAGGTATGAATGTGACTTGCTTGATTTGATCCTGACATAGCCTTTCGCCCAATAACAACTGTGATAGGCTCAGGCTCCCTGTGAACCAAAGTAGGATAACCGGTTACAATTGATGAATGAATGGACAGATGTATAGAGATAAATGTGTAGTTATGTAGATACATTGTATCTATAATTATAGAAGATTTTTCCATTATGGCAGTAAAAATTGTCACAGATTTAGACATTTCCTTATCGTGATCACAACCGAACTCATTGCCCTGCTGTAATGTGTTCTATTCCTCTTCAATTGTCCACCCACATTTTCCTTCCTCCTCCCTGCTCCCCCTACACTCCCAGCAGAGGCTGAGTATAGTTTCTGTGTTGTGATGGTACCAGGGCATGTTGCCATTCCACTATAACATCCCCTTTGTGTTTAGTCTCATTTTATTATATTTCTCCTCCCACTGGAACAGAGCCCCTTATGTTTGTTTTGTAAGCTTGTTCTGCTCAGTAAAATATATATTTTTTCAATCACCATGCCCTCTTTAAACAAGGTCTCCTTGAATTAATTTTCAATTTTAAGTGTTTCCATTTAATTTTGATTCATATAATTAGAAATCTTGTTGCCTGTCAAAATCCTTGAGACAATTCTTCAGTGTCATGAGTTGAAAGTGGAATATTTAACACTTAGTCATGAATGAGTTTAGGCAGATTATTAACGGGCAATGAAGGACTTGTAATTAAAGGTTACCTTAAAAAAAGACATATTTTTGCAGGTTAAAGATTTTCATTATGATTAGTTGTAATGTTGGTGAATACTTTTAATCCTAGTATACACGCTAGAAAAGTGTAACAACATATAACATAGGAGTTTAAAAGTGTCCCTCTTCAGTATAAAACAGCCAGTGTCACTCTGAGTGTAACAATGAGCTGACGTGGGGTGAGATTAACGTCAGAAGCATAAGCGTACCACCCATTGTCTAAGCTCAGGCCTGAAGAGTGTACAAAGGCACTCACAGATCAAGGTCAGCAATCAGTTACTACGATCACCTTTTGTGCTTTTATTTTTTTAACAACTATATTAGCTTCTATTCATTCGTTTTTTGAATTTCTGGCTTCACATTTAGGTTGTAACAGTGAAAATGTGTCATGGCAGATTAGTATGGGGGTGGGGGAAGGTGAAAATGGAGATGGTGCAAGTCAAAGAGGAAAATGATGTGAGTTACTTTCAGCTCCCCAGGACACTATTGATGTGTTGCTATGGCAGCTTTTACCTGAGTGACAGCACCTGAGTTTGAATTTCAGGAACAATATAATGCAACGACATATATGAAAAAGCTGGGTGACTAAATTAAATGTGATTAATTTTATTTCTTTATTTTGGAATGATGTGAAAAATGGCTTTATCAAACAATTGACATTAGTTAGGACAATTTCCTTGGAGAAACATTACCTCTGTAATGTGGAAGCCCCAACTTGTCTTTGTGCACAGGCTTCAAATTAGGAAAGTAAAAAAGTGTGAAGTCATAGCCTTAATTACTTGTTACCATGTTACTGTGTGACTCTTCAGTGTAATAATGATGTTCAGGGACAGTATTTTATTGCATTTTATTTTCCCCTTATACAAGCATTGTTGTACAACAGCCACTGTTCCCTTTTTAACCAAACATAATGGTGGTAATAAATTTAATATGAATATCCATTGTTTAAAATTACATGATATAACCATACACTCCTCCTTGGAGAACAAATTTTTTATGAGTGTGCAAAATATAATTACATTGAAATCTAACGTGTCAAACTAATAATGTAGTTCTAATTGTAATTGTTTAGAAAGTATTTTGAGGTGTTACTTACTGAGGTAAGTTCAGTCTCTGCATCAATAAAAGTCCCCCAGCATATTTGTCACAGCTGTTCCTCTGAGGGCATACACTAGTCATATTTAGCATATAAGCAGATAATTGCATACTGAAATGTTTTATTGTGAATAATATGCTAATAATAAAACAAATAAATGACAATAAATGAGGGCTGATTAATTATGATGGAGAGTCAATAATCTGCAAAACATCACAAGAGGCTTTGAAACACATTTTTGGATTTAAAAAACGATTGGAAAATGTTACTTCAAATACTTGAAGTGAAAGATCTCAACACTCGCTCCACCACTATTAACCTGCAACCTGGATGGTAGTATGGTTGATGTTTTTTTTTTTAAATCTAAAATATGTGACTCATCCACAGTCATGCATGATTAATGCATGAGTCTGTGGCTCAAGGTATGAAGCAATTTTGAAATAAGATCTCTTTATCAGTAAATGGGTAATCTGTGTGTGCTTGTTAGAATTGATAGTGTTGGTATAGATACAGTATATTGAAATTTTTTGACAGTCACAGGCAGCCTTACTTATCATGAAAGGTGTATGAAAGAGTAGAAACTGAAATGTGGAACTAACAGCAGATTGGCACATTTGGCCAGTGTGTTAACCTAAATTAAAAAGGCAACCAAAAAATTTATATTTTTACAAATTTTACAAAAACTTTACAGAAACTATTCTATCTAATCAATCTACTTTTCTCACTAGAAAAACTAAAATGTGGTCTGATGAATAGTTGTAGTTTGCCATGTCTGTGACTTGCTAATAATAGCCTCTGGATCTAGCTGTGTAGCAGGTTTCTTCAATGAATGAATAACTGTTAATTAAAATGAATTGTGATAATAGTGAATAAAACAGATTAAATAATGGGCAAATAATGGGTTTGATATTAAAATGAAACTTGTATTAATCGAAACCATGAAGCTACGATGACATGCACTAAGGGTTGTAGGTACCAAATACAGGAGGAATGATCAGCTATGCTGCTTTATGTACAGCATTGATTATTCCATGTACAAGAGGCAGCAGGAAGTCAAGTTACTTAAATGGTGATTAACCTGAAATGTAGGTTTTTGCAAAACACTTGCCAACAATTTACGGACAATGTAAATTGGTAATATTACTATTTTAAAGGTACTTGACCCAAAGTTAGTGTTCTTATGTGAGATGTTTTTATGATGACAAATACTGAATTTGAATTAAAGAAATGACCCTAGTTGATCAACTGCACCTCTATCCTCATGGTTTGATCAACTCTTAACTCCACAAATCAACCATGACCAAGTCTGCTTACACAGAGATACCCAGAGGGCAACTTACTCAGCCACTACTATGCACATTATTCCTCCACCTTTAGCCCCAATACTTTCCGTATCAATAGTGAAAAAGACATATTAAATAATAGGATTGATATTAAAATGAAAATCGAGAAAACTAGTGTGCACATGGGAAACAAGAGTGCTGAGTGTGTTAAGGCTTATAGGTGCAACGCTGTCCATATTTATACTCTTGTATTCATCAAAACCATAAAGCTACGATGACATGCACTAACTGAGGCTGATGCTCTCTTGGTCACTCCTGGTCAAGTGATTGGCCTTCTAGATGAGAAACAGATTAATTTACAAAAAAGTCAAATAATCTGTCTGAAAAATATGTGAAAACCTCATCTATGTCTCAAAATCAAAAGCTGAAAGTTAAGATGCCAGAACATTTTATAATATGCAGAGATTGTGTCTGTCTGCTGTAAAGTGATCCACCTTCAAAGATGGACGGAACATGTGAATTACAACCACTTTGGTTAAGATTTACCCCAATTTCAAGCTTTACTAGTCAAAATTGAACAGCATTACTAAAACCACTAAGCGTTTTTGAGGACTGGAAAAAATGGCAAGTTAAAGGTTTCTTCAGGCTCCAAAGGCAAAGCTTTCCTTAAGCTATAAAAAGTGGTTTAACAGCAGAAACTGCTTCGTTTAAAGGCCTTGACCTTTTAGCCAGCAAATAATTGTGTGAAAAATTAACTGCATGATATTAATATTTATTTGGTAGGTATTGTTCACGATAGACATCATAACTTTTGCAAAAAAAAAAACAGGAAAATTTGTGAGATAAACATTTTTCATTTGTAATTTACACAACCATGTGAAATAGTATTATGTTCCTGTGTGAATACAGTGATGGTACAAACTGAACAAACGAATTAAACGTGCTCTTTTCCAGCACTGTTCTGTTGAGCATTTGTGAGCCCTGTGGCCACAGGTCCTAGTGTAGTAAAACTTTAATTTAGAAACTGCAACTAATGAATACATGTAACAATATACAGTGTACTGGAAATATCTCTTAAAAAATTTAAATTCTGTCTATACAGAAACGGAAATACACTTTACAGTATATTCTTTTCATCAACAGTACTGTATATTAATACACAGTAAGCTAGTATAAATGTTCCTTTTAGAAATTAAAGTTAATTTCTAATTAGTTTATTAAATTTGTCAAGGGGATGCACACGTTTGCACTGATATCATTTTCATTATTTTACTAAAATATACATTTTCATACACTTAATCATTTTTGTTATTTTGGATTATCCAAAATAACAAAAATAAAGCAACATTTGTACAAAATGTGCATTAACTATTACATTGCCGAAGAAAAAAAATCTTACTTTTTTTTGCCATTTCAAAATAAGAGCATGCAAACTTTTCTGTCCAACTGTATGTTGATACTGAACATATTAAATGCTTTGAAACGCTTCAAATTCCACTGGAGATCTTGCACATTCACAGTGACTGACTCACATCAAGCCACTGGGCAAAGTAATAGCAAGTTGAAGGTTTATTACAAATTAGGAAATGTTTGCATGCTAAAGACTAAACTAAGATGGTTGAGATAAAGATTTTATCTGTACAAAATAGCATGATAGCATGTGCTGGCATGACACTTGACAGAGTGAACAACACCACCGTATTTGGTTTATGGTCACACTTAAGTCAACTACACTCAAGTACTGAGAAGTGTTTGTCAATGGTTCTATGGTGATCTCCTGCTTGTTGCTGGTTTAAGAGAAGGGCTTTTTATTTAGCTAAGTGTCTGAATAAGAGAGATAAGCCAGTTTTTGTTCTTTGGCAAAAACTATTGAAAATAATCATAATGTCACTGTCCTAATTCCACCCTTGTTGAATCCAAATGAAACCAAAATACAGCGCGGTAAACCACTTGACCACACAATGCCTGTTGTTGTTTTCTTTTGTTTTTTTTATTTAGTTTTTTTAAATGAGTCTTTGCACGTATTTAATATTCCTCCTCTGAAAAACCTGGTTTAGCTTTAGCTAGTCTTACGTCATCACAAACCAATGCAAATATTGGTAGTCTTACTCAACAACAATAAACTTACTGTATTAACAACTACCACCAAATTAACTGTATGTTATTAATATTTATGTAGTAGGTATTGTTCAGCAGAGACATCTTACCTTTTGCAAAAAAACTGAAAAATTTGTGAGATAAACATTATTAATTTTTAATTTAAACTTTTAATCATCGATGCCACACAACCATGTGAAATAGTTTATGTTCCTTTGTGAATACAGTGATTGTACAAACTGAGCAAACTAATTAAACTTGCTCTTTTCCAGCACTGTTCTGTTGAGCTGTTGTGAGCCCTGTGGCTACAGGTCCTACTGTAGTTACGAGTTTGTTTCCATCGTCACCTCCTCGGAGAGGGAGTCTCTGTGTTGCACAGTGCATATGATTTGTTTTATGAGCACATTATACAATACTGTGTGTGTGTGTGTGTGTGTGTGTGTGTGTGTGTGCTCGTGTGTAAAGTTTGCACATATTTCCCAAGACTTAATCGTGAAGTATCTGTTTGCTTTGTGTGTTTGGCAAACACATTGACCGTGACATGAATGCAAAGTATGTGAGCATATTGTAAGGCTGGCAGATATTGGCATATTGTATAATGAAACTCTGCTGTATATTCTGAGCAGCTGAGATAGTGGAATAAAAATGGTGTGCATAACTTTTTTGTTTTTTTATATTTGAAACATCACTTCATGTGTGGATAGATAGATAGATAGATAGATAGATAGATAGATAGATAGATAGAAGCAGGTTGACCATGATTACAAACTCCATAGTGTGACCAAAAAGATGCTATGATATAAACTGAACGTTCCTCCAAGTAATGTCCCCTGGAGGGATTTTTCATCTAGAAGTAGAGAGATATTCTGATATCCGGAATTCAGTGAGAATTTTTATGGCATTTGCGTACATGTACTACCAAAACTAGAACCAAAAGACTCAAAATCAGTGAAGGCTTCCTTTAAGAAAAGGCCAAGTGGATTTGAATCAATGATCTCCTCATTGGTTTTTGTTTTTGTTTTCTGTGTTTGTTGTATTAATATCTGTACAGTCCACCTGCAGCCCCGGATTTTATAAAACCGTGTGGGTAACAGCTGTGTGATTATGGGCATTGGCACTACTGACAGTGTGACTTTCTGTCCTATAGTGTTAAGTGTTGGGGATGCAGGGGTGCCATCTTGTGAGGCATGCACATTAGTTACTGGCATACCTTTTGATTCGTTTGACTAAGAAGTGGTTTAATTTGTCCTATCTTCATCAAATCTGTACAGAGATAAGCACTCCTCTATTACAGCACTTTGGTGATGCTTTTCAGAATGAATATAGACAGACAAGGAGTCCTCACAACATGGTGCAATTACAAAAATTCAACACACCGTGATGGCAGTTAAACATACCAGTGTTAAGAATCCCAATAAATGATAGAGTACTTTTCTGATTTCTTTTTATATGGAGTGTTTGAGGGAGAACTAAGTTGGCCTTGTGGCTCAGTTGTAGACCATTGGGTTGGGATACAGAAGGCAGCGGGTTCAAATCCCACCCCACCAGGTGTGCCCCCACCCAGCCACCAAGGGTAACCTTGGTGCCAGTCCCAAGCCCGGACAAAAAAATGGGAGGGTTGCAGCAGGAAGGCCATCCGGTTTAAAAACGCATGCCAAATCAACTTGCAGAATATGTTCTGCTGTGGTGACCTCTGAAGGGACAAGCTGAGAGCCATTGATCGTTTTTGTTTGAGGGTGAACTAGTTTTATTTTATTTCACTGCACACCACATCCACTGTTCTACCAGTGGCTGGTTGAACACATCTCTGGCACACAATTCCATTACAGTTAATGGTCTTTTTCGTGGTTACTCCACATATTTTCTGATTGAGCTCACCACACTCATACATCATCATCACACAGTGTCTCATTTGATTTAAAAAAAAATTAAATAAGGAGTTCCTCCCATTTTGGTAAAACATTCCCAACACAGGCCACACCTCCTCCAAACACACCTCACCTGAAGAATTTAGTGAAAGCCCAGAACTGCACTCTGCTTTGTTAAGCCTCTATGAATAAAGTGGAGCAAGTTTCACCTCACTGAACGCCAGGATAACACGTTACTCCCAGGCTCACATACGCCATGGCTGTGATATGAAGGGTGTGTCTGCTCATTGCTTTTTTTATTGACATGAAATCAAGCTGCTTGCCTTGGTACCTGTGTGTGTGTGTGTGTGTGTGTGTGTGTGTGTGTGTGTGTGTGTGTGTGTGTGTGTACAGCTTAAGAAGTAGAGAGTGAGAACAATGAAAAAGAAAGTGTTTTTGTGTTGGTTATGCTACCCTTGTTTGTGTTGCTAAGTGTGATTGTTTTCATGTCATGTCTGTATCGCCAGGTAGAGCATCACCTATAACAACACTAAACAATTGACAATGCACTAAATGGACAGTGGAACATCTCTGTTTTTTTTTCTGTATTAAAAAAAATCTAACTCCCTTCTTATTATGGCAACAATAAATATTTTCTTTGAAGAAGTTTTTAATTTTTTTTTAATAATAGGGGGATAGATTGCCCCTCTAGGTGTTAAATTGCCATGGTTATGTTGAAGGTATGTGGTTAGGGCCAAAAAAAGGACCTTTTGGCAAAGGACTGAAGACTTTTTTTCTGTTCCTAACAAGTTTAAATGGCTCTTTGAGAGCTACAACTTGGTTTTAGTGTTTGGGTAATATTGATGTTGGGTTAGGGTTAAGATTTGTGATACACCGGGCATCCGGTGTGAAAACTGTGCCAAATCAACATGCAGACATTGATCTGCCATGGCGACCCTGAACTCACGGGATAAGCAGAAAGGACAAAAAAAAAAAAAAAAAAAAAAAAAAAAAAAAAAGTCATAGTTGAAAGGGAAGCAGGTAATATCATTTTTCTCTGTTTCCTTTGCTGTTTTGTGATTGCAGCACATGCAAAGAACAAGCTGGTTGCAGTTTGACTCTTTTATGTGCTATAAATGAGTAAACCCCCTGTCAGTTGTGACAGATTCAAATATCAACTCTGTTTCAATCAAAAACTCCACTTTTCAAACTGCTACTGCAAAGTAACGGGTGTCATATTTCACACTTAGTCATATCTCATCACTTGGTGCAGTAAACAGTTATTCACAGTGGTGACAAATGGAAAAGCATGCAGGTTTCCTGTTTTGAAGATGGGTTCACTTCAGGAAATTTGTACCACCACTAAGTTCATGGCCTACATGGGGAGACGTATTTACCCCAAAAATAATCTATCTCGAATGAAAAAAAGATAAATAAGACGCGGAGGAGAAATTACTCTTATAGTAATATAGAAATTAGTAATATAGAAATTGCTATATTATGTTCTTGTTAATTTTTTCCTTATGAATACAGATTCTGAGGGTACGAATGTTCAGATAAGATCAGATTAACTGCTTTTTGTAATAAAATCTATAGCAAAATTGCAGTCTTTCAATTACCTCTCTTTGTCTTGCTTATACTTTAGAACTCAAAGGAGAAATTTGATTAGGAAAACACTTGATGATCAATTGACATTTTCATAGTCGCACATAGTTAGATGATAAATAGCTTTTTTTTTTCTCTCCTCAGGTCTCTCTTTCTCTCTTGATGAGGATTGTGTAGAGCTGTTTTACAGGTCACAGCTGTAGTGATTTGCCCATATAGCTTTAGAAATCTTGACAAAAACCAATTGTAGCTGTATGTCATCAAAACAAAACTGTTGTAAACATAAAGTATGGTGGTATATGTCACAGTATATATTTGAACATGAGGTAGCTGCATTCAGCAGAGCAGCAAAGGGCAGTTATGTCAAATAATGGTCTGTGTGACTGGCATTACAAACACACACGAGGTGGGATCTGTAGATCATTGGGTGAGTTGTCCTTTGACAATACAGTCAGAGGTTCGACTCCCTAACCTTCCTACATGTCTAAACTGAACCCCAAGTAGCTGTGTGTGTGCGTGAATGGAAGAATGAGCAGCAAAATTGTAAAGCACTTTGGATGAAAGCACATGTATAAACAGACCATTTATAGACACACACTTTATAAAGTAGGTATTGTGTGTCTTTGAGAAAGCATAGTTTAAAGCAAAGCACAAATGGGTCTTTACTGTATTTCCTGTTAACCAGAAAACATAAGAAATCAAAAGTCATGACCTCTAGGGGTAAAAACTAACCCATCCATTTGTCTGTCTCTTCACAAATCTGATCATCATTGGTAACCTTGGTGTCCTTAATCCTTCTTGTCTCATTGTTCTTCAGGCTGTGAGAGAGAGAAGGAAGACCAGTGAACAGACAGAAGGAAAGATGACAGAAAAGACAACAGTTAAGAAAGTCAGTGAGGACGACGAGGACAACCCGTACAACCTCTGCAGCTCTGTGGACCTGGACAAGGTACAGCGTGTGTGTGTTTAGTCTAAGCTGGTATGTGGTGACAAGGGAAAGAGTGTGCTTCTACATACAGTGTCTCTTTGTGTGTTTGTTAAATTTGTACTGGGTTAAATGCGGTAGTCAGGAATGAGAGTGCAACCAAACGAAAAGAAAGAGTGTGTGTGGTGGTGGGGTGAGAAAGGGGGGTCAGGTGAAGAGTGAACAGTCATCAGGTTATTCACCCTCTTTAGCAGCTATGTCAGCATGCCAGGTCTTTACCACATTAACCAGTCTATCTTGTTCTCTGTGTTGCCTGGTGTCAGCGTGTTGAGTAAAATGGGATGTATGATGTGACAATATATGTTGTGTGGTGATAGAAAAAATCCATTGTTTCATATTACGCTCCATTGTTAATATCATTGCATTTTTCTTTGGGGGGGATGGATTATGCAAATCTTTGTCCTCAATTGGAGAAGAAAGTGCCAAAGCTTGTAGCCTCTGTGCCAACATTACTACCACCTACTCAATAATCATGTCTTACATTACGGAGATGATGTCCTGGAAAAAGATACTGAAGTGTGCTGCACATTTTGTGACGTGTTTGATCAAAAAAATGCAGTCGCAGAAAAATAATGACAAATAAAATAAAATAAAAATCACATTTTGGTCAAGCTTATAGTTCAAATTGTAATAGGAAATCATCCTTTCCAAGTTGCTTTATTGTGATATGTCATTATCGGGATGAGAAATGTTCATCTCATATGTCACACTTGTAAATGTTAACGCTTCAGTGTTTCTATTTTTATGCTTCATTGACTGGTAATAAAATTCATGTTTTAAACCTTGTACTTACATTTTGAGGGTTTTGCTGAGGCCTTTAAGTCTGGCTGTCAGTTGATAGTCACCCTATGGACAGATGATTAGAAAATAGGCCCCTGGACAGTGGAGAAGAAAAGAAGAGCCCCTCACCTTTTTTTTTTCTTTAGTCATTTTAAGGCAGTGGTAATTTTATTTTTTAAATGTGTTTTTGTCTCTACTTTATATCATTTTGTGCCTTTGGTCATTTTGTTTCAATTTTTTG
This sequence comes from Channa argus, assembly GCF_033026475.1. Lineage (NCBI taxonomy): Eukaryota > Metazoa > Chordata > Actinopteri > Anabantiformes > Channidae > Channa > Channa argus. The sequence goes on from NC_090200.1 coordinate 25,356,414, forward strand.
ATTTCTTTTTTTAGACATTCTGCTCATTTTGTGCTTCTTTTGCATAGTTTTAAGATGTTTTTGTTGTTGTTTTTCCACGTGACCTCTCAGGCCACTTGGCCTATGTCCGATAGGCCCTTTGGTAATACATCAGTGGGTCTCACAAAGACTTGTCCGTCTTTTCACTACTTTCAGACTTTAAGTAAGCAACTTACAGTCAAACTGGGAGAGCATTGTATAGTTACTTATCCTTTAAGGATCGCTTGAGTGAGTGGTCAGGAAATGAACAGATGTCTGAAGCAATGACAACCTACACACTTCTATACGGTTTGGATGGCAGTTTGACTGTACCACACACTTTTAGAGAGCCGTTTGAGGGTCCAAACCTGGTTTTAGCGTTAAAGTTAGAAATACTTTAGGTTGCATGTAGGGCTGGTGATAGGGATTTAGATGATTAAGAGCAAAGCAAAGTGTCTAGAGAAGTGGGAGAATGAGTGTCGTTTTTCTCTGCACCCGTCTCACACTCAGGAATGTGAGGCATCACACAAGCATGTGACCCAGTTTCTTTTGTCTTTTCTCACTTGTTAATTTTTGAATACAGAAACCAGCATCTGTATCAGAGTTCTTACCAGCAAACTTCACCTGTCACATTTTAAAAGGAACATGACTATGATCAACATCTGCTGATACTCAGAAAATACTGACTATTGGACATTGTGTTTGTCATGTGAGGTGGTGGCAGCAGTGACCTTTTTCATAAAAGAAGTGTTTCTACAGGATAGCAAGGATTTCCAACTTGTCTTAAAGTATCAGCAGTTGAATGTGGGAAGTTCCTGCAATAGTCACAAGTAAGACAACCACCCCCCTCAACATGTGATGAGAAATGTCACTTCTTTTTATTTGTAAAAATGAAGCTCTCTATGCTTGTTGATTAATAGTACTCCTCTGTCCAGCATGACCGATATATCAACAAGAATCTGATTGTACCAGGTGTCAAAAGGGGCTTCCCCAGCAAGACTGTCTCTCATTTACGTCACAGTGGATTGTCTTTTACTAAAACATGACTGTAATTGGACACACAAGGAAGTAGCAGCCTTGTCATATTATTTAATACCAAACCTGTAGTCTAGCTGCCAATGAAAGTGTATTTATCAAAAAAAACAAACTACAAGGACACATAAGACAGATCGGTATTGTATATACATTATACACCAATCAGCCACAACAATAATACTACGTGTTGGCTTATAGGTTATTGTAGACAAGACAAGACAAATTTATGATCATGGTGAATTCATGATCAACAGGTGGAGGGTGCACTGTGGGCAGGGCTGTTTACCTGTAGACCGGTCAGAGCGACCATACTGAGCCCTGTACATCATATTTAAGGGTTTTAACGGTTTTACACATCTCTTTTTACAGGTTTAGAGGAGTATTGTTGCAAAAGTGGAGAAAGTTGCATGACACATTCTGTGGCTCCAGATGCAAGGTGTATGAAGTCTGTTAAACACCTTTTAGTGGGGGGAGGGATCAGTATGTGGCAACGTTACTAGAACTACCTAGCCTGCTCAGCTCTGTTTAAGGATTGAGGCTAAAGGCTACACTAGTTGCTATGAGCACAACACACCCAAATCTCTGATCAAGCTGTTGGCAGTTGAGCTTCTTGGTAAATAATGTAGACACCAGGTTTTATTAAGAAGGAAGACCAGCCATTATCTTTTCTTTTGCTACATCAGTTGTGACCATTTTGTCCATTAAGAGTCTTACATGTTTAAGCAGTGATCTTACCCTGTACATTTTTTTGCTCATTATATTATTGCAATTACTTTAGTTGTTTGTAGTTCACAGGATTTCTTGATATGAATGCAGGATAAATAGTTTTTAATCATCTTGGACTGAGTGAACTGGGGTAATAAAGCACAGAGATGGGTTCTACGAGCCAGTGCTCTTAGGTTGATAACTCTGAACTGATATGACAGATTGCTAACCAGTCAAGGCCAGCAAACTGCCACTGCATGCTAAATTGTCGGTGTTAATGATTGTGTGCATACTGCACATGCTGCTTGGTGTGAAAGTTGAGATGAACACCAGTCATGCATAACATTATGACCACCTGTGCAATTTAATGCAATCCAATACAGTGGTGCTGCCATAAATTCTACTTTTACAAGGTTTTGGCCTCCTCATTCATTTTAAATAGGGTGGCCAAAACATTAGAACCAGCTCTTCTAATATTGCACTCCAGTATGATGCCACTACCCACTTAGACCTCAAGTGGCAGTTGAGGTCTAAGTGGGTTTCATCCTAAAAACCGAGAAATGATAACTTTGTAGAAGTAGAATTCGTAGCAGAGCCACTGTCTTGGATTGCATTAGATTGCACAGTTGGTCATAACGTTATGCATGATTGTTGTATAGTAGATAGCAGGTTCTCATGAATAGCTCTAGTCACTTCCCATAAGGTCAGCAGACATATTTAGAATAATAAATATATTTTATCAAATTTGTGACTTGACATCAGCTTCTAACCTAAACACTAATGCATATTTAAATCATAACTTGAGTTTTCCCCCACTTTACAGCTGCAGGTCTCACCGCTGTCAGTATGAGCTGCTTGTAAAGAGGCTGTAAATGTCCTCAGCCTTTGCAGGGTGTAATTTAGTTAAGACAGAAAAAACTGGCTGAAGCAATCACTAACTTCCTGATTTTACCAGCGCCTATGTGTTTCATCTGTTTTTAATTCTCTAATCCCCCCTGCTGGTGACAAACTGGTAAAACTGTTGTCCAACACTGATTCTTCAGTAAACGTTTGACTCATTTCTTCATGTTTGTCTCCACAGGATTTGGTAGATTGGAGGAAGCCCCTGGCCTGGCAAGTGGGCCATCTTGGAGAGAGATACGATGCGTGGGTTCACCAGCCAGTTGACAGACCAATCAGGTTGTTTGGAAACCCCCTCCTGGAGGCCGGCACCAAGACTTCCTGGTAAGACAAGAGGCTTTTTTATTTTGGGGGGTTTTCTTTTTGGAATTACTACTGTATGTGATAAAGCAAGACAAAAGTATATTTGTGTTTACATTTTAAACCTTAGCATACCATAAGTATATTGATGCAATCATTCAGTCATGCAGAATTGTGCGTGTGTGGGTTGTTGGGTTTTTTTTTTTTTTTTTGGTCAATAAACAAAAGTAGTGTTTGTGTTTAGACTCCTTCATAAAACATCAGCAAGATTGGGTATTGTTTGTTTACTTGCTATCAGTGTTCTTCCCTGCTTTTATGGCTCATTGCTGCATGTCTTGGCACCACAGTTGAATGGTGTGAAGCCATTGGCAGGATTTATCACCTCACTGGCACACGTGCATTGTTGTGCGTGAGATAAACGGAGCTTCACAAGATTCATATTACCACTTAAGCTAGAGAATGAATGAAATGAAAAGAGACAAATATTCATAAGAAATATAATTTTTTTAATTTGGGGAAAAATAGTGTGTTTTTCTAGCATCCAAGTACTTACAATACAAAGCTTATTCAAAAAATGTGGGTTTTCTGGCCCTTGATCATATGAAATGCTACAGTTCCCCCTTATTCTGAGTTGTAAGTAGTTTTCTTCCTACAGGTACTGGGTCCCAGTGGTGTGGCTTCCTGTTGTGTTTTATTGTAGCTGGTACTGCTACACCACCCTGGCAAAAAGCACCACCAGGATAGACCTAACTTCAGGTAACGCACAAACTCACAAGCATGCTTTTTCTTTTCATTCATGTTTTCACATTCCTTCTGTGGATATGCACACACCATTATGCATTTGCTTTCAGCATCTTCATCTCTAGTGAGTGTGGTTTTATCTCGATGTCTGTTTTTTTTTTTTTTTTTTTTTTTTTTTTTTTTTTTTAGACATGTCTATCCCGATCCATAAGTACACTTTCCCACTTTTCTTTATGATGGGCTGGTTCTTGTGGACGTTCATCGAGTATTGCATCCATCGCTTTGTCTTTCACATGAAACCACCAGCTCATAACTATTACCTCATCATGCTGCACTTCCTCCTGCATGGACAGCACCACAAGGTACAGAGATACAGTGCCAATGGGCAGGTGTCATGATCATGATCATAAAACTGAGACATCATGAACTCATATTTGTTTTGTTATATAGCGTAAAGCAGAGATATTGATTAATGAATCATTTTATATAGTTATGGAAGAGTAACTATAGAGTAACTAAAACTAATATATATGGATGTTTAAAAAAACAATATGTATTTATAAATATCTATATATTTATTATATACAGATATAATGAATGTCTACCTGAAAGCTGCCCTCTAATGGTTACAACCCAGCTTTTGAAAAAAATGTTTTGCTATTGGTTTGATCTGGTAGCACGTGACAAATTGTGGCAGCTTTCATCACTGTGTATTTATAACTGTCATTACATTGCAATTACATAGCAACAATAGTGTTCTAGCTAACGTTATGTTAGGGGTTTAATTAATCTTAAACCAGTACTATTCCTAGTGTACATGGATTCAGTTTGACATTAAAAGAGCAACTTTACCAATTTTTAACATATTTCTTATGCTTCTAGTTTGGGAGGTACCTGTACATGAATGGTATCAAACTACCCTCTGTGTTTTGAATGAAAATATTTCTCTGCCTCTGGCGGAAAAACTATGACTTGATCTGGATGACTTGTTAGTGTTAGTGATGTTATGTGGTTGATAGTTCAACCAACCACATGACATCATCTAAATTGAAAACTCCTCTAGATAATGTCAACTTGAGTTTTTTTCAAGCCAGAAGAAGAGAGGCTTTAACTCAGGGAAGACAGAGAGACAATTGAAAAACTTTATGCACATTTTTCATCTTTTTTTTGGTTTTGTTTTGTTTCACTAGCTTCTACCTGCTAATACTACACTGTTACATTTCAGTGCAAAACACAAACTTTGTCTTCTTCACAGTCCCCTTTTGATGGCTCTCGGTTGGTCTTCCCCCCTGGCCTGGCCTCGCTAGTGGTGGGAATTTTCTACTTAACCCTCCAGCACACACTGCCAGATATTATTAGCACGTCTGTGTTTGTTGGAGGACTATGCGGGTACGTCGTGTACGATATGATTCACTACTACCTGCACTATGGCTCGCCAAAGAGAGGCTCATATTTGTACAGCCTGAAGGCCTACCACGTCAAACACCACTTCGAGCACCAAAGATCTGGTGAGCACTGTAAAAGTGTAAATCTCTTGGATGTACGGGATTATCCCTGCTTCTGTCTTTAATCTAACTGATGTCACCTTTATTTTATCTGTCCAGGTTTTGGAATCACCACTACGTTCTGGGACCACCCCTTCAACACAGTCATCCCTGATGAGAAATTCTAACACAGAAATGGCTCTCCTGAAGGGTTGCAGGACTTATTAGCCACCCTGTTTAACAGCTAGCCCACATGCTATAACAACCCTAACACCTGTCGTTCAGACTCTGCAGCCATAGCTCCCATAACCCTGGAGAAACGCATGTCGACCCTTGATTCCAACAAGCAACATGTTGATTTCATCTGTTTTTTTTTTTTTTGTCGTGTGTGTTTTAACCAGTCTGCGGTCTTTTCTGTTCTATTGTTTTTAATACCCAAAACAACTTCTGCTACTGCTGCACTTTCGGCCATTACTCAATCGCCAGTCACATTTTTATGACATTAATCTGGGTGATGGGAGAGAATGAGAGGGACACAAAAGAACAGACAGATAATGTGCACATCTATGTCTTTGATTAGTATAATTTTGTTTAATTTGAAGGATTACAGTAAAAAACTGTAGATCTTGTACAAAATCAGACTTGGTTTCTAAGTATTTGCCAATTTCATCAGACACATCATGGAAATCTACTGTACAAGCTGTGAGTGGAAGAAAGGGAAAAGGAAGTGATTGATGGTAAGTGAATGTGGACAATGGAGAGGAAAGTGGGTGAGAGCAGGAGAAAACCTCTTAACTGCATCATCTCACTAGGTGAACTAACTCAGGAAAATAATTTTTAGCCTTTCTCTGCTGTTGTCGGCTGCTTTAATACCCCTTGTGTTGTCCTTAGCATCACAGCTCTCTTTCCCACTGGCTGTTATGCTGCCCAGCTACGCTGCTACACAAGCTGTTACACTGTAACAGTGTAACTGTCACCAGAAGTTCCCCTCACTGTGTCTAGATGCACTGTAGTGTTTTGAAGGTCTGGAACAATAAACATTTGGTTTCAGATATTTGAACATGAGGAAATTCATCTGTCGGTTTTGATTTAACTTATGAATTTTAAGCAAAGCTGCAAAAGTGAGATTATGCTGTAGTGCACTAATGCAATGTGCTATTGTAAAGCAGATGTTGAAATTTTTGAAACCACTGTGGAGATTTATTTTTGCAAGCCTGTTGTCATATTTCCTTCTTTTTACTTTTGTCATTAATGACTTTACAAAGATGTAAAAAGATATTTTGTAACATGCTTTGTACAAAAGAGGATAATCTGAAAAAAAAACCTGTCAAACTGAGCGGATGGAGAGTGCATCTGTGTGTGTAGGTGCATTTAGATGTAATGATAGATGGATGGCAAAGTGTTGCAGAGGGACAGAACAGAAGGTATGAGGCCAGCTTGTCAGACTTTCTGCTGTGGGGATCTTGGTCTCAAAGGTCACAGGGTCAGCTAGGTGACCAGTGTTGTGGAAACTGATTAATCCTTCCATTTGAAGCCACTGGCTTATTTGGCCCTGCAGATCCCCGCAGGATGACGATAATCATCTGACTGGACAGCAGGAGGTCTTGACAGTCAGTGGCAGATCCTCTAAATGTCTCTTTTAAACACCAGATGGCAACGTTGATAAATAAAGCAGAACAAAGATAGTTTAGACTATTTTCATATGTAATAGAGAACAGTGATAATTTTCTAACACTGCACAGCATCTCTTTTTTTTCAAATATATTTTCAATTTTATTAGTTTAAAGAAAGAGTCCCACTTATATTATGTATATACATATACATTACTTTGTAAAACAACACCTGTTGCAGATAATTTAACATTTTAAGAAAGAGATGGATAAATAAAACTGTGAAGTGATTTGCAATGCTTTTTTTTTTCTTTACATAAAGTGCAGCAATAATCAAATCTCCAGGTACTGTAAACCTTAAGTGCCTTCTGTCACCAAAACAGTTTCCAATATAATTAATTTAACAGGTTTCATTTCAGAGCCGAGCTATAACCACCTGGGCACCAAAATGTGTCATGCTTTCTACAGTTTAACCTTAATACTGTGTCTGTTGCAGCATACAGTGCAGGTTGAAAGACTGAACACAAAATTGTGACTGTATTTTGTGTAGTTTGTACCAGAAAGATGTTGCATCATAAGGAACGTTTGTCACAATTGTGGAGCTGGGGAGGACTGTACTGTTAAGTGTCCTAATATAATGTTGTGACAGCTGCTTGACAAAGTGAAATGATTCCACCAGTTGAAGTAAAGTACATTCATAGCTATTTATATGATTAAGATGAAAACAGAAGCTTGTAACTTTAATCTGGTAAGTCAATTTAGCTTGTGGTAAATTATATAGCGTAAACACAATATTTCCTAAATGTGTTTACCATTTTGTTTTAAAATATTAAGTGTCTATGCAAATGAAAACCTATTTGTAAATAAATGTCTGGATATTTCTGATGTTTGGTCTTTTTTTTTTTTTAAACAAACATACATCCACATCACTCCAACAATTATAAGGGGTGTACTATTCAGTCCCTGACACCAGTTATTTAATGTATTCTGTAAGTAGCCTATGGTGATGAGTGACTCAACTGCATTACCTAGACTTGGTTTCAAAGACTTTACATTTTGAATAGAAAGCTGGGCCTGATGTTTGGTTTTGGCTAATTGGTCAGTCATGTATCCATGAAAAATAACAAGGCAAACTGTAAAATCACATGCATTCATACACTAATTGCCTAATTCCTAAAACCACTACAAGACTGATACTGTATGTTAGGTGATTTTTCTAATATAGCATACTGTTTTGCGTGATGTCTTTTGGTTGTGTTCATCAAATATAGACTTGCAATCAACCTATTAGCATTAGTAAGCCCGCTAGTGTCAAAGAAATTTTTGATTTTGGGGCCCCAGACACATTCAGACATGGGACCTCGCTTGTGTTTTATTCTAGCTCATTCAGACGATGGTATTGCTATGAAAGACTACTTATCGTAGTTTTCCACCTGTTGTTACTTAAAATGCTCAGTGGGAAAAGTTGCTTTAAATGTGACTGCACAGTAGGCTTTATATGTCATTCAATAGGGAAGTAATTTGATTTGAAGTATTTGTCAAAACATCCTCCGGCACTAGTTTTAGTTTTTCTAGTTTAATCTTAATTTAGCATATTTACATGATAAAAATGTATTATTATCAATAAACAGAAAATACAGCTAAGGCCAAGGGGGTGTCATTAGTTTTGCAGCTATTCAGAGCAGTTAATTCAGTCCAAAGTTATTCCTCAATTTTATTTGATAAGAAGATCAAGAAAGAAAATACTAGAAAATGTAAAATAAATAAAATAAAACATGAAAAAATACATATGTGGGGAAATTCTTATTCCCAATTTACTGTTAATCATCTTATGACCCCCTGACTCCTGTCAGGACCCCCTGATTGGGAATCACACTTTGTAGCACAGATCAGTTCAGTAGCAAATACGTAGAAAAGCGTTATATAAGTGCAGACCATTTACCATTCAGAACAGTACATTGCAATAATCTTTGATGCTATTAAACATGTTTTATTGCCCAAAACACTTTTTGTTTTGCAGAGATTTACCTGGCAGCTCCTACATAGCTCTGCTGTTTGCACGAATTTGAGTGTATATGTGGTGAAGAAAATCTCTTTTTTTACATTATCATTATAATAGAACTAAGCATTTTATCCGGGTGTGAGCAGTGGATTCATTTTTTGGGTATATTAAAGGTCAACACTAGTAAAATCCGTTACCATGGAGCATGCTAAGACAACATTGACGCAAGGAAACAGAACATGGTGCAGTAGGACCCTGGAGTGCAGCAGAAACAGTGCAGCAGGGAACGGGCAGGAAGGAGGAGTCTGAATGAAAACCAAACTAGCCTCCACACCCTGCAGTCTCTGGGAAGTTCCACTGCATTCCTTCCATAAACACACATACACACACATTTACATATACACATAGAAAGAAAGCTGGGAGGAACAACACACTGAAGCTGGGTAAGTGTGTGCACATTGTGCAAATGTGCTATTACTGGTTCCCTGTTTTCTTTTCAGGCAAACTAAATAGATGATGTGTGTGTTCAAACAGGATCGCTGTAGGACTGGAGACCAGAACCTCATCATCAGCGCCTTGCCAGGTTTTGTATTTCCTGATTCATCCTTTCTTTCACCTTATATGTCTCTCTGTTGCCACTCCCTCTTTAAACACAATATTATCACAATAGGAAGTACTGAACCATTTTCACTTCACTCGCTCTGTCAGCTTTGTCCTGTTTCTGTATGTTCTCGTAAAGTTGCAATGCAGTCAAAACTCTTTTTTAAAAGTCTGCTGTTAGGGCTGCTGTTAGGTCTAACCACTGCTTCCTCCTGAGAGGCTGAAACATTCACTGTAGATTCATATCTGAAGGGTAAGTAACTGATGTTACCAGAGTGCAACTGACATATGTACTCAAATTTCTGCTTGAAAGTAGTGCATGTTCAATCTCACATGCAAATGTAAGGGTTCCATAACCTGTCTAGTGGGATTATAATATTATAGCTGGCCATGCAAATTGAAAAAAGCAATAAAAAGCATTACTTTAAGCATATGTCTATAAATTAAGTTACAAAGGTTGGTAGATACTGTAAGTTAGGGTTTATTGCTAACAAAACTATTTCCTTCCTCCCGCATTGTCATATTGTCCTCTTTTAGTGTGCAATAATTTTACCACACCACACAACACATTTACAGTAATAAGAATACAGCATTTTCAGGTGTGAGACCAGAGTGGCTTGTGAAATCTGTCAAAACAAGTCGTAGACCACCTTTGAGCATCCTTCAGTAAATGACAAAAATAGGGTTCTAACAAGCCCACAACAACACTGCAATATGCTGATGTTTAGCAGGTGTAATGTTTGTTTATTTAATATTTTATTTAATATTTTAATTTCATATGGATAACAATACTCAATGAAGAATTAAAGAATAGCCAACATTACCACAACTCTTACCTAGGAAATGCACAAATATGAGCATATGTAATTTAATTTCAATCCATCAAAACTGTGATAAGAAATTTCACAATAAATACAAATGTAAGCCTTGTTCTAGGGAAAAACTTATTTGTTAACATGTCTTCTCAGTCTCAACATGAGTAAGGCAGGAGGTGATGGAGGTGAAGGTGCTGGTGGTAGCAGCAGTGAAAAGGCTCAGCCACCAGAGGATAAGGCTCCAGAGAGGAAAGCCCAGGGCAAAGCGGGTGCTACTACAATTGGACCAGGCTGGACTAAAGTCAGCTGCCCTTGCTGTATGTCTGAGCAGATCGAGCCATTGGTTGTGGTGAAGCTAGGACAGAAGGTCCGACCTGAGACAAAGAGGTGGCTCATCAGACTGATAGGAGCTCCACAGAAAGATGGAGGTAAGGGCTCAGTGATGGTGATTAGTGATGATACAGTAGATGATCAACTCTCCCTCTCAGTCGATTGCAACAAGGAAAAACATGCAGATCAAACTTTTATGAGCGGTTCTCTTTTCTCTCTCATATCAAACTTTAGTCTTTTCCAAGAAGGTCTCCAGCATTCAAACATTTGATTGTATTTGCATTTACATGGAAGTTGGCAATTTAGAAAAACGTAGTTAAATGATTCCTATGTAAATGAATTGTAAGCTAGGAGTAAGACAGAAAACATAATGAAATGTGTTTTGTGCAGCTACTGTATAGGCTGTAGCTCAGTTAGGAAAGGCAGTCGTCCACAGGGTCAGTGGTTCGATCCCTGGCCCTGGCTATATGTCGAAGTGTCTCTGGGCAAGACACTGAACCCCTAACAGCCCATTCCCCTCCCCAGTGCTGGTCCAAGTGAGGAGGTCAGTCAGGAAGGGCATCCGGCTTAAAAACTGTGCCAAATCAACATGCGGACAATGATCCGCTGTGGCGACCCTGAACTCACGGGATAAGCCGAAAGGACAAAAAAAACAACAAAAAAAAACAAAAAACTGTATATTCATATCCTTATCTATTCTATTTTTAGCATAAGAAAACGAAAAAAATAAAAAATAAAACTAATAGATTGCAATTTTATTTAAATGTATTATTCTTCAGACTCTGATCTCTGGAAATTTTTTAGATCAGCAGTTGATGTTTTAATTTTTATTGGCAGGCCAGTCAACGCTTGTAGAATATTAACATTAGGTTTAATGGTACAACCATAAAACATGGAGTCTGGGTTTTGAATACGAAATATATGAGTGAACATGTAATTTGCATGTAGGAGAAATACAAAATATATAGATATGATACTGTGTTATAGTGTGTTCCATGGTATTGGCAACCACAAGAGGAAGTACTGTATAACCTACTGTTTGATTCTGAAACATTTTCACCATTATTATTTACATTCACGATTAACAATAATATTAAAAATGTATTTGTAAGCATAACTTAACACCTCAGTTAGCTAATATAAGCTACTTTATGCTAATATTTTTTTAACAAACAAACAAAAATAATATTAAGCAAACTTTATACTTACATTGCAAACTGAAACAACCAAAGTAAATAAATATTTGTTCCTATTGTATGGGTTCGCTAATGCTAGCTAATGTAATTGGTTATTTAATTTTTTTTAAAGGCTTCCAGTGAAATCAGTTCTGATATCTTCAGCTCTGTTTGGAGATTATTCCAAGCAGAGGGGGCTGGAAAACTGAATGCTCACTTCCCCATTTCAGTCTGAACACGAGCAACAGTGAGTCGATGAAAGTCAAGCCAACGTAAAGCATAATGGCTTTTGGTTTTTTGTAAAAGAGAGCATAAATATAATGGTACCAAGCCAAGAAGATCCTTATAAATCAGCATCATCCTGTGAATATACCTTCGTATGCTCAAAGAAGGCGACTCAGCTTTCAAGTAAAAAGCCCAGATACTTGTAACTGAAAATTAAGAGAGAAGAGAGAAGAAAAGAGCAACAAAAGCAACAACAAAACAGCGGGCAGGTTGGTAGGACCAGTAGCTGCACACTGAAAAACACAAAGCTCCAAAGCTGGGGACACCTGCAGAAAGGGACAGAGAAAGGGAGACAGAGAAGGAGAAGGACAACAATGGGAGAAAGAACAGACAAAGTTAATATCATACAGTGGTGACGTGGGGTGAGAGGCTCAGTACATCGGGGGGTGGGTCCCCCAGCAGTCTAAGCCTATAGCAGCATAACTATAACTAACTATATGCTTTATTAAAGAGGAAGGTTTTAAGCTTAGACTTAAAAGTAGAGAGGGTGTCTGCTTCCCAAATAAGAACTGGGAGCTGGTTCCACAGGAGAGGAGCTTGATAACTAAAGGCTCTGCCTCCCATTCTACATTTTGAAATTTTGGGAGCCACAAGTAGGCCTGCATTCTGAGATTGGAGTTGTCTTCTGGCATAATATGGTGCTATGAGGTCTTCTATATATGATGGAGCCTGAACATTCAGAGCTTTAGATGTAAGGAGCAGGGTTTTAAATTCTTTTCTAAATTTAATCAGAAGCCAATGGAGAGAAGCTAGTGAAGGTGAAATATGATCTCTCCTGCTAGTTCCAGTCAGAACTCTTACTGCAGCATTTTGGATTAATTGCAGGCTCTTTAGGGAGTAACTGAGGCATCCTGAAAGTAGGGAATTACAGTAGTCCAACCTAGAGGTAACAAATGCATAGACTAGGTTTTCAGCATCACTTTGAGACAGGATGCTCCTACTTTTGGTGAAGTTCCGGAGGTGGAAGAAAGCTGTTCTTGAGATTTGTTTTATATGTGAGGTAAAGGACATAACCTGGTCCAAAATTCCAATGTTCCTTGCAGTAGTACTGGAGGCCAGAGTTATGCCATCTAGAGTAACGATATGGTTGGACGGCTTATTTCTAAGATTTTTTTAGTACAAATACTATGACATCAGTTCTGTCTGAGTTTAGAAGTAGGACATCTAGGCCTTTATGTCTTGTAGGCATGCTTGAAGTTTGATTAATTTCTGTTTTTGTTTGGTTTCATAGATAGATATACTGTAGCTGGGTGTCATCAGCATAACAATGGACATTTTAGGGTGTGTCTTAAAAGAAAAATTTCACAAGCCTTAAAACAGCTTTTGGTCACTTCTGTGCACTAATTACATACTAGCCTCTGTCAATACTCCCTCTCTGCTCCATTGTTTCTCACCAGGTGCTGCATTACTAGCCCACCCAGGTGAGGATGCCACTGGTGACATAATCGTAGTCGCTGCCCCTTGCTGTGCCTTATTGCGAGCCACCGAAGAGTTGGGTCTGTGTAAACCTTATCACAACGGGGACATAGCGGCTTTCTCCTACAATGACAGAGACAACTTTAAAAATTCAGGTAAAGCAGAGGAGCTTGAATGTACTTATACATACACTTAATATGACAGAGGCAAGATACTGGATTAGTGCTTCAACATTTTAAACATTAGTGCATCAAAACCCGATGAGCATATATGGGTTTGAAGAACAAGAACAGGTTTACTTATTGGTTTTTAATTTAAAAATTCCTCTCCTCAGTGCAATTCTTCATTTAATAGTTTTAAATATTTGATTTTGTCCTTATGGTCTTACGGTACCATCCTGCTGAAAATCCATAAAACCTTAAACGTTTCCTCATTAACACTGGCTGCTATATTGCTTTTATGTATTCGAAAAGCATTATAGCATTGTATTGTTTTAACAATCTGTCTCGAAATTTAGTTACCTTTTTGGATAAACTGAAGGATTACTACTGCTTCACCCACTCTGAAACAAATATGTAAATAAAATAGTTTGCTTTGCAGTCTATTATGTATCACTGTGTGAATCTTGCAAACAATTATATTGTATATATTTTTTGATATATTATGCCTGTTTAAACTTTTTTAGTTAATTAAAAATGAAGGACTTCAAAGTTCATACATAAACTAATGTCATTTAAATAATATATAACATAGGAGCATTACATCCTAACATATATTTTACGCTTACTTGGCAGTGTTCAAACACTGCTTGTTATTTTCATTATTGGATGAGTTAACTCTGTTTTAACAGAAATGGCTCAGTTATAAAATGATCCGACATAGTAATTCTGTCATGTGAAAGCAGTTGTTGCCTATGAAGGAGACACAGTGTTCCAGCAGAAACATTTGGGTGTTGAGTTGTAGTAAGTGTCGTCTTGGTCTTAAATTGTAATTTTTTTGTTCTGGGATGTCTGGCGTATTCCCCCACCATGCGGGGAAATTTAAGAAATTGGTGTTTGTGCTTGAATTCTTTGTGACATTTTCCAATGCAACAAAGCAACTTTTTGGAGCTACTTGAAAATGTGTCTTTTTGAGGAGAGTCACTTGGGTCCACATTTGAAGTAAGCATTTTTGGGTGTGTCTGAACAAGGATATGCAGTATTTGATTGAACACCTTTTTTGTGGAACACTGTATACAGGTAGGGCAGCCTTCGGTATTCTGTTACTTAGACTGGCTTCTCCTGCTGCCCCACCCAACGTTGCAAAAGTTACCTGTGTTGTCCCTGTCCAACCTGTAGTCGCCTTTTAGAGTCTGTGTGACTTCAGACTGACACAGCAACAAAAATAACTTTCTCTACATTTAGAAGGAGTGAAAATATTGTTGCAGGCAACTTTAATCTAAAAACAAGTGGTGGAAAAAATTACCTACAGTGTATAAGCTTAAGAGTACAAGGTATAATTCTGCATTCAAAACTTTACTTTAGTACAAAGGTATTAACATCAAAATGTACTACAAGTAAAATTATTAATTATTGCCAAGTACAATAAAACTATACTAAAAGTATCAATATTATTATAGAATTTTAGATTTCATAACAATTCCTCTTAGATTATCGGATCATAACTACTGATGCAATCAAATCAATACTTATGTATCTGTGTCTATTTATGTGCATGACAGACAACATGGAGATGTTCCTGACACTGGCAGAGCGACAGTACATAGTGAAGTATGAGCTGGACGCTTTGAGGGCGCAGAGGGACCAGAGAATACCTGGCCTGCCTGACAGCTACTTACTGAAAAGCAGAGACAGCATCTGTGAGTACTGTATGAAGGAAAAGGATTTTGCAACACACAAACAAAAAAAAAATAATCAAATCACTAATTACTGGAGTAATGTGATGAAAATTTACCAGGGGGGGATTTTTGTTTTTGTATTTGTTGTAAATTTTAAATTTTGGCCTTGGGATAAAATTTGAGACAGTCACACAAACAACCTCAGCAGCTGAAGATCACCATTATAAAGGATAAGGCTGGTATGATTCTCGCTTTTGCTTAGGGTCAACAAATCCCATGAAATGACTTTTCTGTGTTTGTCTGTCTCCTTCTGACTTCCATGTCTGCAGCACTCAGCCCCAAGCTCATTTGTTCACACTGAAGGCACCAGGTCTCCTATGTTTAGCTTTGTCTGTAAAATAAAAGTTTTAGTAATTTCTTAATACTGTAGTACTGGGTACTTTACAGTATTTAATATTAATTTATCAAATATGTGTAAATGGTGCATTTGTTCTAAGGATAATTTATTTTTTTTACTGTTACTGATGCTGTCAGTGCCTGGTGTGAAGTTAAACTTACAGTACTTTACAGCACTGACAGCATTACAGAGATTTTCAGTGCTGAAAGTTCTTAAATGAGGCTTGACCTTCTATGCATTCAGGGGGTTTTAATTATTTCTGCATGATTAGTACATTTTTCAACATTCTTATTTAATATAAATTTGATAGTGTGAGCTCTGCAGAGCATAATGAAGCGTAACAGGTGGTAGAGCAGCATTATGTTGCTGGGAGACAGAGGGCATGTTGGAGTAGAGTGGATGGGTTTTAAGTTCCATTGTAATGTTGGCTAAAGTTTCAAATTGTAGCTTTTATGTGTCTTTAGTAGTTTTTTAATAACAATATTTTTATAATAAATACCATTTACATATTTGTTTGCGATATCCATCTCAACTTTTTTGTTCAGTATACTGTTGTACTATGTGTATGAGGGATCTTAGTCGTGCCTCTCTTCTCACGTTCAGTCATCAAATATCACAACATCAGTATCTTTGTGTGTGTGGCAGATACAGTATGCGTGCCTAAGTAAATGTGCATTGGTCATTGCATGTTGTCAAGTCACTCTGGTTTGTGTTATGTTGCGTGTTGTTGCAGGGCAGAAACTTGGGTCATTTGGCGTAATCGTGGACACGTTTCCCCTCCACAACCCGAGCAAACTGAAGAGTCTCTGCAAAGCCTGGTACTCTGGGAATCAGCTGAGTCAGCCATTGGGTGGGTGGAAACAAACACACACACACACACAGAAAGAGAGACAGAGAAACTGATGCAAATTTTAGTTTTATCCTTGTGTCAGTCCTTAGAAGAATTCGTATTCACACCCTGTATATACTCACATGAGACGCCTATGCTGTTTATCCAGATTCAGTCAATGAGTATTTTGGAACCTCTGTGGGGTTCTACTTCAGCTTCCTTGATTTCTACACCTGGTCTCTGCTCCCACCAGCAATACTAGGCCTGTCCCTCATGTTCTACTCAGGTAAGGTGTGGACATGTATTATTTATATTTATAATATATTTGTATTATGCATTTAACTTATGACATTTACTATGACTTCAAAAAAAAAAAAAAAACCTCAGTATGAGGTTTTAAAACTATGCAATCACACACCTGCTCACACTTGGTAAGTACTGTATCCTGAACGATGTTTTAAACTGTTGAATGCACACAATATGTTAGTACTGTAGTGTTAGTAGTACACAACCAACAGCACACTGTGTTCTCCTGGTGCTGGTGCTTTACAATGCTCAGACAGGACCAAATAAGTGCTACTGACATTGTAACGTAGAGTGCATTCCTTGTTAGACATTAGAAAGGAATAATCCTTCTTATCTACGGAGGACAAGAGGTTGTAATGATTTAATTAAATCCTGTTAAGTTGAGATAATAAGATAATTAGCAACAGTGTCACTAACCTAATAACTCATAATCTCTAAATAAAAGATAAAATATAATTTCTACATGCACTGGCACAGCTGGCATACTTATCCATCACCACTAGAAGGGGTAAAAATCCTGTAAGAGGTGGTGCTAGAATAAAACATATTTAGTTTAAGTGCAAGCTGAGTAACGTAAGCAATCGGATCAAAGCGAAGCTAACATTTGCATGTTATGTGCAGACATGCTAACATGTTAAAATTATGTAAAATAACTACAATAATAAACTGTATTGTGAGTTAGACCATGTCACACAACTCCTCTTCAGCCAACCATGCTTAATTCACGATATATTTAGGCTAGTTTACAAAAGCCAGGTGGTGTGTTAGGATAATTCAATTTCTTTAAACAATCAACATATAATTCACATTTAAAAAATGTTTTACAAAACACTCGATTTACTCCCAATAAATAGTTTCCTAATCACACAAATATCTTAAAGTTACAAATGGGATGAAAGTAATCTACCATCAGTTTTTGACCACTGGAGTCTCTGAATCTCTGTACCAAATTTAATGCCAATGTATTAAATCTGTCCTGCTACAACCTAATTAAAATGTTGTCCGTCAAAATGTCAGGCCTTAAATTATAATTGTGGTTAAAAATCTGAACGTTATGTTATAAATTCAGTGTGATCTGGGCAGATGGGATGGGATGCTCAGCCCTATTTCTAACACAATACTCTACATCTTCAGTGCAGTGAACGTACCAGAAAGTCAAAAACTATCCTGACACAATGTTTGTCTTGCTTATCACAGGTGAGGCTCAGAAGGAGATGGAGTCAGTCTCTGGCTCACAGGCCACAACTGTTGATGATGAGTCACAATCAATGTTCAGTGGTCATATGGTACAGGCTGTGTTCAGCATGATCTGGTCCACGGTGTTCATGGAGCTGTGGAAACGTCGCAGCTCGACCCTGTCCTGCCGCTGGGGGACCCTGAACCTCACGGAGCGCTTCTCAGAGCCCCGGCCTGGTTTCCACGGTGAACTCGGTGTCAACCCAGTGACGGGGCGAATGGAGCCACTCTTTCCTGGATGGCAGAGGGACCTGCGTATGGCATTGGTGTCAGTCCCACTTGTCGGGCTGTTTCATGGTAGGACTTCAGTTGATTTTTGAACCAAGTGCGTTTATCACTCAGTTACTGAGCTAAAGAGTAATTAGATATTTAGTGCTCTGTCTGTTAAACACACGAGAGCGAGCTCTGTGCTTCAAAATAGCAAAACTTCTTCCCCGGCCTTGCTTCCCTCCTCACCTTTCCCATGCTTGTCACGTCTTCTCTTGCAGGGTTGGTGGTACTGGGGATGGTTTGTTTCTACTGGGGGGAGACCCAGGTAAAACAGATACACAAAGAATGGAACTCCCTGGTCTCTCAGCCTTTGCTCTACCTGCCCTCTATGATTCACATCGTCTACACAAACATGTTAGCAACGGTTTACAGGACAGTGGCACAGTCTCTGACTGAATATGGTGAGTGAGATAGAGGGAGTGTCTCAGAGAGAGAAAAGTCACGGGAATCATCAACTTATTCAATGAAATGACCAAGATTACATCTTATAATTCTGGTAGAAGTAATGACTTCTCATTGTGTGCCCTTAGAGAACCACAGGGAGGAGTCAGCCTTCGAGAACCATCTGACAGCCAAAGTCTTGGTGGTTAGTTTGTCCTCTGTTCTCCTCTTAAACCGTAACCTCGTACGTTCACTTAATCCAGCTCACTCATTTACCAAGTTGTTTTGTTTCTTCTCCCAGTTCACCTTTTTCAACAACTTTGCTGTGCTCTTCCACATTGCCTTTTTCAAGCAGGATGTGCCTTTGCTTCGTAAGGTAATGAACTGATGCTACAGTTCCCCTACTGGTCTCAGTAAAATGACCTTAAAAGTGTCTCAGTATTGCTCTTCTATAAACTATGTCACAGCATGTTAATTCTTGGGGGACATAGGGGCCATCTTGTGTCTATATGGTCAGTTTACCTGTGCCTGCTACATTGGTGAAAATGGGACACCTGCATCTTTTGTTTGGATAAAAGTGGTTTTATTTACTCAAATCCGATGGAGATGGGAAGAGATGAAGTGGAAGAAAATGGACACCACCTGGTTAAATGTAATCACAAGAATAAGCAATGATATAAAAAGGAAAACAAGAACTACATGAACAGTTTTCCAGTGGCATAGTTGAATATCTACACACTCCTCTACTGACGTACTGTGGCAATGCTTTTCTGAATCATTACAGAAAGTCAAAGCACAGTCTCTAACTCGCCTACACAAAGGCAGGAGAAATCTCACAAGATGGCTCCCAAAAACCAAAAATTCAACTTGGTGTGACATCAACTTCAACTACAATTAGTAAAGTACAATTAGTAGTAAAGATTGAGGGTCTGTCCCTTTTTGTTTGCATGCAAAGTGTGACCAAATGACAGAATCACTATTGAAGCACACATTACTCTCTCTGTCCACCTGAAGCGTCTGGCCTCTTTGCTGATAGTGTCCCAGCTGGTGAACCAGCTGACAGAGGTGGTCGTTCCCTACCTAGTAGATCGGTTCCTCAGCGCCCCCCTTAGGGCAGAAACTGAAGATGACCCACAGGAGGACAAATTTAGGAACCAAGGCAGTCTGCCTGCTTTCCCTGTATGTATTTAAGAATCGCTTAGACCACAAAGACAAACCTTTTGACCGCACATAATGACAAACTTCTCTGTTCACAGGGTCTGTTTGCAGAGTACATTGAGCTCCTTGTGCAGTTTGGGTATTTGAGTCTTTTCTCTTGCGTGTATCCACTTACTGCCGTGCTGCTGCTCATTAACAACATAACCGAGATCCGAACCGATGCTTATAAGATCTGCAACCTCTTCCGCAAACCCTTCTGCCCTCCAGTGGCTAACATGGGTGTGTGGCAGGTCAGCGTCCAGCACAACACACAAATGAGAACCGCCCGCTGTGTCACACTTTACCAGTTACGAGTGAACAGCTCGTGTCATTGTCCTGTTGTCTGTGTGTTCAGCTCGCTTTCGAGGTCCTGAGTTTTGTCTCTGTTGTGTCCAACTGCTGGCTGCTGCTGCTGTCACCACAGTTACAAGAAGTGTATCAGGAGAGCAAGATGAGCAGTGTAAACATCTTGGTGTTGGCGGTTTTGGTGGAGGTAAGGAGCACAGTGGAGAGCTCATCGATGAGAGACACATGCAAAATAAATACATCTGTGTGCATTTTACCTCTGTGTTTGTGCAGCACGTGCTCATCGTAGTTAAGGTCATTTTGGCCTTCCTGATCCCTGATGAACCAGATTGGGTTCGGATAAAAAGAGAGCGCATTGAGTACACATCCATGCAAGCACTGAAACATCAGGTTAAGCCTCGCCACTATTAATTTCACCTGTTAGCATTTTGGTGTTTTCCATCATCCGTGTAACTTAACTTTTCTTCTTTTCCAGAAGCTGCATTCTGAAGAGTCCTGACTGTGTTTTAAGTTTTTAGGTGGTGCTTTATTTCACCCTGTGCTGGGCTGCTACAAGCAGATATTATAGTACCATCTACAGTGTTGTAAGGACCTGAGAAGTAGAAAGGCTCTCTAGTAGGGCCACAGTGCGTACTTCCCCAATTTATTATTATTACACATACACTGTAAGTGCAGTACTTTTCGCCAATATTAGACACCAAATGGAATGTATTGTCTCCCCTCAAAAGATTATGTTATACTTAACAAGGTTTACACAGGGATTGTTCAGATGTAATGAGGGAAAGCTGAGGAGCTCCTAGAAGATTAGTGCGGTTACAGTGCGAACAGCTACAGAACTGACAGGATACTGACATATTTAATAATACTTGTACCGGCAAAGACAGATGTTTCAGATTTTTCTCTGAAGAAGAACCACTTCATTATTTGCTACGGGTAGTGTTCAGGGTTGACAAAGAGAAAACAGTATCATCACTGGAGTGTTTTTTTAATTGTAATGATTGAACTTTTATTTATCCACAAAAAGCAAACAATGTAATAGATTTAAAAGTTGGCACGATACCTATATCAGCTTGTATGATAAAAAAATGTCAGTATTGCTGATGTCATTTCAAAAAGCCTTTGCTCCTTTGCTAAATGTTTAAAGAAGTGGGAAATATTCTTAGCCATTTGATTTATATGTGTATTTAAACATGGATAAAACTGAAAACAAGAAAGCACCTAGGCAGGCTCCGCCATAAAGTCACAGAATTTGACTATACCCACACCTCTAAGGCCCACTAAATATCATGCATAAAGAACATGTTATGGTTTATAGGGTTTAAATGGTGGACCATATCATCACCATGTAAAATATATGTTAATAATGAGCTAAAGAGATGCTGTTACAGTAGGGTTTTTGACCAGGTTCGTGACCTTAACACAGAACCACACTTAGTGTTACGCTTTGTTTCAGTCTTCACTAAGTGCGCCAGCTGCTGGCTATAGCTACATAGTTATTCTCAAAGAAAAAAATAATCGTATTTCTCTATTTTGTTTTTTATTATGAAGAAAAAGAAGTGTTTTAAATGGAGAAACACAATGTGTATTACTGTACATGTGCTTTATCTAGAATAAAGGGGGTTTTTAGTGTTGCTGACATGTCTAAACTTCATGTTATTTATTTCTATTCGTGCTCCATTGATGATACTGTCCTAACACACTAAGGCTATAGGAAAATACTTAACATCAAATATAATCAGTTTAACAAGCTTAATAGGTTTAATATGTGCCAAGATTAACGATGAGGATTGAAAGTGATGGGAAACAGCCAAAGAACCATTATGTTCTATGCATTACAAATATACATATCATTTGTGGTTTTGACTTTTTACTCACTTGTCAATCAGTTGTGGACCTGTAAGAATGACTGCTTGAGTTCACAGTGCGGCAATCAGTAATTCACCTTACTGTCTTAATGCTTTTAATCATAGTGTTACTGCACTGTTGACGCTTTCCTGCTGTGCAATTTGGTTTAATTTAATAATTGTGCAGATGAAGTCGCCAGGGAAGTCCAAATGCTGAACAGTGGTGTATTAATGTTACACAGGTTACTGTTTTTAGGAGTTAGTAATATGCTTTTCAGCCACCAGGAGGCAATACACACATTACTAACAGTCATAAGTAATGGTGGCTGCAGACATTCAGCAAGGATGCAGATGCTTCCTCATTTGCAATTGTACATTTTTATCCCTTACAATAGTCATTAACATGTGTGCAGCAGGTATTAGTAACATAATGGGGACATGAATCTGACACTCATTTATGGAGAATTGGCTTAAGTAAAATGTCTAATTTCAATGTGATTATTTCGTTTAAGATTAGGGTATGTTGGGGGTTAGTTTAGGGTTCGTATTGGATATGGTTAGGGTTAGAATAAGTCTCAAGGAAATGTAATGTCCCTTGAAGATATGGAAACGAGTCTCTCTCTGTGTGTGTGTGTGTGTGTGTGTGTGTGTGTGTGTGTGTGTGAGAGAGTGTGTGTGTGTGAGAGAGAGAAAGAGAGAGAGAGAGAGAGAGAGAGAGAGAGAGGTCCCATGATCAGGATTTCAGATAAAAAATAAAGGTAATGCTATGTTTGCTGGTTATTGTAAAATAAATACACAGATGCGTTGGTGTGTGTTGGTTTGTGTTCTTCAGATTTTCTTTAGAACATTGTAATAAGGATTTTTAGCATTATATTACATTTTATACACCAAACAATATAATTTGTGGCATAATTGATCCATCCACACATCCATTATCTTTAACTGCTCATCCCGTCCAGTATCCTGTTGCAGGAGGCTGGAGCCTATCCCAGCTTTCATTTCTGTACAGGTCACCAGCCTGTCTCAAGGCCAACACATACACAGACAGAGTCATAGCGTTAGTCAGTAGGAGGAAACAGGATTAGCCAGAGGAAACCTAGGCAATCATGGGAAGAGCATAAAAACTCCACACAGAGAGCCCTCAGCACCACCACCCCACCACCATGCTGCTGGCATAATTGATATAAAATAATAGTTTCACTATACAAGTTATGCATATAAACTTATAAATATGCATTGTGATAAATTAAACCACTGAACAGTAAACAATATAGTGTAAGCCATTAACCAAGTACCCCACTAAAACGCTGCTTTGACTTGTTGCTTTATTTTAAATAAAAATGTAAACACATTTTTACAGTACTAAAGTAAAAGTACTTTGATTTGGCGTCGGTGTTTATGCCTGATGCCCTTACCGCCACAACCCTCCCATATATCCAGGCTCAAGACAGGCACCAAGGTGGCCCTTGGTGGCTCGGCACGTCCACACTAAGAGATTTAAATTTTGTTATTTGAATATGTCCTCATTTTCAATTAGATTCCTGCAACAAAAGTCAGGACAGGGGCAACACAGGAGTGGAAAAGCTGTATAAAAACAACACAACACCAACTGCCAATCGATCAGTATCATGACTGGGTAAAAAAGCAGCATTCCAGAGATTCTGAGTTTCTGAAGTAGCAGGATGAGGTTTTACCACTGAAACTCACTGTCAGTGAACACAGTTTGTCGCTGCATCTACAAATGTACGTTAAAACTCAACAAAGAAAAGAAGCAACTATATATAAAAAAGATCTGGTTTTGTAGCAACATATGGCCCATGGCATAAACTGCCCTTTCAGCAGTCCAGACCTGTCACCTATTGATTTGGTGCAATATGAAAATAACAAAGGAGGCCCTGTGCTATTGAGCAGCACAACATACATCGAATGGGAAGAAAAACTGCTTTCAGAATCAAATCAACTGGTCTCCTCAGTTCTCAAACTCTGACAAAGTGTTGTTTAAATAAAAAGTTGATCCAACACAGTACCAAATTTGTCAGTTCCAACTTTTTGTTGTTGTGTTGCTGGCATAAAATATAAAATAAGCAAATGTTTCAGAAATGTGACAAAGGGCCAAACCAGACATCACCAATATCGTGTGGAAGGCAGTTGCTCAGTTAGCTGTTCAGTAATCACACTTTGCAAACTGACTCCTCACATGTTGAAGTGTCTTTGGACAAGACACTGTACACCCAAGTGCTCCTGATGGTAGATCGATCGGTGTGTCTGTGAATGGGTGAATAAGAACCAAACTGTGAAGCGCTTTAGAATTAAGTGACAGGCAAATAAATGTTTTATTTTACAAAGTTTATTAGGAGTTATATTTTCTCTAAAGTGTGGTGAAGTAGATGTTCAAGTACAGTATGACAGCACACTCCACTGGTCTTTGCAAAATTATCACACTGGACACATGTTGTTCACTGAATTCATTTTAATAAATAAATACAGAAAAATAACTTCATGGCTCCATAGAGACGTGGTCCTAGTTACAATGCAGGTCAGCAGATACACAGACACACTTAGGTGAGACAGGTTGCAATCACACAGGAAAAAACAATGGGATTATATCCCTCTTTTGCACAGATTTTACGCTTCCACAGCTAATGAGATTGGAGTAATTACTCAGATTTCATGTGACATCCATTCCCTATATGGGAAAGAAGCATCCGATAACACAAGTTAAAAATCCAACTTTCATGTAGCTGCAGTTAAGCTCTGTTTACCAAACCATAATAGGAAGACAAAACTTGTACAGCTTTGTACTTCTGTTACTTTACACTTGCTTTGAGAAAATCCAGAAACACAGAAGCATTATTTGGTAAAAGAAACCCGTGTAGAGAGACTCCTCAGCTACACATCTTTTATGTGGTCTGAATGACGAAAAAGCAATCTAGCAATCAATCCCAGGATACTGCTACCAGCTACAGTAGTTATAATGTGTGCAATTCATCATTCGGTGGGTTGCTCAAGATACAGTTACACAGGAATGTCCTCTCAGATCCAAGACACATGGAGGTATATTGTGATAAATAACACTAATAACATGCACAAAGTCATTTATCTCTTTAGAGAATTCATATCTTCGTCACGTCATAAAAAATGAAAAGTTCAGTAGAATTAAAAAGAATAAGTTCAAATACCATGGAAGATCTGCATCACGCTCCATGATCCAATAAACAGTATCATACAGTGTATTAGTCATCATACCAATAAGACTTTAGGATTAGGAGAACAGAAAATCATAGCATCTCTTCATTTTAAGCCATTTCTACAGTATCAGATAATATCCTATTATATTTGTAACAGTCTGAGTCTTTCTTTAAGAGAACTTATATTACAAGCTTTTAAACAAACATGAGAATAAGGTTGTGCAAAGTAACAAGGAAACATGCTACACTGTAGCAGAAGCTGGTTTACTCTAATTTGTATATCATAAAATATGAAATTATGGATCTACCTAGTGCACATGCAAGGACGCTCTAACCTTTAACGCTTTTTACAGTCAGAACAAAAAACAAAACAAAAAATGACAAAGTGGCCATGACCAGTATGAAACCCTTTTGATCACTGTAGGCACCTTTTGAACGAACGAAATAGACAAAATAGCTTATTTAATAAAAACGGTTGATCTCTCACTTCCTTCTTTATTCTCCTGCTGTCTGGCACAGATGACTTCTGGATTAGCTACAGGTTAAACACAGTCTAGTCATTGTTACTCTATGGTTGATTCTGTACACAGCAGCAAGAGGTTCTACTTAAAGCCCAACTACTGTGCTGTGCACCATCTTTAGTGTAACATAATGTTGATTACTTGAGCACAAAGCTAGAGTGTTAGTAGGTATGAAACTGTACACACCGCACCCTGTACACTTTGTGTTTGCATGCTGAGGGCCTTTGTTGTCACACCTCTAGGTCTCTGCAGCAAAAGGCTCAGCAGGAAGCTGAATGCTTTGCCACTTCCCATGGTTTTGTGCTCAGTAGACAGCCACCTGCCGACTGCTACACAGCCTGCATGTCCCGAGTGAGTGAGCAGCGCGTCACACATAGCACCCAGGCTGCTTTCACTTAGAGCACATGGCAGCAGTTGTACTGAGCCAGCGGGAGGATCTTAGGCTTGTTGTGTGTTGGTATGTTAAAGGCAAGAGCTTTCTCACACAGAGGGAACTGAAAGAGTCTGTCGCGCAGCTTAATGCTGTGCCGTTTACCCTGCTCCACCCTGGGAAAAGCCTCGTCCCGCGTCCCCAGTGTATTGTGGGGTTGAGATCTGTCTGTCAAGAGGTCATCTGTTCTCCCTTCCCCAGTTTTTTCTTCTTGCTTTCCTTCTCTGTCTGCATCCTTACTTTTCAGGCTGAATGTGACAGAGGCTGCAGGAAAGGATGGAGGGTGTTTGTTGATGTTGTTGTTGGGTTCATCCTCTTCTTCCTCTGCAGTTGTGAGGTCTGGCTGACCCTGACAGCACGGGACCACCAAATCAGGCAGAGACAGGGATTGAACCTCAGTATTGTGACTGACTGGCTTGTCTCCATAACTGACTGGTTGGTCTGAAATCACAAACCCACTGTTTTCTTGCTCTTTTTCCATCCCTCTCTCCACATTGTTACCCACCGCCTCCTCTTCCTCTTCCATTATCACCACTAAGGCTTCTTTTCTTTCTTCTGAATCATTTGGTTCTTTAAGCTTCTCCTTAGCTTCTTTACATGATTTTGCCATATTATCTCCCTGTTTTACCAAAATGCCCTCCCCTTCCTCCTCCTCTTCCTCCTCCTCGTCCTCATCTTCTTCTTCTTCCTCACAGATCTGCTGTAGTGCTGGCAGGTTCTTGGGAACTGAAGGCTCCTCAACTGGAGGTGGACGGAGGGTAAAGCTTAGACCTGGCTGCCAGGTCCCACTGAAACCCTGGTGAACTGGGGGCCTTGCAGCAAGCAGGTCCCCACATTCTGGCATACCACAGCGCGGAGAGCTAGGAGACAGGGCCCCTGAGAGCCAGTGTGGTGGGGCCTCTGGACTGAGCAATGCATTTTCCAACCCCTGCAGCCAGCCGTGGGCCTCGATCTCCTTTAGTGAGGCGCGGCGAGACGGATCCTTCTGGAGCATCCGGGAGATAAGACTAATAGGAAAAATGAGAGAAGGATTTCTTGTTTTATTTATAGTTTATAGCAGTTTGCTTGCTTCACATTTTAGTCATTAGCCATTACATAAACTGATCTGAGTGGGACCTTAGAGCTGATCTACCTCCATGAAGGACAATTTAACCAATTTATAATTTTCTTCCTGTGTTTCTTATTGGAAGAGTACGTGTATATGAATAATGTTAATCTCCCATCTGCCTTCTCTTAATTAAAATGTATCTACTTCTAGATGAAAAGCTCCTTTTGATTCTGTCACATGGAAGAGCGAAACAACTAACATTATAATATCTATAGTATTAGCAACCAGATGATCATCAAGGCAGAAAAATTCACACAGATAATTTTATCCAGGGGAGTTTTTTAGCAAAAAGAAAAAAAAAAGGGATACCTGAACACATGGGAGGCAGGGGGAAGTTTAAAAGAACCATAAGATGCAACAACAAATCTGCGAAGTTGCCTTTTAACAACCAACATCAATAAAATTGCTTGGCGTTTCTAAGCTTTTCTAATATCTTAAATGGTCTCTGTCCTATCATGCTGGTTTTCTAAAATCAAATAAACTGTTATGTGACTGAAGGCTAAGTCATATGACAAGTGCTTGGTCAGATGTTGCAGGATGAGTTTACAGCTGTTGACAATCTGACAAACAACTTGGTTGAGGGCATTTTTTCCCTGTCACTTTCTCCCACAATAGAAATGAAATGAATGTGAGTGTAGTGAGTTTTTAAGAAGATACTGGATACAGACACAGTTGTTGGTTTAAACATGCAACTACTTCTCTTATTTTTGTTTTATGGTGCAATATGTACTTTATTAACCAATTTGCCAACATTACTAAACCACCAATTTCATTTTACTGAGTGTACAGTGTATGCTCATATTCTATTTTTGTCTGGAGTAGGCTTTGAATACATTCACTGCTTTTGAACATATTCCTGTAATGGTTAGGCCCTTCATAGTCATTAGTGAGCAAATAAAATTACCCAGAGTTTTTAAATTGTGACTTCACCAATTTTCAACTTGCTTTCTATGGCTTTAGTTTAGAATGTAAATGTTCATTAATTCTTTTAAGCGTCCCCCTGACTTCCCTATATTAAAATATTTCTCTTTTTGCTGAAAAATTACATCACCCAGAGGAGTTTGTCTTCATTAGGAGTTCAGATGATATCATCAGGGGGAGCTCTGAAAAAGCAGGTTGACCATGATTACAAACTCCATAGAGGAAGAACGTAATCTATAATAATAATCTAAACTGAAGGTTCCTTTCAAGTGATGTCATCTGGAGGCATTTTTCAGCTAGAAGGAAATAGATATTTTGATTCCGGGAAGTGAGGTTTAAGGGCATTTATGTACATGTACTACCCAAACCAGAATCAAAAGAAGCAAGTTCAAAATCCGTGAACGCATACTTTGAGTTTTACATTTGGTGGCAACATCATTCACTGACCAATTGTGCAGTGTTTGTGCACCAGTCTACCATTGTTTACTCTCCAGGACTGTGAGCTGTGGACAGGCTGAGATGTGTGTATGTTGGATTAGAGGTGCGAGCGGTGAAGGTTAAGTGAGAAGACACAAGCACGAGGGAGTGCATTTGAGTGCCCCTGACAAGTCTGAAATACGATTTAAAGTTAGCAGCCACAGATATTTTTATAGAAAAAGGAACAAGCCAACATTTTGTACTTTGGATAACGCTCTTGTTGATGCCAGCAAAGTGTTCACTGTTTTAGCAAGAACTGTATCAGCAGCAACTAGGACACTAAAATTATCCACTGAATCGCACACTAATAAGATTATGTTACGGTTAGCAGCTAGCTAAAACAGGGCGACTTGCCAACAGGAAAAAAACACTGGGAGAGGATAAGCCTTTGAATGAGAAATACATTTACAATAAAGAAATCAAACATGCAAAAGTACTATAAAAAGAGTCACTTTACAGATAACTATTTTTGAAGATGATGTCAAGGAACATTTAGTTTGTGTGTGCGATTAAACTCACTCTCTGCAGTCATCTGAAACATGTTCAGGGATTGAGTAGCGACAGTCCAGGATCATGACAAGAGTCTCGCTGTCATTAGTTTCCTGGAAGGGAGGGACTCCACACACCAGCATGTATAGGATCACCCCCAGAGACCAGATATCTGGAACACAGACACACAAAACAGCCTAAAATTTTGCCTTAAATAGCAAATCACCTCAGGCCTCAAATAGTAGAAAATCCCTCAGCTCTCTGATCATATTTAGAGTTCTGTGAGCTTTGTGGTTCATGAGGGATATTAAAAATAGTTGGGCTTGATGGGGTGGAAATCTGATTCTGTCCAACAAATCTACATAAAAAGGATCAACTTTTGATCAAGGTTAAAATACCAACCTTATTTATTGATACCAGCCATAAAATTTACTTTGCCTCCTCCTCTGAGGCCACATGCCTGACAAAGAAGTCAGGCATGTGGCTGAGAAATTGGCTGAGCAACAGAGCAATCTTAATGGGGAGTCTGAGATAATGCTACATAAGGATGATTAGGATGTTCTTCAGAGAACTGAACAATATAAGAGGAAAGTGCGTGAGCAACAGCTGGATGTCCGGTTTTACATGTCCAAAGTGTGGGGCCTATGACTGCAGATGGGTGAACTAAGGACTCACACATTACACATCACACACACACACACACACTTTTCCTGGTGCTGATCAACAGTGCTGACAGTGTATTCTTTTTCTCCTCCTCCCTTTCCTTCCTTCCCCTTCTCTCCCCCAAATCTTGTCTTCGTGCAGACTCAGTGAGTAGCCTGAACCAGGCAAGAACATTGTAGAACACTCACACACACGAGAGCTAAGGGTTAAAAGCCATAACAAACAAAGGGCCTTTTGTGGTGTGCTATTCTGAGAATGATCTTGCTTTTAATTTTATTTATCTCCTTGTGTTTCTCCCAAACACTGGAAATAAGAACACTGCACATTTCATTAGCCCTTATGTAACATTAGAAACACGATCTATGAACACCATTAATGATCTATGATCTTAATGATTGTTTATTCATAATAACTTTAGTTTTTAACTGAACACACAATTTTGTATTTTCCCTTCGCTGCTGGTCTTGTCTTTTTTTTTTTAGCTCAGATCAGAGCAGTGTGTGTGAGTTTTATGTGATATGTATTATTTGAGACTGCTGAATAAAGCAAAATATTGCTATTTTCGTCTCACACAACCCTATTTGATCTAGAAAAAAAATGCCATCCATTAAAGTGACACATGACAGTTCAATATGCAGTTTCAGGATGTGCATAATGACTGCATTGCAGAAATCTGGATTACATCTGGATTATAAATACCCTTATGAAGAGATTATAAGACATTAATGAGGAATAATGTTCACTTGTATCAACAAAATGGCATAAAAAGTGTTGTAAAACTCTAAATACACTTTTCCATGATAATATTCTAAGTAGATCAGATATTCTATGGCTAAACACAACAGGTTCATTCAGATCCATATCTATCCAAGTCTAATGTGTGTTTACCATTCAGCCATTGTCCCACATAACATTCATGTTGGTCCAAACAACAGCCCTCAGTCCTTCCCATGCAGTGTATGCTCACATATACACTCACACACATGCCTGTTTCTGTCTAGAGATTTGTTATGCAAGAGGGTGGAGAAGTCAGAGTTCTGGGAGTGTACTTTTCTCTGTTCACTGGAGAATATCAAACTTTCTTACCAGACATCGTTGTCCTGCTACACACACACACACACACACACACACACACAGTTTATAGGCTGAATATGAATTTTAAAAACAGCTGAACAACCCGGTTCTGTAGCTGCTCTCTTTAATGCTGGACATTTAAAGTCCAATAATGTCATCAAGGGTTAACAAAGTGGCCCTATTCCACAGGGTTCTCTAACTTTAGACAAAAAAATGCAGACCATATTTGCCCACATTTGGACAATGAAGCCAAAATAACCAAGCATCCACTGTGTGGTGGTCACTTTTTAAATGGTGCATTCAGGTTATAAGTCACTGATATACTGTACATGAACTGGACCGATTACAAAGTCATTTTCTCTTGATCTTCACAAATCTCATTACTGATATGATTATCCTCCAAGTCTGCTATAATGATTCTAGTGAAGCTGTGTTTGCATGCAGAGAGATATTTTTAAACATATTTAGGCATCATGGTCCCTAAATTAATTATTTATGGGAACTCTTTTTACAGCATGAGTAATACTAACCACAACAAGTAAACTGACGTGTGGTGGCATGCCAGTTTTAAAAATTAACGTTAGAATGAAGTTAAAATAAAGTTAGAATCATTGACATGGACAGTTTTATGTTCTCTTTATTGTCTTTAATATTAGGACATGTTGTCCACAGAGAAGTCTTTCATAATGAGTGTTGTGCAATATTACCCCAAAGTGATTCAGTTGCTAACAGAGATAATTATCATTTCCACCACACAGTGGTGGTTTGCTGGATCCCAGCGTTTCCAAGTTGGAAAACAAGTAATCCTCTATTTTTATTTAGAGAAATATGTGGTGTATATGATGTGGTGGCCAGCAAAAGAGGAGGCATGGAAAGTCATTAACAAAATCATGGTCTGTGGTTTAATACAACAGCACATCA
The DNA here is from genome assembly GCF_033026475.1 of Channa argus. Taxonomy (NCBI): domain Eukaryota; kingdom Metazoa; phylum Chordata; class Actinopteri; order Anabantiformes; family Channidae; genus Channa; species Channa argus. The sequence continues at coordinate 25,388,204 of NC_090200.1, forward strand.
AACAACTCTGACTCAACCTAACTGCCTGACTTACTTTGAATCGCAAATCTAAGGAATGCTTTTTAAGTCAAGCAACTGACAACAAAACACAACTTATTGTTGTAGGGCTTTAGAAATCAGATTTTCTACCATCAAATAAAAATTTGGTTGCATTAAAAAAATAGCTAAAATGTATCCAAATAGTTAAGTCAGTTGAATAAACCAAACTTGAATTAAATAAACATACTTATTTCCCTTGATATGGTTAATGAGCTTTAAGGTAATTTCTGTCCATTACACAATCTATTACAACCACATACAATGCTATTTACACCTCAATGGGTAAATATAAGTGTGTAAATGACACCCAGCTAGGCTTAGACTATCTGTCAAATGCATGAGTTCCTCCTCCTGCACAGAGCATACGTGACAAATTTCTTCCCTTCGTATCTCTCATTTTACATGCCTTTCTTTCCAAGCTCAACTTCACACTCACTAATTAATTAATAAACTAATTGTTCACGGTCTTATATTTGGATTTACTGCAGACCGAGAACATTCACACAAATTTATAACTATAATTTAAGCCTCCTTAATCTATTACAAACCAGCTTGAACCAGGTCAATTTTCTAAAAGTACAGTGCTTTTCACATAAATATCACAAAATAATGAAACAAGGACAACATAAAAATGTATTATTAGCAGGTCAGCATGTACTACAGCAGTAGTAAGGATGATGCACTGATAATAAATACATTTACTGTGTATGTGAAGCTAACAAGAAGCCAAACATTAGTACTTAAAATTTTACTTTACACACATATATGCACACATGTGCACAGATAGTGTCACTGTAGTTTATCTTTGTCAAAGGCAAGAGGACCTATGTACCTTCCTGTCTCTCCTGTACATCATAAGACTTGCTTCAAACACACAAAACCACCACAGCTTGAACAAAGACTACCAGCATTGAAGAAACGAAAGTGAATTTAACAGTAGTCTGTTTATATGAGACGGAAATATCAGAGACCTTGAGCAGTCTATCTGCATGTAGAGATGGGTTTATGATTCATTTTACTAGGCTGAGATCATTTAGGGACGTCTCTTATTCATTACAGTTCAGGATCATCTCAAACACACACACGCATGTTGCTGGAGTTTCCCACAACGATGTCCCTGAACTAAAATTTGTCCACACAACCACAACAGAAAGGTGCACGTATCTAGTTATAGGTGTGTACGTTGGGGGATGATAGAATACATTTGTATCAGAGCAATGACATAATCATGATAACCAGACAATTAATCATAATAAAAGGTAAAATAAAACAGAAGTACACTTCACTTTAAGTGAAGTGGAAAACCATTCTAGAGGGGGTAATAATAAAACACAAACGGATTAAAATAAACCCTTCATGAGGAGGATTTAAAAACAGGAACTAACAAGAAGAAGAACTAACGCAACTCAGAAGTCATGCTGAACTTATGGATGCATGTTAACAGTGTGTCCTCATCGCCAATGCTCTTTGTTCACATGCAGTACCCTTGGTTAACATAGAAACTATCCCCTTTAAGACCATTCATAACAGTGTAATATAAAAAAAGAAATTCAAGATCTTTGTAAATAACCCTTGACTCATCCTTGCCATGTGCAGCCTTTTTTTCTAAACTAAAACAAACACAGTTGATATTCTTCTAGAAGAACAGCCATTAAATGCTGTTCACAAGAACTGTATTCTGTGCAAATGCATTTGTAGTCACCGGAATAAATAGCACCCATCCTTTCCAAATTCCAGCTTAGTGGATAAAACCACAGACCTTCCTTAAGCGGACATGTTGCGTCCCCTGTCCAGGGACCATATGCCTCAGCTTTCCTCCTGTATGTACACTGCATCCAAAAAGTATTTACAACTTTTTCCACATTTTGTTATGTTACTGCCTTATTCCAAAATGGATTAAATTCATCATTTTCCATTATATTCTACAAACAATACCCCATGATGACAATGTGAAATAAGTTTGTTTGAAATCACATGCACATAAGTATTCACTGCCTTTGCTCAATACCTTTTTAGTATGATGCTACAAGCTTGGCACACCTGTTTTTGGGCAGTTTCTCCAATTCTTCTTTGCAGAACCTAAAGCTCCATCAGGTTGGATGGCTGTGCACTGTGCATCAGTGCACATCCATTTTCAGATCTCTATAGAGATCTTCAATCTGGTTCAAGTCTAGGCTTAGACTGACCCAGACATTCACAGAGTTGTCGCATAGCCACTCCTTTGTTATCTTGGCTGTGTGGTTAGGGTTGTTGTCCAGGTGAACAGGTTTTCTTCAAGGATGTCTCTGTATATTGTTGCATTTATCTTTACCTCGATCCTGACTAGTCTTCCAGTTCCTGCTGCTGAAAGACATCCCCCACAGCATGATGCTGCCACCACCATGCTTTACTGTAGGGATGGTATTGGCCAGGTGGTGAGCGGTGCCTGGTTTCCTCCACGCATGATGCTTGGCAATGAGGCCAGAGTTCAATCTTTGTTTCATCATACCAGAGAATTTTGTTTCTCATGCTCTGAGAGTCCTTCAGGTGCCTTTTACTGTGGAGTAGTTTCCGTCTGGCCACTCTACGTGGTGGAGTGCTGCAGAGATGGTTGTTCTTCTGGAAGGTTCTCCTCTCTCCATAGAGAAATGCTGGAGCTCTTTCAGAGTGACCATCGGGTTCTTTCACATTGTCATTATAGGTATTGTTTGTAGAATTTTGAAGAAAATAATGTATTTAATCCATTTTGGAATAAGGCTGTATAAAGTGAAACCCACAATCTGGTTCCTTACCTTTAATAACTTCAGTGCAGGCCAACCTTTCTACTAAAGACAAACAGCACGGCACTTTCTTTCTGCTTGCTATGCAGGGTGAGAGCCCAGTGGTGAGCTGCAGTGTTAGGTTCCATTGTAAAACGTGTCCAGTTGGCTCATGACTGTCTGCCTTGCTTAGACTGACCCAGATACAGACACTAATCCTTTACACACACACACACACACACACACACACACACACACACACACACACACACACACACACACACACACAAGCAAGGTCACACAGACCAAAGACCGCATGTACTGAGATATAGGAAAAGATACAAGAAGCTACACATGAGCTCATGCAGACAAAAAAAGTGCAAAAATTCAATTCTGCTCAATGACTTTATTATATGAATTATTTGTCATGATAGAAGTTTGTTGTAGGTGTGCCAAAGATGATCACACACTTTTATTGTCTTACGTCCTCTACGGATCACATAATGTGACCAAAGCTCCAGAGCAGCTACTAAATGGATGATCCAGTAAAACTACCTTGTCAACTCTTTCTTATGCTATGTTTAAGGTTACAAATGAACTCCACACCCAGCAGCAACAAGCAGTCAACATCTACATTTCCATGACAACTGACAAAACCCCTATTTAGGAGCCAGTAACGTGATAGAAAAAGCTCTAGAACAGCTATACACGGACCTTAAAGTGTGATTGCTCTGATCAGGGTCGAAAACAATGAAGCATTTTAGCATTTAATATGGTTTTAAATTCAATAAGCTTTCTAAATTAAAACTTTTAAATACAGATCTCAAAACAGAATGACTTGGTTGCTGCAGATAACCTTTGGCCACGATACCAGTGGATGAAAGTCAGTTATGTCAGCATAAGCAGCACTTCTAGAACACTGGAAGCCAACACATACTTTACTTATTTAGGGCAGTGGTTCCCAACTCCGTTATCGCATAATCCTTTAGACCAAGGGACCCCTTATCACTTGTTACACTACCAAATGTAATCGGAGTGACTTTTTTCCCCTTCTATCCTCAAAATGGTATCACAGGCCATTAGTTCAAGAGTAAATACACTATGTTTTGACACAGATAAATACTGCTAAAATAAACTGATGTAACATATTCCCACAGTTTGGGATGGCTGATGTAGCCCAACAGTTTTAACGCTCTTTGTCAAAAATTTCTTACCAACAGCTGGAGCATCATATTCTTCTCCCAGCAGAATCTCTGGAGCGGAGTAGGCCAACGACCCACAACTGGTGGCCAACATTGTCCCAGGTTGGAATAAGTTGCTGAACCCAAAGTCTGTCAGTTTAACTGCCCCCTGCTGGGGAAAGAACACTACATTCTCTGGCTTCAGGTCCCGGTGCACCACATGGAGCTGGTGGCAGTAAGCCACGGCCCGCACTATCTGGACAAAATGACGCTTGGCAGTGCCTTCAGCCACACCTCCCTCATGGCGGACGATGTAGTCATAGAGGTCGCCCCCCTCAGCCAGCTCCATCACCAGGTAGAGGGTGGTGGGCGTGTCAATGACCTCAAAGAGGCGAACCACGTTGGGATGCTGCACCAGTCTCATGCACCTGAAAAATGATTAGTAACGTTGGTGAAGTAATCATTTCATGAAGTAAGCCAACGACGTAATAACTTAGGCTTTTTATAGAATTTTAAATAAGGATGCCTTAAATGGTTTTTCACCTTCAGGGCATTAACGTTTTGACAGCAGCATCCTTATTATTTCCCATTTCTGGCTCAGATAAGACTCAAAAGGATCACACACACTATCTAAAATAATATGTCAGTTTGAAAACCTAAAAATATAGCTGATGATAAAGTGCTTTTGTTTTCAACCATTTCTTAAACCTTAATAAAACCGTAAAAACTCTATTTTTTAAAAGTAGTAATAGTCCATACCTCACTTCCTGTAAGAGGTGGCTGGTTGCCATAACATCAAGTTTTGTCTTATCAATCATCTTGACAGCCACCAGTTGCCCAGTGTTGACTTGACGTGCCAGTTTAACCACTGCAAAGTGGCCCCTGCCCAATGTACGACCCAGATGGTACAGTCCGCTGAGATCTGAGCGACCGGGGCTACATCTGGCATCCTGGGCTGCGGTTATGTCTCCAGAGGAGTCCATGTTGAAAACAAAGGGGGAGGGATTGAGCTGGAGGGCTTAAGTAGGTATAAAAGAGGGATTGTTGTTAAAGTTGTCAGGGACCAAGGGAGGAAGCGGTGCTAGCTACCAGTGTTCCTCAATTGTGGGGAGTTGCCTAGCAGGACAAAGAAAAGACAAAACAATGAGAGTTAATGACAATAACTTTGGTCTTTGTCTTAAAGAGCTTTAGATGAAGTCCTTTGTGGCTACTGCCTGATCTCTTTAAAAACTGCACCTAATACAAATTGGCATTTCATTTGATTTGACAAAGGTAGAGAAGACAGAACAAGTTTCAATGAAGTAGTGAAGACTAGATTACAATGTGTAATTGTTAGAGTATAAAGAGAGCAGTAGACGATAAAATAATCTTTTATTGCTTGAGATGTTGTTGGGCTTTGTTTGGCTCCATCTCAAACACCCATCCAGCACAAATGGCATGCCAAATCAATACTGTAACAGGAAACCATAATGCATGTTTGTGTGTGCGTGCACATGAGTGTGTGTTTGTGTACCATTAGTTTGGCTAAAAGGGTCAGAAGGTGGCACTGGACTTAATGATGTCATCATTGTATCTTCCTCAAGGGTAACAAGTTCAGCAATCATCGTCATCCTCATTATTCTTGCAATGATGACTGTCAGCTTTATAGTTGTCTTATCACTTTTCATCCATTTTTAGCGTCAGTGAACAGAATCATCACTTATTCATCACTACGGTATTATGGCAGTATTATTGTTAATACTAACAAGAGCAGCTGTTACTAAAGCCCCAGTCGCAGCTTCACTGAGCTAAGTGGACACTAGCAGGCCTCGCTGCATTAAAACACGCTGATATGCTTGGATTTACACTTTCATCTGATCCAAAACACAGTGCAATCCTGCCACGGGCTGGCACGCACACTTGTGTTAAGGCCAGCTGTTCTCTACTTGGCCTCAACTGCAGTCCCGAGTTGTCAAATGCGCATGTTGTCATCTTACTGCTCAACATTTCCACACAAAACAACAAACACCACAAACAGCACCAACGGGACATAACGCCGCTAATGGAGCAGCCAGGCAGCTCTGAAGATACAGTAACCTCGGTGCTAACTTACCATTGTTATGCAGATATCCCGTAGCAGAGAACGGTCCAGTCTTTCCGTCACTCCACGAGCTCACACTTAATGTCACAGCTAAATTTACACGTAGAAAATGACAGCGCCGCCTTCTCGTTTGCTTTTAAAATACTCCATGTTGACTGTCCATGTGTGGGAATACTTTTCTCATAACTGCCTGCCTCAGTTCATTCCAGAGGCTCGAGCTGTGTGACCGCGCACCCACCGCTACAGGACGGGAACATCTCGTGCTCGCGCGTTCACATAATAATATTCGCCTGCGCCCGTGTGTCCAGCCTTCTTCTGACGTCAATACATTCCAACTCGCTCCCGCGGTGCAGCGGCAGCCCTCGGCCGCGAGCCTCTTGTACGCAGCCGAGGAAGGAAAGCGAGTGAATGACTGCGTCTGGGGCCAAGTAATTATGTAACTGACGAATGTATTTTTTTTCTCTGAATACCAGGCTTTAATAAGCTGCAACGCTGTATACTTAATAACTTGGATTCCTTACACGCTTCAGTTGTAATTCACACACACGATTGGCGCACCCCAGCGGAAATGAGAACTTAGTGAAAAAAGTTGCTTCCATTTATAACCCAAGTGTGTTTTTAGTAACTGGAATGTCCTGAGGAAAATTCTCATGGCATTTCTGTAAGCTAGCTTCTCCTTAGGGAGTTTATGTGTGTGAATAGTATTCACCATTGATGTCATCATTAAAGGGTTTATTTTATATTACTCTCTTTCCATTAACACCTATTTTATTTAATGTCACGCGTGCCATCGCATCACACTGACACACTTGAACGACGTCATTTTTTTAACTTCCTTTCTTTAAATGTAGATGTCTTGTATTTGTAAACTGTAAAGCTGCACTATAGTCTGCTTGGTGATCTAATCCCAGCTGCTCTTTGTTTCATTTTAGCAGTCATCCAGCAGAATAGTGGGGCCATCTAGTGGTGTTTTCGTTCCTTTTCTTCCTTTCAACATTATATCTACCTGCGCCTTGCACACTTCTGCCAACATATATTACACACAAGGAATAAAGTTTGGATTTATTTAACTTTCTCTCTCACACACACATACACGCACACGTTTTTAGACCTACTTATTATGATTCCATTAATTGGATTGATCACTTAACTGGATTTATTCATTCCTTTAGAGGATCACTTGAAAGAAGTCAACATTTCTTCCTTCAGTACCTTAGCAGGATTTTCTCCTCACTGGCTCTGGAATCATCCGCTGCCTCCCTTTAAATGTCACTGTTAGACACGAGTTATTGTTAAAGTTCGATTTTGTTTTACTTATTCCATTTGAGCAAGCGATGTGGGCCTTTTGCATTCCGAGACTGTTACACTATGCTCTAGTTATAGGCCTAATCATCTGGTAAAGACGTATAGTATTCAAAATAATTTAGCGCCATCAGGTGGTAAAACGTGGCACACAGCAATACAGCGTTCAGTAGTTTCTAATCTATCTTATATTAAGTAGGTTTTTACACTGACATGTATTGTTTGACAGCCATACTTCCATAGTAAATACTTCGATTCCTTGTACTCATCAATTACACACATACACACATATAAGCTTTGCTTTGTTTAATTTCAGAACCCACCAATATTATTGAAATAAAAGTACAAAAATATTATCATCAAAATATATTTAAAGCGCATAAGCTCAGAGTGTAGAATACCAGTTTACATTTATGTATATTACAATATTGGATTATAATAATTGGTGTACAAACAAAATGTACAACCCAGTCATAAAAAACAATGGCACCAGATAATGCAACTTAAATAAAGGTTGAACATTGCTCAAGTGTAATTAACATAAAGCCTTTACTAAACTGACTGTACTAACATTATTTTTATTCCACCCCAATTTCTCTTTTCAGTGTATAATAAAATACTGCTGAATCACAAGCTGTAAACTAAAGAATTACATAAAGTTTATTATAGTATTATACTGGATTGCATTAGATATAGCATCATTTAAATTATAAATTACATGTAATGAATTCACATTTTTTTGCCTATTTAAACTTAAACTGAGGTAGTGCTACCAAATAAGGCTCACACTTTCCCAGAACACAGTCCACAGGCCTGTCCTGTAGCTGACGATCCACCATCACATCAAGAATCCTTTGTTTGGTATCAGAGCCTGCGTCAGTCTGCTCCGCATGATCTTCTTGGTGGAATACAAGGGCAGGTCCAGAATCGAGTGACACGTCAAAGACTCGGGGAAGTGCTGATCATAGGAGCCACTCTGAATTTGCTTAACTCTAACCTCCATCTGGATCTGCTCTATACCAAGAATAGGAACCCTTCTAAAACCGGTCAGGAACCCTAAAGGGTACCAGTAAAGGAGGAAAGTAATAAGTTACTTTTGTCTGTTACCTTCTTTGTGCATCTCTACTTCATATAGTATCTTAGTTTGAATAGATGAATGGATATTTAACAACAAAAGATAATACAATATTTAACACTTTTCTTAGTCAATCACTCACAGAAATGACTTTAATATTGACAATGGTCCTGCTTTAACAAATGTGAAAATAACAGGAAAATGAACCTGTTGCTTAGGTTCGGCTCTATTATTGTTATTTCACTGCTAGAGTTACAAGGTGCAGCTTTTTTTAACAGAAGAATCCTTCAAAATATCTTAATATTGAGAGGTACTGTCTAAGGCTTCTTTGGCTCAGACTCAGGACTGAGAGCAGTGGTAAGTTATTCCCATCAGAAATTTTTAAGTGAGGCTCACACTTGTAACAAATCAGAGAAGGCCAGTTCCCTATGATAAAATTATAATTGTGTATGGAGTTACAGCTTTCAGTTTTTAGAGGTTTCATAGTGGTAGAACTTAATACTAGGTTTTCTTTAGTTTGATTTTTTTTTCCTTTGTTTGGTTATTAATTGTGTGTCAGAATGGACATCTTAGGTTTTACTCATATTTACAGTGAGGCAAATCTACCTATAAGGACAAATAAAGTAAACTGAGCCTAAAAACACACTGCCTGAATGATCTAATAGATCTTGAGCCATTGTTTTGAGTACAAAACATAGGAACTACAAAGGAGTATCTTGCCTAGATTAAGTTAAATCTAATAATTTTAAAAGCATAATATAAATAGAAATATACGAAAAACCTATTTTATATTATTTATTAATATACATTACTTACAAAGGAAATCTTTCTTTTGTTCTTCAGCTAGATCCTCAAAAACCTCCCAGAACATCTGTATGGTTGGGTGCCCAACATGGTACTCCCACTGATAAAGTGCGTTCTACATTAGGTACAATTAAAAAAGTCCAGTGAAAAATATGAAAATATGGACAATCAGAAGATATAACATGGAACTTTTGCTTCGAATGTACCTGTTTCAGCTTTGCCCAGTCATAGATTTCTTTGCCCACCAGCACTCCCTGCAGCTCTTTTGGATGGAACAGCTTCACCAAATCCTGGTCACACACCTGGAAGAAGCCTCGACTGAACTCCTTAAACACCACCTCCACTGATGTGTTGAATGCGTAATTCACGTAAGCGTCTACAAACTCCTTCCTGTTTAACAGATTCAAGTTTCAACTCTTTTCTCTAAACTCTTCAACATTTTTCTGAGTCAGCACTGATCTGAATACATGGTGGATCTATAAATTAGATTTTAATAACTCTTTAGTCCTACTTATTTTGACTCGTCACTGGCTTCTCAGGATTTTGGGGATCAAGGTCAACATCTGTCCCATCCCAGCTGATCTGTTAAATAAAGAATGAGAAGACATTACTGATATCACTGAAATTATTACGCTGGGATAAAAATAAATAAGACAAATCATATTTGGTTAATTAAACCCCCAACCAAAAAACACATGTCCAAGTTCTCTAGGATGTCATCTTCATAGTCCAAGATGCACTTTAGACTCCTTGGAAGAGAAAAATCTTTAGATTACCATGTCAGTGTTAATAATATTTCATGATCCTAGGCATCACAATGTGAAACCACAAATATGTACAGTATACACACTCACTCTCCAACACTTGGACTGAACTCCATCACATCCTCAAGTGTGGGTTTTATGTTGAGCAGTTTCTTGAACAGAACCAGAGGTAAGGGTAAATTTATAATGCACTCGTTGTACAAGGCCAATCCACACAGAAGCCCAAACAGGAAGAAGTTTGTTCTGTCCTCTGCTGGTGCCTGTGCGATTAAAATGAGAAACAAAAGTCTCTAGAAAATAGTCTGAAATACTGATTAAGTCTATGATGTTTTACAGTTTGTAAACAACAAGCGATATTCTTTATTGCTTTTTATCACAAGCAGGAAATCCAGTAAATATCACAAATCTTGAGTCTGTGGTTGGATTGCATTTTCCAGTATGTGGTCAAAGTCTTACTTACTCTGGAGGAGAACCATGCCAATGTGTTAGAATCATTAAACATGAACATCCCAGACTCAGCAGACACCATCTCTTGAAACAGGTGGTGAAAAAAGTCTCTTTTGTAGACATCTGTAACCTTTAGGTCCTCATCAAAATAGACCTAAGAGGGTAAAAAAGGTGTAATTCTCCCTGTTCAATAGATGATCAGATGAAAATAATTAGAAAATATTTGGACAACGCTTTAAGTAATTACCACGAGTGGCTTCTTGTAATCACTAAGATGAGCAGCAGCCAACTGTTGAAATGTCCCTTCCAAAAGAGATGCTCGCTTCAGCTTCAGTTCAAAGAAAGGGGATCCACAGCAGGCAACCCATCCTAATGGTGGCATAAAAGTCTGCTGATGTTCTATCTATAATACAATTCACATATATTATTTTTATATTATTACTTATCATAATTTAATCCATTCTTAATATTGATATGTAAAGCTTTAAAATTAAATTTCTTTCTAAATGTGACAGGACACCCAGTTTGATACATAAAAAACAATAATACATTGATTAAAACTGACTTACTGAAGTGTTTCAGACTTAAGTTACCTGAGTCCATTTAGAATTCATATCAAATGTCATTTTCTTTGATTTCAGATCCATCAGAAATGGGAATTGTAGGATGAGTGGCTGCTCATTTATATCCTGAAAATAAAAGCAGACCAGTATTTCACTTTTACCAAAAACAAAAGGAGAAACAAAAGAGTGTTGGAAGAAAAATATTTTACCATGCTTTGTGTCTTATGTAAGCGCCATAGATTTAGATCCTCCCTAAGAAGTTCTTGGTTAATTCCCAAGGAGTATGCTTTTTCAGGGATTCTCTGACGTCCTGTAATCCTGTTATTGGCCTGTCGAACATATATTTAGAATGGTTGGATGGTTGAAAAAAAAAAGTTTTTGTAGAAAATATCTTTAGGATTACGTGTGTCCGGAAATTCAGAGGAGCAAAAAAGGACGAATGATACTAACATGGTACATATGTTGGAGGACTAGCAGCAGGTTCTTTACTCCAGAGATGACTTCAGAGTTGCGAGGAACAGGCTCTGAGGACAGGATCCCTGAAAGGGCCTGTTTCCACACCTGAACATATTTAACCATGGTGGAGGCTGAAAGTGAGGACCACCAGCCCTCTGAAGAATACAACATGGAGGTTTTCAAAACATTAAAGTCACAGAGCAAATGATTTACAAAAGTCAATAAAATATAAATGAGATTGATTAGAATCAGTAAATAATACAATTGCGTTTAAATTAACAAAATTTATAAAAACAAAGTCCCAATATAGAGATGATGTTTAGTTATTCCATTTACTAATATGTCTGCATATAAAATGCATTTTACCTTTAAATTAATTTTAAAGACATCAGTCCATTCCAGGATCTGTGTCGGATTGTGACATCTAAAAACAATTATTACACATTTATTCTAAAATTTTAATTAAATTAATTAAAAATGCATTTATTTTAGTGCTTAAATTTAAATGCACACTTTAATCAATAATTTATATTTTCATTTAAAAATGATTTATCTTATTAAATGATTCTAAACTGATAAAGTCTTTATGTATTTTAGTACACTGCACACCCCACACAATTATACTACTTACTATATTTAATGTAAATTATGTGTGTCAAAATAAAAAATCTCACCTGCAGGCATTTGTTTCATTTTAAGTTGTACAACAGTATTAATGCTAAACAGACTGTGCCTGTATGTAGATAAGACCTGCTCTGGATGATGACCCACTATACTTTCTAATTATAGAGTGGATTTTATTGGGATTTTTGAACAACTAATTGAGTTATTTCTGACTGTACCTAAGATCTGGAGGCTTTCAGCCGATAGTCTTTGCACAGCAGCAGCAAAAGCCACAGCGAGCTTTGTGCTTGGTTGTCGATGGTGTTTCTGTATCATGTGCAGAAGTTCATTAAGAAGCAGGTAGAATCTCAGTCCCTCCATTCCCACTGGATTCGTATTATGAGAGGAAAGCAGCTGAAGAACAGCCGTTTCAACCTAATACAAAACATAACTTAATGAGCAAACAATTACTAAAATATTTTGGAATTAAAATTCTCACTTTTTCTTGTTAATTACTATCATCAAATATCAAATATTTCAGTACCTCTTTCAAAACTTTCTTGTTCATCACCAGTTCCTTGAATTTCTTTTTTGCAAATAACAAGTCCAAGCCAGAGTACTTTGATGAAGTCTGGAAATGTTTATCCTTGCTGTGAATGGAAAAGTACTACATGTAAGGTAAATCAGCAGATAGGAAGAAGTGATGATCATACATAGAACCTCAGTGTTTACCGATGGTCCAGGAAGCTTCGATTCACACAGGATGCAGAGGAAAACCTCCTGTGGATTTCCCTGTTATGGATACACAACACAATAATAGATACAGTTTTGATATTGCTGTAAACAAATAACAGTACTAAAACACTGAACAATTGTGATTATGAAAAGAAATGTTCTTCATTATACCCACACTTTTTTTTCTTCCCAAGATGATTCTGAATCGTTTTCAAAAATCCAGTGGTTAATCATATTATCTATGGAGTACTGTGTTACATTATTCGTTGTGTCAGTATTTGGTCTTGTGTGATCATCCTGTGAAAGAAACAAATAAATAATTGTGGTAAAGGTATCATTTAAACTCCCACAAGATCTGTACTATATGTATTTGGGTTGGTACCTCATTAGATGTATATTTTGCAAAAGAGCAGTTCTCTGCTGCATAGATGTTCCCAATTTGTTGAGTATCAGTGTTGTCTGCAAAAATAAGTACAATAAACATGATTTTTATACCAATTTAACCATGCCATCATTAGTTGTTCCATACTCTTACACAATCTTACACATTCCAAATATTCAGGGTAAGCTCTTGGAGTGATTTCAGATTTAGAATTTCTCCTTGTGCCACATGTGCTGTACATTAAGATTCCACTTCAGACCCATTAATAATAGTTATTATAAAGGCAACAAATAGAGACCCCACTGACATGGATGGATTACTGTCTGTGCCAACTGAATACAAAAACACAAAATAAGGCACAAAACAACTCATACCAAAATGTAAATGGCCAAAAACAGACACAAAAGAGACATAACAAGAGACAAAACAACAAATGTAAGTTACCACCACAAGACTCAGAACAAAGTTAAGGGGAGGGGATGCCCTAGTTGTTCCCAGGGACCCTTTGTCTTATAATCCATCCATGCTTCATGGTATCAACACCTTGTTTGCCTGTAGTTCAATCTCTAGCCTTTTCCATCACTGCTTCGATGATTCAGAACTTTACCCCTCACTGTCAGGACCTCTATCTTAACTTTTAAATCCCCGCTAAATACCCACATTTTTCACAATAATGTTAAATTATTCATAGTGAATTTGTTTTATTTTGGCTGCTAGTTGTTTTCTAATTTACTTTTGTTTTTGAACATATTGATCTGTTCATCATTCAGTTCAGTTATTTACGTAGGTACAGTATGTAGTTACCCTGTAGCAGTTGAACACGTAGAGGCACAGAAGGATGGGTGGCCTCTCTGTGTCCCAGCTGCCCCTGCTCTCCACACCCAAAGGAGTAGATCCTCTTGGAGTCTGTTAGCACTAATGTGTGATATCTGATTGAGAAACAGCATGATGCAGAGATTATTTTAATATAAACAAAGATACCAATTCAGCAGGTTTTAGCTAATTTTAAACACTTAATTGTAATCAGTGCAACTGCAAGGGGACACAAGCCAGTGTCTTCTTGTGCCAGTCCCAAGTCTGGATAAATGCAGAGGGCTGTGTCAGGAAGGCATAAAACACAAATTAAACATGCAAATCATGACTTCCACACCGAATCGGACTTCCATAACGGATCTGTCGGGTGACCGCCACCGGCGCTGTTGACCTACAGGGTCCCAATGGAAATTGGGCTACTGTTTGTTGCAGAAGGAGAGGAAGAAGGCGTGTTTGAAGGCAGAGAGAGAAGAGGAAAGCTAAGAGTGTAGGACTAACAATAGTGATTTTGAATGTTGGGACTATGACAGGGAAAGCGAGAGGGTTGGTTGACATGATGCGGAGAAGGAAGGTGGATATACTGTGTGTCCAGGAGACCAGGTGGAAAGGTAGCAAGGCTAGAAGCTTAGGAGCAGGGTTCAAGTTGTTCTACCATTGGTCAGATAGGAAAAGAAATGGAGTAGGAGTTATCCTGAAAGAGGAGTTTGTGAGTAACGTTCTAGAGGTGAAAAGAATTATCAGACAGAGTGATGAGACTGAAGCTGGAAATTCAAGGCGTGATGTTTAATGTTGTTAGTGGTTATGCCCCACAGGTAGGATGTCAGTTAGAAGAGAAGGAGAAATTCTGGAGTGAATACTGTAGATGAAGTGATGCAGAGCAGAGGTGAGAGAGTTGTGATTCAGAGTTTGCTGTTGACTAGTTTGTTTGATTAGATATTGGAGAGTGAGAGGATTATTAAAAACAAGGGAGATGTGCAGAGCTATAGTAACTACAGAGGAATAAAGCTGATGAGCCATACAATGATGTTGTGGGAAAGAGTAGTGGAAGCTAGGCTAAGGCAGATATGAGCATTTGTGAGCAGCAATATATTTTAAAGCCTAGAAAGAGACAACAGATGCAGTATTTGCTGTGAGGATGCTGATGGAGAAGTAAAGAGAAGGTCATAGGGAGTTGCATTGTGTCTTCATAGATGTAGAGAAAGTGTATGACAGGGTTCCGAGAGAGGAGCTGTGGTATTGTATGAGGAATCTGGAGTGGGAGAGAAGTATGTTAGAATGGTGCAGGACATGTATGAGAGCTGTAAGACCGTGGTGAGTTGTGCTGTAGGTGTGACAGAGGAGTTCAAGGTGGAGGTGGGTCTGCATCAAGGATCGGCTCTGAGCCCCTTCTTGTTTGCACTGGTGATGGACAGGCTGACAGATGAGGTTAGACAGGAATCTCTGTGGACTATGATGTTTGCAGATGACATTGTAATCTTTAGCGGTGAAAAAGGTGCAGGACTTTTAAACTTAGGGTCAACAGTTTAGAGCAATGGAGAGTGTGGAAAAGAGGTCAAGAGGCGAATGCAAGCAGGTTGGAACGGGTGGAGAAAAGTATCAGGTGTGTTTTGTGATGAAAGAATATTAGCGAGAATGAAAGGAAAGGTGTTCAAAACGGTGGTGAGACCAGCGATGTTGTTCTGCTTAGAGACAGTAGCACTGAAGAAAAGACAGGAGCCAGAGCTGGAGGTAGCAGAGCTTAAGATGTTGAGGTTCTGATTGGGAGTGACGAGGATGGACAGGATCAGGAATGAGTACATCAGAGGTTAAGTTCATGTTAGATGTTTTGGAGATAAAGTCAGAGAGGACAGGTTGAGGTGGTTTGGACATGTTCAGAGGAAATAATATATTGGGTGCTGAGGTTGGAGCTGCCAAACAGGAGGTCTAGAGGAAGACCAAAGACAAGATTTATGGATTTAATGAAAGAGGATATGAAGTTAGTTGGTGTGAGAGAAGAGGATGCAGAGCACATTGTTAGATGGAGGTAGATGATTTGCTTTGGTGACCCCTGAAAGGGAACAGCCCAAAGGAAAGAAGAAACACTTAATTGTAATCAAATTATAAATCCCAACCAGAAAGAGACAGTCACAGGCTACATCTTTTTTGTGATTGTTCTCAACTGCAACCATGACAGAACGTCTTCTATAATGTTAAGATTTTTTGTTCAGTAACATCAGCTATGCAAAGTGGCCCTAACAAGTCACAACATACTGAAATCATATGGCATCAGCATCAGCAATGAGCTGAATTGGTTCAGTATTATGTTTAGAATAAGTGTATTAGTGTACTACACCTTCCACATGCAATCTTGGTGACCTTTGCCCCCCACAGCTCTGCAACAAGCCGAGGACGCAGTTCATCACGGTATGAGTTGTGTCCAAGCTGACCATATCGACCAGAACCAAAGGTAAACACCACACCATGCTGAGAGAGCAAACCACACAACAGCTGTACCACTTAGACTAGATTTTTTTTTTATAGGATACAGTACCTGTGAATTAAGAAGCCACTTTGTCACTGGACAGTAATGTATAGTAATAATTGATGTTTGTTTGCTATTCGGTGACTGGTTCATAAAAGTGATACATTACATTTTCTGTTTGGACAGACCTTTGTCAAAATGGCAGTGTGGGCCTTTCCACAGGAAATGTGATCTGTTTTCTTCGTGTTCAGGAAATTAACTGAAGCAGGTGTAGTCCTGTCTATAGAAAAAAGATTATAAAAATCTGATTTACAGATTACTGAACAATATATTACATTCAGTATATGTAAATGTAAAACATATACCTGTTGTGTCTCCCAGCCCGAGTTGTCCACAGTCATTTCTGCCCCAGCCAAACACTCCTCCAGACACAGAGAGGGCGAAGCTCTGCTCTCCCCCAGCAGCAATCTGGACCAGGGGGACATCTGACAGAGACCGGAGGTGTTGGGGTGAACTAATATGAGTCCTCTTTTCCAGACCCAGCTGGCCCCTGGAGCCCTGGCCCCATGTGAACACCTGACCATCTGTGAAAAAATATCCAACACTGTTCTGAAACCCTGACGTGTTTAAATTAGGCATTATTGCCATGATTTATTAGTTATCACTTGTCCCTAATTTAAGACATTACTGGACTTTGAGTCCACTTTTACTACCATGTGTCAACACTGGGTGAAGTTTATTATCCTTCCTACACTAAACAGTTACCACTTGGACTTATGGCAGATAAACCTGAATACTGTTGGGGAGAGAAGCAGGTCTACACTACAGCAGGAAAATACAAAATATATACACTCTGTATAGGTGCAGTCTTCTCAGGGTTGAGTATTATTTTAAATTTTTGCTAATGACTTCTATGAAGAGTAACTTGTATTTAAAAATCTCCCTTTCAGCTTTTTAACATTTGCAGCAGTTCACTGGACACATATTTGTACCTTTGGTCAGAGCGATTGAATGCTGGCTTCCACAAGCAACCTGAGAAACTGGTATATGGCACAAAGCTTTTGGAGTGCTGAAACAACACAAACCAGCAGAACGTAATCACTTCGATAAACAACAGTGGTTAGGATGCACGCAAGTGCAAATTTTTAAAAAAGGCAAAACAATCACCCCCCAAAAATTGAGAAATAAACAAAATCACATAATCCAAAATATGGCAATGTGCACTCAGCTGCAAAACTTTAAACTGTCTCTCCATACCTTGGAGTGAAAAAATGTTTAGTTGTATCCACACAGAAAACTGTGCCTGTCTCAGACAACAGTATGACTGTCTCGTCAAGACAGCTCACAGCCTGAATCTTCTTTTGACACCCCACAAACTCTGAAAGAAGACAGCACCTGATGAGTGAAAAAGAAACATTTCTTTCACCACATGAGTGAAATTAAGACTAACGCTTACTTTGTTTTCCTCTGACTCTTCTCCCATCCTTGGACTCATAAGTGCGAATAATAAACGCGTCTCCATTAGTTTTGATAAAAGACAGCACGTTGTGACCTGCTGACAGATCCCTGATCTGGTAGCTGAGGTTTAAAAAGTGAACTCCATCAGCTGTTGAGGGTTGCGTACAGGCTTTCAAACGAAAGCCTTGCTGACAGTTCTCTCCCCACGTAAACATTTCGAAAAGTGGCTCTGGAAGACTGACAGCTGCTTTTTATAACTCAGCTCTATTAGTCAGAAACGAAACTCTATTGCCTCACTGTGCGAACTCTTCAGTGAGGAAAGGAAAACAAAACTAAGGAAGGCGTGGCGTAAAGAAAGTCACGTGCGATGTGAATCAGCAGCGGGACATTTATTACCTTTGTGGTGAAAGGAAAACAAAAATGAAAGTGGTGTTAAAATGACGTGCCATTTCATTACATAGACATGTGCGCTAATTACCAGGTGAAGAGCAGATTGAGCAAAACATAAGAGATTCTTAGCAAAGTGTATGCGTACTTTACTTAGTGTTTCTGTTTATGCTTATACGATGCACTACGTAACTTCACCTGAATTTGAGCTTAAGCATGTACACAACGAATAAATCATGAACAAATCATTAGTAATTTTCCATTGCAGACAACAACAACCTCAAAGTCTAAAGTGAGTTTTTAGTAAAATAAATTCTGTGTTTTAGCTCTATATACTGCACAGTAGTTCAAAATTTGCTCCATCTTAACCAACTACAGCAGTAAAATGCTGCTTTGACATTAAATTATTATGACTAACAATTCAAAAAATATATATATATATAATGTATTATAATACGCACACCGATCATGAGTCAGTTCTTTAAGGTGTAATTTTAGTTTTTTCTCAAAGATACCTACATACAAAATATTTTAAGTAACATTCAGTAACATTGCAGGACTTAAAATCTCAATTCATAGTTTCTGGCTTTGCTTTTTGTAGAATCATTACAATATGATATAATGATTATAATGACGAATATTTAATGTAAGTAAAATACAGAGCCATAAGTAAAAACACTGAAAAACTTTATTCGTTTTTCTCATTTAAAAAAGTGCAGCTCTATTGTCCCCTATTAATGCTCTGTTTAAACATTTGTTGGGTTTTCCCATATCTGTATAGGCTTTACTTTACATGGTAAAGTGCTTTAAGATGACTATGTTGTGAATTGGTGCTATATAAATAAAGTTGAATTGATTTGAATTTGAACTAAATATGCACAATCAATCATTTAATCAATCAATTTATATAAATACATTCTCTTAATTAACATTTTACACAGCCTGGAAATGTTTTTTTGTGCGTTATATATTTTATATTATTTAATGAGTTGATTTTGTCAAAAATCATACATATTTGCAGTTCTGTAAAGGAAACATTTATTTATTTTTAGAACAACATATCTTACATATTTTACAGTGCATTGCAAAAGTATTCATACCCCTTGAACTTTTTGACGTTTTGTCACCTTACAACCACAAGCATGAATGTGTTTCATTGGGATTTTATGTAATAGACCAACACAAATCGGTACATAATTGTGAGGTTAAAGGAAAATGATAAATGGTTTTCAAAATTTTTTACAAATAAATATCTGAAAAGTGTGGTGTGCATGTGGTGTATTCCCCTTTACTCTGATACCTCTAAAATCCAGTGGAACCAATTTGCCTTCAAAAGTCACCTATTTAGAGTCCACCTGTGTGTCATTCAAGCTCAATATAAATACAGCTGCTCTGTGAAGCCCTCAGAGGTTTGTTAGAGAACATTACTAAAGTCCAAGCAAAACGCCACACAGGTCAGGGATAAAGTTTAAAGTAGAGTCAGGTTATTAAAAAAATAAATAAAATATTCCAAGCTTTGAAGATCTCACGGAGCAATTCACAATCTATCATCCATAAATGGAGAGGGTATGGCACAACTGCAAACCTACAAAGACAGGTGCACCTAAGCTGACAGGCCAGGGAAGGATAGCATTAATCAGAGAAGCAGCCAAGAGACCCATGGTAACTCTGGAGGAGCTGCAGAGATCCACAGCTCAGGTGGGAGAATGTGTCCACAGTACAACTATTAGTCGTGCACTCCACAAATCTGGACATTATGGAAGAGTGGCAAGAAAAAAAACATTGTTGAAAGAAAGTCATAAAAAGTCCCATTTGCAGTTTGCAAATCCCCACCATCCCCACCGTGAAACATGGTGGTGGCAGCATCATGTTGTGGGGATGCTCTACTTCAGCAGGGGCAGGGAAGCTGATCAGATGAGTTAAGGCTGGGGCAGAAGTTCACCTTCCAACAGGACAACAATCCTTAAACATACAGCCAGAGCTTCAATGGAACGGTTTAGATCAAAGTATAAATGTATGTATAAACCCTGATTTAAAATGTGTATAACTTTATATCAGGGTTTTCACACAGAAGAATGTTACAGAATTTGAAACACTTCCTAATGGTAACACAAAAATCAGTAGCTACAAAAGGGTCAACATTTTAATAATGATCTACTGTTAAGTACAGTCACACTATCACTTGTAGTTTCTTCTGTTGTTGCTCAGGGCCTCTGTCAGCTTGGTTTGCATGACCTCCTTGGTTGAATAATGGGGAAGCTCCAAGATTGAGTAACATGTGTGCGTCTCTGGGTAGTACCGGTCGTAGGACTGGTCCTGGACCTGTTTCATTTGGATCGTTATCTTGATGTTTTTCATGCCGAGAACAGGGACCCGGTCAAAACCTGTTACAAACCCTAATGAAGGGGAAAAGTAATCTATGTCAATCAATACATGTCATCATCAGTGCTAAACTTTTATAAGCAAATGCAATTACAAGTTAAACATCATATAATGAGTAGGTGCACAGATACTGCACACATGGCTTCAACCACAAGTCTCCGCACACGGACTCTTCTACGTAGACAATTTCAATCTTTTCTGGGATCGTCCTCAGTACTTCAAGCAAGATGGACTGCACCCGAACTTTCTGGGATCACGGATGTTGACTGAGAACATTGTCCACAGCATCTCAGTCTCCGGAGACTGACTGACCATTGAAAACACCTGTGGCTCTGATGTGCTCACCTCTCCTGCATCCTCCGCTCCAACACCCGACAACATCCACAGGTATAAACAGTCCGAGATATTTATAGAATCTGACGTTACCAGCAGACAAAATGCAGCTGTTATGGACTCTAATTTTTCACACAGGGAATATTATTATTTTGCTGAATGTTATGATCTTAACCACACTGCTATTTGCCCCATAGAGACTATGTCTGCTCCACGACCAATTAAACTTTTTAAACCAACAATGAACACAAGGGGAGTTAATCATAAAAATCTAATACAAGTTAAGACTAATGCTCATACTGAACCAACACCCAAAACTATTAAATGTGGATTATTAAATATTAGATCTCTCTCTTCTAAATCTCTGTTAGTAAATGACTTAATAAATGATCATCAAATTGATTTACTTTGTCTCACTGAAACCTGGTTGCAGCAGGAAGAATATGTCAGTTTAAATGAGTCAACCCCCCCAAGTCATATTAATTATCATGTTCCTAGATGCACAGGCCGAGGTGGAGGAGTAGCAGCAATATTTCACTCTAGCTTATCAATAATTCCTAGACCTAAACATAGTTATAACTCATTTGAGAGTCTTACTCTTAGCCTTTCACACGCAAACTGGAAAACTCAAAAACCACTATTATTTGTTATCATGTACCGTCCTCCAGTCCCTTATTCAGAGTTTTTGATAGAATTTTCTGATTTTCTATCTGATTTAGTGCTTAGTACAGATAAAGTCATTATAGTGGGTGACTTTAACATCCATGTAGATGCTGACAGTAACTGCCTGAGCACTGCGTTTAATTCATTACTAGATTCAATTGGTTTTTCCCAAAATGTAAATAAACCCACTCACTGTTTTAGTCACACATTGGACCTTGTACTTACATATGGCATTGAAACTGATAATTTAATAGTATTTCCTCATAATTCTCTTCTGTCTGACCATTTTCTAATAACATTTGAATTTACAATAACGGACTATACAGCAGTTAGGAAAAAATTCCACTACAGCAGATGTTTATCTGAAAATGCTGTGAATATTTTTAAAGAAATTATCTCTTCATCTTTTTCACCACCATGTGTCAATACTATGGTGAGTAGCCATCTTACTCCTGTACAAATTGATTACTTAGTTGACGATTCTGCAGCCTCATTGCGTATGATACTAGATACAGTTGCCCCTCTGAAAAAAAAGGCAGTGAATCAGAGGAGCCGACCTCCATGGTACAATTCACAAATGCACAGCTTAAAGCAGGCGTCACGAAAATTAGAGAGGAAGTGGCGTTCCACTAATTTAGAAGAATCCCGGTTAGCCTGGAAAAACAGTTTAAAAATGTACAAAAAAGCTCTCCGTGATGCCAGAACAGCATATTATTCCGCACTAATAGAGGAAAACAAGAACAACCCCCGGTTTCTGTTCAGCACTGTAGCCAGGCTGACTAAGAGCCATAGTTCTGTTGAGCCTAGTATACCCTTAACTTTGAGCAGCAATGACTTTATGACTTTCTTTACTGATAAAATTGCAGCCATTAGGGAAAAGATTCACCAGATCCTCCCTACAAATATTACAGATAGATCTTCATGTACAACAGCTCTAGAATCCTCAATAAGGCCCCAATCCATCTTAGACTGTTTTTCACCCATAGATCTCACTGAGCTAAGTTCAACTATCGCCTCCTCAAAACTAACATGTCTTTTAGACCCTGTTCCAACCAAATTGCTTAAAGATGTTCTACCTTTAATAGACACTTTCATATTAGATTTGATTAACCTATCTTTAGAAACTGGCTATGTACCAAAGGCTTATAAAGTTGCTGTAATCAAACCATTACTTAAAAAACCCTGTCTTGATCCAGGTGATTTAGCCAACTATAGACCAATATCAAATCTCCCGTTTATCTCTAAAATCCTGGAAAAAGTAGTTGCAAAACAATTATGTGATCACCTTTACAGGAATAATTTGTATGAAGACTTTCAGTCAGGATATAGAGCTCATCACAGTACAGAAACAGCACTGGTAAAAGTCTCCAATGATCTTCTCCTCGCTTCAGATAACGGACTTGTGTCCGTACTCGTCTTACTAGACCTTAGTGCCGCATTTGACACCATTGACCACAACATTTTATTACAGAGACTAGAACATGGATTTGGGATTAAAGGAACCACATTACATTGGTTTAAATCTTATCTGTCAGACAGATTCCAACTTGTTCATGTTAATGATGACTCTTCTTTATGCACCAAAGTTAGCTATGGAGTTCCACAGGGCTCTGTGTTAGGACCAATACTTTTTAATCTGTACATGTCACCTTTAGGCAAAATTATTAGGAAACATTCCATAAACTTCCACTGCTATGCAGATGATACCCAGCTCTATTTATCTGTGAAACCAGAAGATACTAACCAATTAGTCAAACTTGAAGCATGTCTAAAAGACATAAAGACCTGGATGTCCTACAATTTCCTACTTCTAAATTCAGACAAAACTGAAATCATCCTCTTTGGGCCTAAAAACATGAGAAATATGCCGTATAACAATATAGTTACTTTAGATGACATAACTTTGGCCTCCAGTACTGCGGTGAGGAACCTTGGAGTTATTTTTGACCAGGATTTGGCATTTACGTCACATATAAGACAAATCTCTAGAACAGCCTTCTTCCACCTACGGAACATTGCTAAAATTAGAAGCATCCTGTCTCAAAGTGATGCCGAAAAACTGGTCCATGCATTTGTTACTTCTAGGTTGGACTACTGTAATTCCCTACTTCTGGGGTGTCCTAATAACTCCCTAAAAAGCCTTCAATTAATCCAAAATGCTGCAGCAAGAGTGCTGACTGGATTAGGAAAGAGAGATCATATTTCACCTTCACTAGCTTCTCTTCATTGGCTTCCCATAAAATCTAGAATAGAGTTCAAAACCCTCCTCCTTACATACAAAGCTCTTAATGGTCAAGCTCCATCATATTTAAAAGATCTCATAGTTCTGTATCGCCCGATTAGACCACTTCGATCCCAAAATACAGGCCTACTTGTGGTTCCCAGAGTTTGCAAAAGTAGAATGGGAGGCAGAGCCTTTAGCTATCAAGCTCCTCTCCTGTGGAACCAGCTTCCAATCCAAATTCGGGGAGCAGACACCCTCTCTACTTTTAAGACTAGGCTTAAAACCTTCCTTTTTGATAAAGCTTATAGTTAAACTGCTCACTCAACCTGAACTAGCTTTTCTCTATACATTTACTTGTCACCACTGTATACCATTAATTCTATATCCTACAACCTGTACGATGCTTTGTTGTTGCTTTTTTGTTGTTTTGTTGTTGCTTTTTTGTTGTTTTGTTGTTGCTTTTCTTGTTGTTTTGTTGTTGCTTTTTGTTGCTCTTTTCTTTTCTTTCTCCACTTTCCACTCACCCCAACCGGTCAAGGCAGATGGCCACCCACCCTGAGCCTGGTTCTGCTGGAGGTTTCTCCCATTAAAGGGAGTTTTTCCTCTCCACTGTTGCCTAGGGCTTGCTCAAGGGGGATTTGTTGGGTTGCTTCTACATACTTGTGTAGTCTGGACTTTATTCTGTAAAGTGCCTTGAGATGACTTTGTTGTAAATTGGCGCTATATAAATAAAGTTGAATTGAATTGAATTGAATACTAAGTATACAGAACAGAAAAAAAAACCCATTCATGACCCATCAGCAGACAGCTCTGGGTGAGCATTTCTATATAACTTAAATAATCCAATGATTAGTTGGCTTCTCTTGATTCAGTGCAGATAAAGCAGGTGTGGTCTAGCAATTAGCAATATAATTTGTGTTAAAATGAGTGAAATACTTACAGAGGAGAGTTTTCTTCTGTTCTTCACTTAGGTCATCAAATACCTCCCAAAACATCTGTATGATCGGATGGTCGACGTGATACTCGCCCTCATAAACTGTGTTCTGATTACAGTGAAACAGACTGTTACAATCATTTTGTGTTGCTCAAATCAATTACATTAGGATGTCATCAATCATTTGTGGTTGAAGAGATACGAAGAACATGTGGAGCTCTTGTTTGGAATGTACCTCTTTCAGCTTTGCCCAGTCATGGAAGTCTTTGCCCACCAGCACTCCCTGTAGCTCCTCTGGCTGGAACAGCTTCACCAGATTCTGGTCGCACACCTGGAAGAAGCCTCGCTCGAACTCTCGAAACACCCCCTCCACTGATGTATTGAAGGCATGATTCACGTAAGCATCTACAAACTCTTTCCTGTTCAGATTAGGATTTATTTCAGCAAAGCAAATCTGTAAACCATTTGTATCTAGAATTTCAAAAAAGACTGATTAAAAATTTTGGCAAATTATGGCAAACCATGTACAATTACTAATAAAACATAGGGGTCAAAGGTCACTGTTGGTAAAGGTGGAGCAGACTTTAACCACTTTCTGAGCTGACAGTTGGTCAACCCATAATGGTATAATCAGAAATTATTAGTTCTTTTGATTTTTCTAAAAAACATATTTTTACTTTTTATAAACAAACAGCTTTAAAATGAGCTGGTAGTATTACATTTGTCGCTGATTGGTATATATAAAGCTGTCTTGCCCTTATCAAAAAATCAAATACTACAACACACAAATAAATCAAATTTCGGCTGAGTAATAAAATCTTTTATTGTCCTTACTTATTTTGCCCTGTCACTGGTTTTTCAGGATTTTTAGGGTCTAGGTCAATCTTTCTTCCATCCCAGTCAATCTGTTAAGAAAGAAACATATTTTGATAGTGAAAAAGAGAAGAAATAGGATAAATAAATTAAGTTATTGACCACGTGTAAAACACCTACTAAAAAATCTATGGCCAGGATTTCTATAACATCATCTTCGTAGTATTCCAAGATCTCCTGTAGACTCCTTGAAATATAAGAAAAGCATTAATATACGAGTTTATCATCAAAGATGCTGTACAATGTTTACATTGCTCTGCAAAATCAGCATCTAACCCTACAGGTTTTTATGATTTCTATCTACCTTCCAACACGTGGACTGAACTCTATCATATCCTCCAGTGACGGTTTTCCACCGAGCAGCTTCTTGAACAGAGCCAGTGGAAAGGGTAAGTGTATGATGCACTGGTTGTACAAGGCCAATCCACACAGAACCCCAAACAGGAAGTACAGCTTGTGGTTCTGCATTGCCTGGTGTTGATGTAAAGAAAATACATCAGAATCAGAATTCCATTGTGCTGCATATATTGTCTAAATTTTAGATAAAATCTTTCATGAGACTAAGATGACTGAGACCTAAGGTCTTACATTTGAGGGGAACCATGCCAGTGTCTGAGAGTCATTGAACATAAACATCTCAGATTCTCCTGACATCAGCTCATAAAAGACTTCATGAAACAGGTCCTTGACATAGACATTATCCACTGTAGGATTTCCATCAAAGTACACCTACAGTAAAAGGAAAAGGATTAAAACTAAACTTTGTAGTGAGATTGTAGTGATCAGAATTTCAGATTATAGGGGCTTGTGTACCACAAGTGGCTTTTTGTAGTCACTGTGATTAGCGGCAGCCAGTTGTTCAAAGGTGTCTTCCAAAATTGATGCTCGCTTCAGGTCCAGTTCAAATGGACGTTGGAGATTCCATAGCGGAAACAAGTCCACACCATACAACAAATTCCAAAAGAATTGACCTAATTGTTCAGCCTAGAAAGAAGACAAAGATTATTTGACATTTTTTGTTTTGTGTTACCTTCCTGTCAACTCTGCAGTATTTTGTGTGTAATGGCTTCAGTTACCTTTCTGAATTGAGCATACGCATCAAAAACAAGCTGCTTGGTTGCCAGATCCATCACCATTGGAAAGCTACAAAGGATGAGTGGCTCAGGAACTCTCTAAAAGGAAAAAAAGCTTACAGCTCTATTAAGTTTCACACTACATGATTATGACATAAATATTGAGGATCACAGTGTTTTGGTGCTTTTTGCATAAAAAGACAGAAACAAAGGCAGACAGAATGAGGGAAGACTAACAGAATTCGGAGGTGGATTCAAATGCACATCATAGCACAAGCACATGGTTTCAGATCAATAAATAATTAGATTATTTTTACCCTGTGTTGTGACTGGAAATGCCAAAGAAGCAGATCTTCAAGAAGAAAGATTTTGTCAATCGACAAATGAAAATCACTGTTTGGCAGCCGATGAGGTTCTGCAACCCTGCTGTTGGCCTTTAAAACAAGTGTTTTAATTATTAGATGAAAGGTTCAGCAAAGTTAAAAGCTTTGTTCTGTGGCAACACTGTGCAGGATTAGTAGTTTATGATTTACAGATAATACAAGTAACAGCTGACACTAACATTGTACATGTACTGGAGGACTAGAAGCAGGTTTCTGACTCTGGAGCTGCGAGGAACAGGTTTAGAGGACAGGATCACAGAGAGGGCCTGCTTCCACACTTTGACATATTTAGCAATGGTAGAGGTTGACAGTGAGGTCCACCAGTCCCCTGAGAAAGACAATGTAGACATTTTCAAAACTTAATGATAAGATAAAAATTTTCATGATCATGAGTGTGAAAGGTTGTCTGTTTCTCTACACGTCAGCCCTGAGGGAGACTGGTGACATGTACTTTATGTACATGTGCAGCAGGACACTAGGAACGTTGATTGGATCTAACCGCTCACGGTGGCTGCTCGATATTTAAAACACATATGGAAATTACCATTCTGCTGTCATGTAGTTGCACTAGAGCACTGTTTAAGGATTGTGTGACAGCTTTACAATAAAGATCTGACCAATATTTTTGCCTGTTGAAGGCTTTTAGGAAGGAGGAAGTATTGCATTTGTCTTAGCAGGACCCGATGATGTAAAGATGGAACAGTTGTGCATTAGACATGAGTGAGATGAATTGCATGCATGCATGCATTGTTTGTGTCTGTGACTCCTTTGTTCTTACAGAGCCAATCTGAATCCACCACAGCAATGGCAGACTAAGCCAGTACTGCTAAAGACTTTATAGTGAAGTAATTACCAAAAAATTTAGACAGTAAATGGAATCAAAACAGGTTTGAATTAATGAAAACTGTAACTTGAATGCATCGTTTTAAAAGAAGATCCTAATGTTGATGTTAAATGTACCTATGACCTGAAGGCTTTCAGCAGACAAGCTTAGCACAGCAGCAGCGATGGCGTCAGTAAGCTCTGTGCTGTGTCGCCGTTTGTGTTGCTGGATCACGTGCAAAAGCTCATTGAGAAGCAGGTGGATCCTCAGCCCCTCCACGCCCGTCGGTTTTCTATTAAGGGAATGAAGCAAGTCCAGGACAGCAGCTTCAACCTGTTAGCGTGATAAAGAGTGCACTTGCTATGAATTGGTTTGAAATTACTTACTCATTTTAACAGTAACACAGGTATTTAAAAGACAATTCTGACAGGACAAAGTCTTGTACACACCTCCGCCAAAACATTCTCCTTCTTTACCAGTTTCTTGAAAGAAAGACGTGCAAGTGAAAGGTTCAAGCCAGAGTACTTTGGTGAGGTTTGGAAGTGTTTATCTTTCCTAAGAAGACAAAGAAAAAGACTGAGACCCTGTATTTAGGCACAGCTTTCAGCTTGCTAAAATTCACATTATATTAGCATTTCAGTGTTTAGTAAAATACAGTAAAAGTCAGTAGTATTATGAATAACAATAAATAATGGAACAAATATGAAGTCAGGGAAATGGGAACCATGAATGTCCCAAACTCCAACGCAACCCACAAAAAAGTTTGTGGGTTGTACCTGTGTCAACAACATCAATATTAGCCATCCCTTCAGCCATGTTGATAGCAAGGCCAAAAATAAATGCTATAAGTTGATAGATAAAAACAAGTTGTTCTATGTTTACCTTTGCTCAAGGAAGCTTTTATTCACACATGATGCAGAGGAAAACATTCTGTAGATTTCCCTGTGAAAAGTTCACATTTTTAGTTCATCGGCATAAGAAAAGAGCAGTAAAAAAACAAATGAATAAATATAGTGATAAAACATCAACCTACTCAAACAGGTAATTAAAAGTTGAGAATTTTACAGACTGCAAAAACGTTATACTTACTGCCTTATCTTTTTCCATGACTTTGAATCACATGGAGAGGTCCATTTGTCAATCAGTTTGTCATCAACACAACAATGTTGCGTCCCATTATGGACATTTTCAGTGTTTGTGTGCTCATCAGTGTCCTGCAAAAGAAACACGTTGAGTGGATGTTTACATAACTGTCGCTGTACAGTATGAGTTAGTGTTGTTACCTCATTAGACATGCATGTTGCAAATGAACAGTTTCCTCCTGCAAAGATGTTGCAGATTTTCAAATCATTATCGTTTCCTAAAACGATAAGAAGTAAGTTAAAAAAGTGTTTCTCTCTTTTATACCTAAGTTGCATGCTCATTAGTTAATTCATTCACACAACATGTTACCTTGTGGCAGTTGAACGAGTAGTGGCACTGATGGATGAGACTCGTCTCCGCGTCCCAGTTGTCCCTGATCCATGGACCCAAAGGAGTAGATGCTCTTGGACTCTGTCATCACTAATGTGTGATGTCTGATCGATAAAACAGTGTAACACAAACAATCTATCATTTGAGAGATAGAGATACTTTGTTCCACTACTTTTCTTTTTGTAGTTTTCCTCTGACCTCTCACAATACTTGGTAAAGTGAATTTCTTTTTGAAGCAAAATTACAGTATCTAGTGGTAAATGTTGAGTTTGAAGACGTAGAAAGAAAAAATAGACATTTCACTCTCCCTTCACTCTCACTCTACCTTACAGTATGAAAAAGCAGCAAAAGTACAGATTTTAAAAGGAAAACAATATTTCTACACATTTGTAAAGTGCAAACAAAAATATATCTAAAATTTTCAATAAAAATAAGAGAAATAGATATGTGGTTAATTCATAGTAATACTAGAGTACAAGTACACAAGTCTCTCAAAACTGGGAAAAGCACATACATTCTTAGAAAATCTCTCCATGAAGATGTGACAAATGTTTGTGTACCAAACAAAAAAAAGAAAGTTACAACTTTAAGTAAATAGGCCTCACAAATTTGGCAAACCTTATTTACAGAAACAGCTTTTAACCATTGTTCTTGCATGTTTTTTACATGCAACTAAAGAGCAGCTAAAATTGGGTAACAATCTAAATTGCTTGATTAATCCTTTGACGATAGAAAGGCAAACAGGTCCAGAAGTACTGCAGTGCAGAGAAAGGTGTACTATACCGTCCACATGCAATCTTGGTGACCTTTGACCCCCACAGCTCCGCAACAACCCGAGGACGTAGTTCATCACAGTATGAGTTGTGTCCAAGCTGACCACATTGACCAGAGCCAAAGGTAAACACCACACCATGCTGAGGAAAAGCAACCACACAATTATAATTTAGTGACTATTTTTCTACTTTACATTTACATGTTTCCTCTGTCAGCTGTGTGAGTCACTCTTTTCTTTTTCAACAAATACATTAATGCTGCTTTAAGTGCATGCATGGCAACTATACCGTAAATAATAGATCAAAAATCAACGGTTTTCGGCTTTTACCTTCAGGGCTTGTGAGTTGTTCCTCAGTAAATATAAAGTGGGGAAGCAGAATAAATGCTTCTTGTACTCTATTGTAAAATATTACCAGCTCTTTTTGACAAACCTTTGTCAACGTGGCTGTGTGGTCCTTCCCACAGGAAATGTGAACTGTTTTCTTCATGTTCAAACAATGAACAGGAGTTGGTGTGTCTCTGTCTACAGAAAAGAAATGAACATCTAAGGATTCATTGGAACATATTTGTTTTATAAATAATTCAAATAACACCACTTCATTGTTGTTGCTTGGGAAAAATCTTTTACAAATGCTGTACCGGTTGTGTCTCCCAGCCCAAGCTGTCCACAGTCATTTCTGCCCCAGCCAAACACTCCTCCAGACACAGAGAGGGCGAAGCTCTGCTCTCCGCCTGCAGCGATCTGAACAAGGGGGACATCTGACAAAGACCGGAGGTGTTGGGGGGAACTGGTGTCAGTCCTTTTCTTTCCCAGACCTAGCTGGCCCCTGGAGTCCTGGCCCCATATGTACACCTGACCATCTGTGGGGACATGGCTTTAGACTTGTTTTTTTTTCCCAACTTAAGATTAAGAACATCTTTTATCACAGGTCATGTTTAAAAGCATAAGTGACATCCCAAGCCTTTTATTTGCCAAGAGATGGAAGATGAGGGGCCAGGTGGTGACTTTACTGTACCTTTTGTCATGGCGACTGAATGCTGGCTCCCACAAGCAAGCTGAGAAACTGGTATGTTACACAAAATGTCCAGGGGCCTGGGAGAACAGGAAACATAACTCATATGCAGTAATCAAAGTAAAGATTTAATACAGTCCATTGTTCAGCAACTGTAACAAAAATGAAACATGATTTTAAAATCAGTGACATGCTGCAACAGTTCACAGGTTTTGTTGCACACAGTGGATGGATCAACTTACCTTGGTGTGTGAGATGTGTCCACACATAAGACGGTGCCTCTCTCAGACAGCAGTGTGACTGTTTCATCACCGCAGCTCACAGCCCCAATCTTCTCTTTACATTTCACAAACTCTGAAAGAAGACAGCAGGGGACAGAAGCTACAGCTGCTTACATGTCATCATTATCGCAAAAGGGTTAAAAAACAAAAAATAATGCTCACTCTGTTTCCCCCTGACTCTTTTTCCGTCTTTGCTCTCATGTGTGCGAATGATGAAGGAGTTGCCATTAGTTTTCACGAATGCCAGCACATTGTATCCTGCTGACAGGTCCCTGATGTTATAACCAAGGTTTAAATATTGGACTCCAGCTTCTGCTCCACTGTCGCCACTGAAGCCGTCTTTAAACCAGAAGCCCCGCTGACAGTCCTCTCCCCATGAAAACATCTTGTTACAGTGGCTCCTCTGAGCAGCAGCTGGGTGTTTCACATCAGCTGTTTTTCAGTCAGAAACGAAACTTAGCAGAGAGAGGCAAAATCTAAACACTGAAACGAAAACTAGCGGAATGAAATGAAAGGAAAACCCAGCGGCTTCCCACTGACTCAGCGAAGCTTTTTTTTTGTCTCAACAGGAAAAATAACATTATTATTATTATATAGACTGTGTCAGCGTTTTTTTAATGACACCATCATTTACTAGCTGCACAGATGCGTGGCTTTTCTGGCCCGTAACGTTAGTCGTAACGTTAACGTACGTTACACAGCTTAACCTGTTGGCTAACTGCCGCACAAAAAGAACTGAAATTAATTACCTGGAGGCGTTTAACACACAAGGCAGATATCAGTAAAACTCATTCCCTTCTTCTTTCAAAATTTTAAGAAAACCCAAAGGCTCTTTTAACCATCTGGATAAACATTATTGCTTCCATTGCACGAAAAAAAAGTAGATTTAAACACGTTTCTTGAGTTGCGTTTCTGTAGTCAGCGCGCCGCCATCTTTGTTTTGAGTCGGAAAGAGACATCGCAACTCGGGAAACTACTTAAATATATAATTTTAGTAATTTAGTTTAGTAAATATTTTAATATGCGGATGGTTAGAAGAGACATTGAGGATTGTAAGGATACAGAAAAAAATATTGTATGTGATTTAAACGACCTGTTTGACTTTTTCAAACATCGCGGATTGATTAACTTTTGCACCATGTACCAGTGGTTAAAAAAAATGGTTAAATTTATGAATTTATTACTTACCAAAAAGATCTACTTTTCGATTTGTTTCGTTTTACATACATCCGTCCAATTTTATAATATACGTTTTCCAATTTTGGAAACAATCGAAATACAAACATATCTTTTTGTTAAACGGGCATAAATAATAAAAATGACTGATTACTAAATTACCTCCAGCTGCTGGTTGACTGGCATGGCTCAAATATGCCTACAATATAAAGAGAGCAGAAACGTGTGTGCACATCAGGACCAAAACAAGAATTTGAATGATTCAAGTTGGAAGGAACATGAGCTTGAACTTGACTCACTGCTCTATCACATTTCAGGAGACTGACAGACATCAGCCACAAGGTGGAGGTAGAGACTGGATCTATCTCCAGAGCAGGGTATTGAATCCAGTGGGTCCAGACACAAATATTACGTTTATGCTTTAGAGGAGTTTGTATTTTAAAACATTACAATAACAAACTGTGTATACATTTCTGAAGCAATTGTAATTTTTTCTTTGTAATTATAATTTTTTCTTTGTAATTATACAAATATATATATATATATATATATATATATATATATATATATATATATATATATATATATATATATATATATATATATATATATATATATATATAAACTTCCAGGACATCATCTTTGCAGCAGGAAACTAAAAGCCCTTATGGGAAATGGAGTCTTCAGCCTGACAAAATGCTTGCACCAATGGGAAAATAGTGACTACCAGTGTTGAAATGTTGAAATTATTTCAACAATATGTTCAGATCATTTGATAATGACACATTAAGGTTTGATGCAAAGGTCTCCTGTTTTTCAAAGTAGCCAAAGAGAGAGATGGGAGAGGGAAGAGGTGGGTGGGCAGCAGGAGAGACAACATCCTGGCGACAGGATGACATGAAACATAAAATACTGCCTGATACCCCCCCCCCCATACAGACAGACACAAACACACACACATGCACACATGAAACAAATCACAGGTGAGTGGATGTCAGTACGAGCAGCTGGTGTGTGGCTATGTTCATCATGTGCACATAATTTTAAACTATCTTTAAATTGTCTGAATCTCTCGGATCCCTGCAATGTATCACCCCAGCTGCACAAGTGATCCTCACAGTACGCTGTCTCTGTTTGCTTTCATCTGTCAGAGCACTTACAACAGATGAGCTCACACACAGTTTTAATGCAACGTCACGCAAAATACATGCATTGATAGGCCTGGTTATGATGTTTTAGTTGTAAATGAATGATTTCACTTTTACCTCATGTTGAAGAAAGGATCAGTGCACATTCATGGTGAACAAACCCACACAGGTAATTTGAATTATTTGTACTGATAAGACTTTTTTTCAGAACTGTGTGTGTGTGTACAGTTGAGCAGTTTAATTTATAAATCCCTTATAAATAATTTTTGGCCTAAGCAACTGTAAAATATCTTTATGTAAAGTTTTAAAGGATTTTGGGGGGCAGGTT
Source organism: Channa argus (assembly GCF_033026475.1). NCBI lineage: Eukaryota > Metazoa > Chordata > Actinopteri > Anabantiformes > Channidae > Channa > Channa argus. Next base: position 25,422,373 of record NC_090200.1, read on the forward strand.
AAGATACTGCTGTTTTCCATAAAATAATGTGAAATAAGAATGCTTTCAATTTCAAAGAAAATGTATTTTACTTCAAAATATTTTTATATAATTTAAATTTCATTTGTGTTCTAAGGTTTAGTTTTGCCTGTTGGTGAACTGAGTGTGTGGAGCTTGCTGTGGTTGTAATTTAAACAGGCTACCTGCCTGTCGTTGCTTAATTTATTTACAGGCTCTCATAGGCAAATATGTAATGTTAGATTTTAAATAAAGTGTTTATTTGTCCATCAGCCCTAAAAACAAATATAAGATGTAAAGTGATGCAAATAGACTTTCAACTACATTAAAGATAAAAAGCTTGTAATACTAAGGCTTATACTAGACCCACATATCAGAAGTTCTGTGTACTGTATCTCATCTAATAATAATAATAACAAAACAAGCACATTTCTTACTCAATTTCTTGGAGTTCCCTTGATGTTTTCTTGGCTGTAGTGAGGAGGATAACCATGTTGGAAGTGTTTCTTCCATCCATCTCCCACTCCTTTCATCCACCACTGCCAGAAACTGTCAGAGCTTCAGCTCAGTCTGGGCTGGATGCACGGCGCCTCCTTCCTGTTTTGTGCCATAGAGCAATAAAACAGATTTCGCTCCAAATCCTACCAGGGGGCACAAAATGTAAAACACAGAGCAGGAAAGAGGCTGCCCTGTTGTCTCTTAATGATGTTGATTACGTGCTAATAATGCTGACATAAGGTTGCTAAAATCACCATTAAGACTTGGCTCAAACTGTGCTCATGTCGCAATTTTTATCCTCTTGAAACAACTTTGACAGTAAGTAAAGGAATGCAGCCTTTTGAGAAACAAACTGCACTGAGCACTTCCAGCTCCGTGTGTGTGTGTGTGTGTGTGTGTGCTCAGCGTCAGCATAATGAGTTGTGCTGAGCAGTACCAGGACCTGAACATCCACAGTATCATCTCCACTTCAACAAATCCCAGAACAACATGACCGCAGAGGATGTGTCTGTCTTTTTTTTCTATGTTGTCCTTTTCCTTCTACTCCCTATTTTTCTCTGTCCTGCTCTATTGCAGTTTATCTGTGTATTTGGCTCTTTCTTTCTTTTTTTTTCTTTGGACACCGGTAGAAATTTGATTACAATTACTCCACTTATATCATCACATATAAAATATAATTGGGGATAGAGATATATTAAATGTGGGATATTATCATCCATATAGTGCTAACACCATGGCTGGATTAGCTCTCTAGGGGGCAAAATTACTTTATTAAAGCTTTATGGCCTACAGCACTGAGCACTTTGCCCCCTCAATGTTCTTATGTATGCAGCCTATCACATAAATGAGACAACAGTACCATATTTGGGAGATGTGAAATGTAAGTCTTATTTTTATTTTTTTTTGTCTTGTAAATAATGTGATTCTGGTGTAGAGGTGATAAAACTGTTTCAGTTTGATGTGTTTAGGTTTTTTAACTTGGGCCAATAGACTGTCTCCTTAGCAGACATTTTGACATGTTACAGTATAACGAGCTCAGGTAGACCAATAAAATTGCCGATATGCTTGATCTGTGTGCTGGAATTACTTTTTTTGCAGCAGACATTTGGACATAACATAGGAGCAAAAACTCTATTCCATTTAATAACATTAATTATGGCCACTTAAGACACATGGTGCTATGGTGGGTGACATTTATCTACATAGTAAATCTCACAGGTGGTGGAGTTGCATTAAATATATAATTTAGAGTCGACAAAGTCTTTGTAGGGAATTGGTCAGAGTGGGTGGTGACAGAACACACAACACTCAATGTTGTTTCAGTATTTTAACCCACCCCACAATCTTTCCCTAGCCCTCTTGTTTTTGTGCGTGAAAACCTCACCATAAGCGTGTATGATGTAATACTTCTGAGCCTGCTACTGTGTGGAGCGGGTACTGCCCCAAGGTGCTTGAATCATCGAATAGCAGCCATTGAATGGTGGGATAACAGCAGAAGCAGGTGGCAATTCATACTTGAAGGTTCCAATTTGCACAGATCTTTAGTCTTTGACAGCATGGAAGAACTACACACCTTAAGACTCAGGTAGAATGTGTCTGGTTGGTAACAACAAAAGAGGGATTCCTGGCAGGAAACAGATTCACAAATGCCAAGCAAATTACATTTCTCATAAATTATTCTGTCATAAATATACACAAGCACTGGCAGCTTTGCACTGTGGATGCGCATTATAATGTGTGCTGAAAAGAACAAAAAAGATTTTAAAAAAGACAAGAGTTAGTGTGAGATAATGGATGGTGAGATGTGGACAACAGCACTCAGCCTAGAGAGGGAGTTTGGACAAATTGGATAAGGCTTTTTGCTGGAATATTATAAATGGGAGGTAAATTAACCATTAAAAATAAAGGCAAATTTAGGTAGAGCTGTTTATTAATGGAAGGATCCATCTATTTCAGTTGTGTCATCACTGGCTGCCGATGTCAGTCACAATTATCACAACATATTAAAAAATGAAAACTACTGACAGTAATTGGCTGTGAAGATCTCAGACCAAAGTCTTCTTTAGACATCACACACTGCATGAGTTTCTCTGCTGACTATCAGTCCTGACTGAGCCACACTGGAACGGACCAAGTTCAGCTTGATCCGATCAGTCATCAACACCAAATTAAATTCATAATTCACTTAACAGTTCTTAGGTATGTGCACATTGTAATGAGACTGCATGGTCATGCAAGAAGTGAGCTGATGCCACCAAACTCAGTGTAGCAGTTTGTGTGTGATTAAGGTGTAAGATGTCAAGCAAAAAGCAACTCAATCCAGCTGTGGAGCCACACAGAAACATACAGTATCTATGAAGCTGCACTTGACACAAACTACTTCAACCTAAAATATATTCAGCGCTGTGCAAACTAATTTATTGTTGCTAGGGGGCATAATAACTCCAACAACTGGTCTCATGCATTATTAATAATGTATAGCAGAAAGTTGGCAAAATTTGACTATTTACATGAGACACTGAGCAAAATTATTCTGCCAGGGACTTTCCGTCTGCCTGACTAATGCAAGCAGAATAATTATTGGCCTTCTAGCTTCGATTTGGTCTAAGCCTGGTCTTAAAAACATTGACTTTCTAGCAGTTAGACATCTCACGTTCATCAAGCTGGGAAGGTAGCACAGTTCAGCTCAGTTCATATGGCCCTTAATGGGACTCATTCATTACTTTAGACTTTCTGAAGCAGAGTAACCTACTCCAGACCTACTATGATCAGCTAAGCTGTAAAGAATGGCTATTTGCTGTATCTCACAGCCTCCAGATGTAATTGATTCTTCTCCTCAGTACTTTGCTAGAAGAATAATCCAAGTTTTTCTATCTGCAACTAGAACATTTACATTGATATAGTGACTAATGTGACTACTGAAAGTGGACAAAACTACAGTTACACTGACCAGCTATCATGCTTCAAAGGGCCTTCAGCGGCATGAGGCAAAAACAGATATGAAATACTGAAACACACAGAGATGCACGCACACACTGAGCAGAGAAAGAAAGAGAGAGATGAAAGATATAGGCCCTGTCCGACAGCTGAGATATAGCACAAAAGCCCTGGGGAGTTTCAGGGGATTTCCACACAGGGAATCGGACACATTGTCTGATTTACACTAACACTTTGGCTAAACTTATGATAAAAGTTCACAAAAGAAACACTGCCGTATCTGTCTTGATCCATCTCTGCCTCCATATGTCTCTGTCTGTGGTTTTTGCTCTGCTCCTTTCTCCAACTTTCTCCATAACATTCTGCAAATTGTTGTTTTTAAGTGTGCGACTTCTGCTGACTGCTATTTCTCATAGGCTATTTTCTATGTAAAGAAGCAAATTATATCGTCATAGGTTATGGTGAAGCTTAAGGGTCATAACAATGGCGTTGATGAAGGGACAATGGAGTTTAACAAAGAAGAAAAAGCTAATTGTGCGCATGGGGGTTGACAGAATGGAAGAGAGTTGGAGAGAGGCTGAAAGAAAACACATTCATTTTTATCTGCTTTTACGGTGCTTTTTTTTTTTACTGAGAGGCCAGCCAAGGAATGCAATGAGGAATCTGGTCTGAGATAAAGAGAGGAAAGTTAATGGTACTGTACAGAGTGTGTGTGTGTGTGTGTGTGTGAGGGGGGAAGCGGGGGGACGGTTTGATTGTGCAACTGTTTGGGTTTTTTAAAGGTTAGGTCTTTGTTCCTCAGTCTCTGTCACTCACAATAATAATAATTAATAATGTTTCACTTAGGTTTTGGAAGGACAAAGTTCTGTTTTAGTCATAACCAGGGCAGGATAAGCTGTATGCCCCCCTCCCATTATGAACTACTAAAGGAAACATTGGTCAGGGTCAATTGATGTACTGGTAGAATTTGCACATATATCATTACAAAACCTTTATGTTATCTCTATATCACACCATACTGGAATGTATATTTCACATAGCGATTACACTATAATGAAATTTAATGAGTCCAATAGATTTTCATGGACATAACTTTACAGCATTTGAAAAGGAGCTGGTATTTTAAATGTCATTATTGACCTACTTGAGCTTTAAAGTGCAAATAATATAATATTGACTAATAAATAATATGTTATCTTAATATTACAAAGCAACAATGAAAACCAGAAATGAATAAATAAAGACCACTGACACAAACTGTTACTGTATCAAAACAGTACAATACATTTACACAGAGAGAAACTGTTTTCAATAATCACACACTTTGGAGTACAAAATGTTTCACTGACATTTGCTGTTTTATGACTCAAATATTAGCACACATCAAAGAAAAGAAGAAGAAAAAAAGAAAGTATAAACAGTTCCTGGATCTATCTGAGGAAAGTCTAAAATATATCAGTTAAGTTACATGTTTTTTCCCATGGAAAGTGTTTGGTTTCCATGGTGAAGAAATATTATTTACACCTTGACTATAATGTCCTGGCCACAGAGCCAGTGTGACCCAGCAGACATATTTTAGAGTTTGCAGTGTCTGAAACACTGCCAAAGTCCAGCAATATTTACACACCACAGAGACATCAGAGTGTGAGTGCTGAGCACTGCTACAAAAAAGTAATACAACAGTAAAGGCCTGTTTGTGTTTAAAACATATGTTTTATGCTGACCAGACAAAACACCAAAAGCTTACATTACAAGCAAGGCCTAGGGTTTCAGATTGTTTACTCAATTTGGTGTTTTAAAATTAAAATCAGAGCTATTTTTGTGAAAACTATAGCTTAGGGAAAGGCACAGACGGCTGTCGCACATGTGAGCACAACAGAGACTGATCGACACCTCTCATCCCAAAATATCATTCCAGTGAAAGCAATTTTTGTCCATGACATTGTAATAAATTAGCCATCCCAAAGTAGTTCAACATAAGAGATATTTACAACAGCTGACAAGGTGCAAAGCTGTAAGAGCACAGATGTAGCGGAACATGGAGTCTGACCTCTCTGTACACATGGTGGTGAGGAGGAGCAAGACAACAGACAATAACTCAGAATGAATGATGAAAGATGACCATGTTTTTGTTTGATTATTCAGGAGTGTATTGAAGTGCATCCACCTTGAACATGATGACCTTATGAAGTATCTGTAGATCAAATTGGGTTTATATGCATTTTTATATTTACAACCACCAAACAGCTTTTTATTCCACAAAAAGAAAAAGAATTCACTAGTGATGCTTTGTTCAGTTGTGAATTCAGGAGCTGATTGACTCACTAGTGAAATGATAGCTCAAAATCAGTGAATATGTCTGGCAATATTGAATATGTTCTGCACTATCAACAAATCTCATGAAAAGACCAAATCTAGCATGAACTAATCCTAAAAATTAGTTTTGTGTGAGTAGTCATAGCCTTACAGAAATAATTCATTTGTGCAACAGAGCCACATTGCTGTCAGATCATATAGCAATAATAATACACTGGGTGACATGTTCCAAACAAATTAGTTCTTTTTTAGGAACCGTACAGTTCCCAGCTGCTTCAGGAAAAGATTTAACCTTTTTTGAAAGATACTATGCTTGAAAAGCTAAAAGACACATTTACATCTTACATCAACATGTCCTGTAGTGAGGCCATGCTGTTTAAGGTACTGGTTGGATTATGAAGGTTTATCAGATGTCAAAATGATGCAAAGCAGCTTAAAATATTACGGGGGTAGTTTTTACAATACATTTTTACAGATTATAAAGTAAACAGTCGAAATATAAAGTCTACCAGGAATGTGTGCTTTCGTGCATTTAATTTTTTAAAAGCTGGGCCCCCCACTCTCTGACAACATTGTGGTCCTTTTCAACTGAAAAAGAGGGATGCGCTTCTTGATTTTTGTATTTTTATGGGATTTGTTGCCAATAGCGAAAATAGAGAATATTGCCAGCCTTTTACTTTAAATTTAGGACCCAAAGACAGTATTTTTTAATGTTTAGACAGATTTGCACATTGACGTAAACTGCAGATTGTGGTATCCTTTGCTTTATGATATACACCATTTAATCATTTTCATAAGTGGTCCATTAAAACTTCAATGGAGCCTACAGAAGCTGGTTTAGCAGGTGCAAAGATGGTAAATGGGACTGAAATAACTAGAGATAATAAATATTAAGCAATGTAACCCAGATGTTTCCGTTTAAACTGGGCTGGCAGAATGTTCAGATAGCCAGCTGGAGCTTGGTGAGGTTCCTCTGGTGCATGTTGTGGTGTCGCACCAGCTCATCACTCCGGGCAAACTTCTTCTGGCAGTTTGGCCACCGGCAGTTAAAGGGCTTCTCACCTGAGAGAGGTGTGTAGAGTGAACGGAGGATGGTTGGAAGAAGACATGGATAAGGATGGTACAGTGATGATAGGAAGAGAAGGGAGAATTAGGAGGACAGGAGGGATTTGACATGAAAGAAATATTAGAATATTATGCTGATCATAAGTATGGAAAGTTTAAGTGAACTTCATATGGTTTATTAATGTACTTCATTATAGCGCAAATTTGGTAATAAAAATATCATGTAACACTACACTGTAAAATTACTTTTAATCATTGCAACAATACATATCATCGAATGAATGAAGAATAAATGGAAAAATAAAAGTTTACGCACTTGTTTTACCTGTATGAGTCCGGGTGTGTGTCTTAAGGTGGTCAGACCGAGAGAACTTTCTCTGACACGTCTCGCATTCGAAGGGTTTAACTCCTACACACATATACAGTATGCATGCACGCACAAACCCAAGTTCATACACACACACACACACACACACACACACACACACACACGTACAAAAAACACATGTTCAACATCACACAGACATACACGCACACACACAGAGGGAGATAGAAAAATACAGTAGAGCAGAGGTTTGCAGGGAAGCCATTCCAAAGTGTAGCCAGCCTTTACTAACTTTATCTGGGGGAGGGGCAGGGCGGGGTCATTGTAGTGCACTGCTGTACATAAAGTGCAAACTGTGCACTTTAAAAGACATCGTCCACATAAATGGCTGTCATGCAAACAGCAGAAGGAGGGCAAGTACGAGGAATAAAGGAAGAAGTTGAAATGATTGGATAAAAATAAAGACAGATAGGCAGAGCGAGTAAAAGTAATCAAACCTGTGTGTCTCCTCTGGTGTCTTTTGAGCTGGTCAGAACGAGAAAACCTCCGCCCACAGTCTATGAACTCACACTGATAAGGTTTTTCCCCTGAATGAAGATGAAAGATGGGACATGGAAGTCAAATTCAGTTTGAAATTAGTTTATCACTTATTACCGTTTACACAAACATACGCATGTTATGTATAACCATCTGCAGGTTGAATTTCATCAACAAAAATAGCTGAACTTCTTTTAATTGGAGAGGAAAAATAGTAATATGCTGTGTGTACAGCCACTCAAATGAATCAGCAATCATCTAACTGTAAAGTCAGATGTTACAACTGCTTAAAATGTGTCAGCTTTTGTGTTCTTCTGTGATAGTATAAATACTGGACTTGATGACAGGTCAAGGCTGTTGGTAGTTTATAGACACATTATGAAAATCCACAAAAAAGACAATGATTGAAAAAAATGCTATTACGTTTTTTTTAATTACATTTAGGCCTATTAAATATACAGAATAAACTACAAATTATGTACATACTGTATACAGCGTTGGGTGTGTGCATATTTGATGTCTCATTTGACTGGAAATGTAATTGTGATTTCATTTCATTCCAAAGTATTTTCTGACATTTGCAAATAATCGCATTGATGGCAATGAAAGCACCTCATGGAGCTTAACTTTAATATTTTGATTGAAACAGGCGAGAGAAACTGTGCCTGTGGGAAATGAATGTTGGTTAGTAGAAACACTGGCACTAATTTACCGAACATTTGTCCATTTCAATCGGTTTCACCTGTGTGTTTGCGACTGTGCATCTGCAGATGAGACAGCTTAAAGTAGCGTTTATTGCATCCTGGGTATGCACACATGAACGGACGCTTCTCACTGCTTTCTGACCGCACAATGGCTGGAGTAATGCTGGGCACTCGCCTGACATCCTGCAAACACACACACACACACTTTTATTTAAATGCAAACGACTCAATGCAGAATTAACTAAAACACTCCCTGGACATCAAATAATTGAACCAGTAAAATGTAATTTAGAAAACAGGCAATGAAATCTGTCATGTGTTTAAATAAGTGCATGTGATTTGTCTGCCTCATGGACATCATTATAATAAAATGGATATATATTCATCAAAGGTGAATTAGCAGTAAAATTAACCCAGACTGGCTGTAACCCAAAGGGAGATGTTAGTCAAGCCTTTTAGACAGACCCCCTTCCAGATCAACCCATTACAGCCCTACTGTTCGTTGCAGACACTGCTGGAGAAGAACAACAGGAAATGACACATGGTGGTACAAAAAAGGTAAAACATTGGATTTTATTTTCCGTCAGTCAAAACACCACTTCAAAGACGCAATGCAAAACTAAATTGGAATGCCACTGATACACACCATAAAAACAAGAACTATAAAAGTCTAAAACTATAAGTTGCGTAACCAGCTAGGTGCTTTAGTACTATGAGCATCAAAACAAAGAGACGAAGTTAAAAAGAGCAGCAAAGCTTAGTGTAACCGGTTAATTGAGGGTTAACTGAATGCTTTGATTCTAAAGATATTTCTCAGAAAAAAAGAAAACTCTGAAGAGACAACACACCATCTTGTTCTGTGGTTGTCAACAGGAGTTAGCCAACATTGCTGAGACTGTCTCTTCATTTTGATGCTGGGGAATTTATTTGGCTACAGTATATAGCATGTTTAAGTCTATTAACCTAACCAAGGGCAGAGACTTGTTGGGAATATTTCCAGTCATCACTGTTTTACCAAAATGGGAAAATATTCCCATGGTCTACTTTAATGAATGAGAGGCCTGTAAAACTTTTGACATGACACTTGGAACTGCAAAAGACAGTGTTTTTATATTATGATTTCTATCAAAGTCTTATTTTTTTGTGAAACTATTACAGATTCTAGAAAAAGTACTTCTTTGTAGTGTCATGATCATATATGGTCAAAGGGCCACTTTGGAACACATGGCCTGCAGGGAAAATAGTAGTGTAACAAACACTTGGGCAAGAAAATTGTATTTATTTATTTATTTTATTTTTGGTTACAATTCTTAGACAAATCTTGTTAAGGTAAGTGGCTAAATTGGGTAGCTATTAAGAGATGGTGGCAGGGAGGGAGTTGAAGAAAAGTGACTTTATAAAATAAAAAATGAAATTAGGAAAACAATAGTAGCATTAGCAAAAATGCCATTCTGAAAGCTTTGCAAATATATATTTTGAAGGCAAAAAAAAACAGATATTATGAGATTTTGGATTATATAAATTAATGAATAATAACACTAATAATCATTTATAAATTGATTAATTTATATACATTAAATTGAATCAATTTATTTAGTTATAATTACTTTTCAGTTTATTTCATGGAAAACACTCTGGAACGTAACTCTATGCCTGGCTGTCAAGAGTGATCTTTGCTCCAAGGGTTAATTGTTATTTACAGAGATGAAAAAAATTTGACTGAACATTCAGTGATCTGTTATGTAATTCTTGACATTTCATCAAGTTGTGTAATAATTTTTATTAGTCCTAATCGAAAATTAATGACAAATAAAATTCCATGGCTGTTAACTGTATTTCCTCTGGCAGTAGCTAAGTATTATTGCAATGCCTACAATAAAAAAAATTGGAGCAAAGCACTACCTCTGTTACTTTTTAGCAGAAATTATAGTCTGAAGAGCTTGTTTATCCATTTCAAGAGAAAAGGAGCATAGACAGGAAAAAAGCCCGGTGAATGATGAAACACGCCTCAGAAATCAGAAAGAAAAATTTTTAAAAGTTCTGCATTAGACTAAGAGCACGTCTGGAGAATCTCTGCTCCCTGTCCTTTAGAGCCACTGACAGACAATAATTAAAATCGAATGATTTATTAACATGCTGATCCTTGTATGGAAAGTCTATCTTTACCCAGTGTAACCCTGTGTGTGTGTGTGTGTGTGTGTGTGTGTGTGTGTGTGTGTGTGTGTGTGTGTGTGTGTGTGTGTGTGTGTGTGTGTGTGTGTGTGTGTGTCCTGCTAATGGATTTGTGGAAAAAGATTCCTCCTGGCTTTTGGACCTTCACTTAAAAAATCTCTGTGCAGGTGTGCGTGCAATGTGCATGTGTCTTTGTGCATGTGTAGGCATTTGTGTGCTTATAAATTTTAAACTCTGCTGGATATCAGTATTTCTTATTGATATAGCCTCGTCATTGCATCATGTCATCATCACTGATCACCTTTAGTCAACTCATTTAAAAAATATGTTGTTTTCTGTCTCATTAATTTTTCTTTTAGCCTTTGTTCTGATTTTCATCCATGTGTGCACATTCTGATTTTGAATGTTTAGTGAAGCAGGTGTATAAAAGTGTCTAGACAGAGGATTTTTGTGACCCCACAGTGCCAGAAAACAAATAAAGAAATAACAGTAGGTGCAGCAACAGTGTGAGACCTACCTGTATGCCCCTAAAGACTCCATGTGTGTGTATGCGGTACTGTGTGCTGCAGCTGTACACCATGGGGGTGCTGGGGTCACTGTCGTAGCCTGCTGCATGGCTGCCAACACAGAAAGAGAGAGATATGAGTGGTGACAATGGTTCATTCAGAGAGAAAATCAATACACAGTTTTCAACAGCTGTCACTTTTATTTTATGATCACGTAATCTCTGTGATGACAAAGTTGAATATGTTGATTGCTGCCACATTGCATAAATGTAAAGGATAATGGTCTCATTACCAAGGTGCACGTTTGATACAGCGTAATAAACACTGGCAGAGAATTAACTGCTGTTTGACTCCATGAAAGCCATGAAGGTATCATTGTTCATGGAGTGACATGGAGAAGCTGGCATGCATTATGTGCATGTGAAGGTGACTTCATAAAGCCACAAACTGTGTGCATGTTTGCAGATGTCTACAATGTGTTATTGTGATACTCTGCAATATTTGTACACTTTTAGCAGTTATAGCCCCACAGTAGTGTCAGTCCACCACTCACATCAAGACTAAAACCTTAGAAATGCTGTCGGATGACTGCAATGAAATTGGGTGTAGGTACTGTATATACATTCATAGTTCCCAGAGGATGAGTTCTAAAGAGACCTGGTAAATGTGAGCCTGTTAACAGTGTCATTGTGAGCATCTTAGCCTGCTGACATCAGTATCAAGAATCATAGACAGTATTACAAAGTTATTAGCATGACTGAAGCAAAAAAGGGTCATCAAATGTTGTTTTTGGGTAATGTCCAGTCAATAAGCAAATAGTACTTTTTAACCTACTCTACCAATTGTTAAATTACTGTTTTGTTTTTTTTGTAACAAAGAGTCCAAAACCCTAATGCTATTCAATATAAAATGATGCAAAATAGATGAAAAAGTAGTAAACATTCGGTTTGACAGACTGAAACCAAGCCCATCTTTTAGTGTTGGGCTTGAAAAAGGACATAAATATGTCAACTACTAAAATATGGAAAGGTGATCAAATTGTTATTTAATAATAAAAAGAATTAATCAAAAGACTATTTCATTACAGTATACAACACAAATAATGTTCAGTACTGTGTAAGACTTAAAAAGCAGAACAAAACCCCCTCTGTGTGACTCAGCAACTGGTGTTGCCTCTCGTATCTTCTTATGATAAAACACACTGAAACAGAAAGCTCTTGTCTATGAAATGTGTTATATTTTAGTCTGTCTAACCAAACGAGGAGGATGGGAGTTTGCATCCTGTGAAGCAATGTACAGTATACGACCGGCCAGTCATAAGGTGCTCTTTGTCTGCCTCTCTTTTCCCAAGTACAGGATTAGAGACGTGGAGATTACGTCAGTGGTAGACACATTGTTAATCATATTGTCTGCTCCATTACATAAGTTCATTCATCCAGTTATCTTTTTAGTAGCTTAGTTTTTAATGCCAGGCATGTACAAGTTAAGACACTACACAGGACTAACCACAGAGTGCAAACTAGACTCTACAATAAACTCAGCTAAATGTAAAAAAAAAAAAAAAAAAAACACACACACACACACACAACAACATTTAAAATAGTGCGGAAAAAACCTAACAAACACATTGTATAAAAAATATTATAATGTGCACTGTTAACTATTCAGCAGAGAACAAAGACTTTAGTGCTTATTTACTTGCCAAGAATTAAATGAGAAGCTTGATAGGACTCCCAGGTGTCCGATAGCTACTGGACTGTTGCTAGTTAGCTTAGCATAAACACTGTACAAGTATAAAATATTTACTGGTATTTCTTGATTGCTCAAAGTCTGCAATCGAGTGAATTATGAGTGAAACACAGATTAAAACGCTGTGGCTTTAAAAAATATGCAAATATAAAACATGCAAAGCCTCAAAAAATAAATATAGGCCACTTGTTTTTTTTAGTATAACTATAAATTGGAGTATTCTAATTATGAATTATGTGGTAGCTAAACATTAAAACGGTTATATTTATTAAGCTACCAAAAATACCAAAGCAACCAAAAATATAAACTAATGTAACATTATCCACAGAAACAGCACTGAAGCAGGTGATGTGATGTTTTAGTTTTTAGCGGTAACATTAAAAATGGAACTATCTGCTCTTCCTCTCCAAGCTCAACTCCCCTACACTTCCTCTTCCTCATCTCCCACTCCTTGCCCCATTCTTCTTTATCTCTACTGACTCCCCTCATCCTTATGGTGCTTCTCTTCCTCCTCATTCATGCTACTCCCTCACACCTCATCTTCCCATAGCTGCTCCCCCTCATTGACAGAGAAAGTACAACTAGAGACAGACGGACCTTCAAATAGAGCAACAGCAACTTGGCCTCATCTGACCAGTGAGCAATGAAAGGCAATGGAATGCCACAATATACTTTTAACATTCTCTTATGAAAAGGAAAATCCTTTATTACTTTGAATTAAATCACAAAGCCTGACAGCCACATCTGTACACACGTGTGCACAACCAAGCCCAGCACACTACTTCTTCACAATGCAGCAATACACCGAAAAACATAGACATTCTTTTTTGCTACTACTTCTATGTGCACATACATACACAACTCTGTCAGACACACACAAACTTGTACACACATACATGCCCACGCACACACGTACACACATACATGAATCTGTTAACTATGATGAATGCCTGTTGGCTGGGAGGGAAAGGTATTTGTGAGTCAACACAGACGCTGACTAGTGTGCAGCTATGCAGGTCACAATGACATACAGCACATAGTACTGAATGCTTTACTACTGAACAATGGATGTTGATACTTCAGTGATTATTCTGGTCTGGTTTCTAATGTATTTTTGTACTGTTCTATGGAGATGGACCATGTCCATCCTCTAATAATATTTTTTATTTTACTATTTCAATATATTTCCTTCGCATCTTTATTACCATCTATGGATGTTATGTTTAAACTAGAAAAAGCATTTCGAAAAAGAAAATGCACTGTGAATGCTCCAGCACTGGTAGGATTTTCCAAGCAAAGCTGAAAAAAGCTGAACTGTTTTTACTGAAAGAGCTGAAATGGTTGCTTTTGCTGAAAGCTGAATTGAAGCTGAACTATTTAAAAATACCTGAAAGTTTAGCTTTTGGTAAAATACCTGAAATGTTTACTACAAAAATGTAAAAAAAAAAGAAAAAGAAAGAAAGTAATCAGAATTGAAGGTTAACTGTTTTGCCTCGAGTAGATGTAACATGAAATAGTAGCATTAAAATCCTAACTGAAGAAATTTAATAGCTGAGTGTAAAGTTTAAGTCAAACACCAAAAGTAGAATTTATAAACTACTATGACCATTTCAAAAAATCATGTTAAAGCTGAAATCTCAGTAGGTCAAGGTATCCAGAACCATTTATATCTCGATGTTGAGTAAACTGAAGATATTGTAATGATTGTCCAATCAGTGACCTATTACTGCAGGTAGACTAAACCTGAAACTCATTTTACATTTAAATTCTAAAAAATTTAAAAAGTATCAAAAAGGCTTTTCTTTTAAAAGTGTGTTTCCTGTCTCTCGCTGTGTGCATGTGTGTGCGTCAGTGTGTGTGTGGTTGTGTGTGTGTCCATTGTAGGTAGACTTCAGAACAAACTCATTTTACTATTTAAATGCGAAAAAAAAAATAGTCAAAAAGGCTTTTATTTTCTAAGTGTGTGTGTGTGTGAGTGTTTCTCCACTGTGTATCATATGGTAGAAAAACACAAGCCTGTTTGGACACAGCTTTGAGGCTGATCACATGACCTGATTTAACGGTATTAGTTACTATAGCAACACGAGCAATTAATCTGCTGAGTCACTAACATTTACTGAAGGCAGGTTACGAAGTGCGTAGTATTAGTCCTATTAACAAAATAAAAAAAACTGTGAGGGGCAGAAAGCTTCACTGAACAATTTGAAGATACTGAATAAAATGAAGGCAGGGCTGTGAAACAGCCCCCATTTGTGATCTGGACCTCTGTTATAATGGGCCCCAATGGGAGTTTCAGATGGCCAAATACTGAAAGAACCATCCTTTGTGTCACTACGAGAGTTACATTACCTGATAGAAGACAAAGATACCTACGGTTTAAATTATAATTAGTTGAGACAAGATGAAAGTTGACTAAAGAAATAAAATTGATAAAAGTTGAAGCTAGAACTTCAAGAGTGTGTGGATGTCACCAATAATGGAGAGAAAAAAAATAAAAATTCACCACAAAATACCTCAAATTAAAACTGCAATTATTCAAAGGCTGTAAAGATATTAAAAAGCAGAACACAAGGCTGATAGCTGAAAGTCTTGTGATTTGCTAAAAGTTTGAATGGTCTCTTTAGGCTGAAGTAGGACAAAGCTGAAGAGAAGCTGAAGAGTCTCCCCATTCATTTAAATGACAAACAATTGCCAAGAAAAGATGAATATTTTAAAAAGTATAAAAGGTATTAAACACAGAAGAATTAAATCACAAGGCACAGAAGAAGAAGAACAACAAGAAGAACAAGCTGAAAGATTAGGATGACATACTGTGAATGCTTTTCACAGTAGATAAATTAACAAAATATATGTAAATGTGGAGAGGTGCTGCCATTGAACAGCCAGGGAGCAGTGACAAGGTGTAATTTCCTTCTAAGGGTTTTTTGAGCAAGGCTTGTTCTTTTAACCATGCTTGACTGGTACAGTCATATTTGTAGCTTCTTATTTATTGGGACTTGTTAAGAATAATACCTGAAGAGCTAGGGAGGGCATGCCAGAGCAAGGGCAATGGAGGGCAGGAAGGAAAATAGGGGATTGGTTTAAGTGCCATGTTACCACCACTTGAGTACAAAACTTTTTTTTTTTGAAAGTCAAATCTGGTTGAGAACAGTTGTATTTATTTGGGCGTTATTTCTAATGCACTTGAACTTCTCATTGAAACAGTTAACAAGCACTTTGACATAGCCAGTTGCATAGCTGGAGCTATATTTTTGACTTTTGCAATCTGTAAATAATTTTGGGTTAATCTGTATTTTATTCAAGTTCTTTAGAGGTTATCATCTCAAAATGTACAACTTTAGCAAAGTCCAGTGGGCGTAAACATGAGAAAAAGCCCAACTTTTTAAAACTCTGCATCTGCCATTGCTGGGCCACAGTGTGACCTACTCTTTGTCCACCACCACCATTGCCTTATACAACAGACACTTGACTGGTTGCTGCTGGTTGAAGAGAGCAATGGATGAGTTCCTACCTCTTTATGGTCGATGCCAGTGTATTGACTGGGTTCCATGCCACACACTCCAACTGAGAGGTCATTTGATATAAATTTTCTCCGCTGTGGAGGAAAGACAAAACGTAGAAGAGAAGCTTATGAGCTGTGCAATGCACTTTCATTTACTACGACAGGGTTGTTCCCTTTTGTTGTCCTCCATAGAAGCACACTAACAACATGTACACAGACACTCACACACACACAAGGAAGGTTGAGCTGGTGGTAAAAAATGCACCTCATACAGAAAAAAGTAAAATTTTCCCTCAACAACCAACTTTCATTAAACACAGCAGACGCCAAAATCATTATTCAGACCTGCCATGAGATTAAATGCACGGCCACAGACACCCACACATGCACGCACACTGCCGATTTATAGCTTTCACCCGCTAACACCACAGCCCCTCTATCACAACACCTGCAGGCTTGCAGCAATCTGGACGGGGTAGATGTGGTGCCTGGTACCCTGCTCATTACACAGCTATTACTTTACAGTTCAGTGGGGGCACGCAGCCAATAGAACACTAATGGTATTTCTTCTGAAATTACTGTTGGAATGGAGGATGAGCATGAGATTTAAAGTATTGATCCATGACATTTTCAAATAAATAAGCATCTTTTTCTGTTCTTTTTCTTTGACTGACTGATTGAACCCATCACTGATTCAGCCATGAGTTCATCCATTTAATAAAATTCCTCTGTATTAACTTACTAAACACCATGTGTGGTGCAGTACACCTTTCTTATGAAAGTCCTCTGACTCACACAATGCCGGCAGTAGTAAGAGCAAATTCTTTTGAAAAAAAAAATTAAAATGGTTGGTTCACTATAACATGGATAAACCAACAACCAGAAAAGTATGACACCGTTGAGCTGACGTTTAACCACTTTACACACATCTTTCAACCAATACACTCGAGGTCAAGCCATTTGTTCATTTTGCCAAAAAAAAAAAAGTTTTACAAAAACAATATCTTGTTACTAGATAATTCACAGATTTAACTGTCAACACTTTTCACATTGAGATTTATTTTTTCGGCAAGATGCAGTGTTTGCAGTGTTTATTTATTCAGACTTCTTCTTCGCTAATCCTGTCTGGGTGCCACTAGAGCCTTTTTACTAAGATAAATCAATAAGTGATTTCTTTCTCATTGAAAGCTAACAAAAACAAACTAAACACAATACAGACATATTGCACATTTTAGGGAGGTGAATTCTGCTTTTATCCCTATTTTTGGTGGTGACAAGTTGTCCTCATCTGGTTGCACAAATTCTATTTTTAATTTCTGTTGTATTATCACCTCATTATTTCTGTGCTATTACACTTGAAGCGCTGTTTTCGTTAAGCTGTAATTTGAGTTTAACACCATGGGTGCTCTTTAAATGACCTCAAGAAGTTGAAGGTTGTGTTTGTTGCTGGACAGGTAGCATTAAGTAAATGAAGCTTTATTTGGAGCTTTGCCTGGCATGGCCGAACAATGAATATGAATATGCAGTTGCAAAATCTATACTATCCAGAAGAAGTCACAAAATTCCAGTTAAGCTAGATTCCTGCTTTATATGGAAGGAGTTGCGTAACCCAGTGCATCCCACAGATCCATCATAATTGCCTGGTGCGTGCCTCATGACCTTTGAACCTGCATTGCATGAGCATGAACCTCCTTTCTGGAAACTTGCTCATTGGTTGGAGAGAACTCCAGTGCAACTACTTCCTCCTCCACCTTCTTCTAAAATACATAGGCATTAAGATACCCACTGTGGAAATCTGTAGAGGATTTACAGACCAAAAATGTAGTTTTAACTACAAGTTCAAGATATACAAGTTCTGACTAAAGTTTCCAAGAACAACATGAACGAAACTGGGGTTCACATTGTTTTTGTGGTGGACGATGTGCACTCACCCACAAATCTGCCCGATTTCCTCATGAAGATCAAAGTTCAATGTACTGTATTTTCTGACACTTTTCGATCATGACCAGTGTCAAACTTTTCCCACCATCAGTGGATCTTAATCTTGTTGCTTACTGGTGTATCTGTTTGCCAATAGTGGTTTAATGTTCGCCGCACTTATTATAGTGTTGAATAGGTGACATTTTTCCAAACATAAACTTACAAAATGTTTTTTATACAAAATGTACAAAAAAACTTGCACCACAGCAATGATTCAGAATAAAGTTCGTTTCAATCCACACTGTCCATCTGATTTTTTCTAGGCATCTCTAACTGTTTCTTGCTTTGATAACACAGTGTGTGCTAGCCTGTGCGTATGTGTGTGTACATGTGTGTGTGTCATTTTTAATTAATAAGACCTAAGTATGTTTTTATTTGATACTGTTCCAGGGGGCCAAGCTGATGACCTGCAGAGTAAATACAGTCCTGTTGGTACCAGGCTGCAAGATTAGACAACTGACTCAACTCATATGAGTTTTCCCAGCCAAGTGTGTGTTTGTATGCATTTACTCTTAGTGTGTGTGTGAGTGTGTGTGTGTGTGTTATGCACATTGAGGAGCTATCAGTTATGTTTATGATGAAGTAGACCTTTAGAGGGTCCATGTCTTTTTCTCTCCCTCTTTCTCTCTCTCTCACGCACAAACATTAGTACCCATCCCTCCTGTGGTATTTACAGTGGATTCCTTCAGTTCCTCCATCGATGGAAAACAGTGCCTGTGGCATGTGAAGAATGTTTCATTTACAAACATGACAACAAGCAAACAGTTTGGACGGTTTGCTGTGAGAAGGTATATCCTCTTAAAATGTAATTTTCTTATTAAAACCTGCACAAGATGCATGAATACTTTTCTGAGACGTGTAGTGTAGTTTAGTGCAGCTGCAGCTGAGCTGGACAGTTCGCAGTTTCCTTGAGAGAGACCTAAAAAACGAACTCAGGCAGGCAGGTGTGAATCTACTTTGTAGCCAGGCATTAGAGACTGCCCAACATTTTGTAGCTGGATTAGAATGTTTCCTCGTTTTCCGATAGACAGCAAGTGAAGTTCATACGTTTTACAAATTGAGCGACACTTCTTTGGAACGTGTGGTGGCAATGTGTGGGAGGAGTAGGAAGTAAATGAGGGGTTAATACATGGTTAAACAGGGTGTGGCTGGAAGTGAGCTGGTCAGGGTGAGGCAGAAGAACGAGGATACTTTGACAATTATACTTTAATGAAAATTAAATCTATAAAACAAATATCCAAAATATTTCCTTCAGAATTGCCATTATTTCTTTACTTCCTTTACTGGTGCCATGACGTTCGTAGGTGCAATTTGCACCAGAAATCTACTAATCAGCATCAGAAAGTACAACTTTCTTCATTTCACACATAACAATTTAAAAAGCAGCCACAGGAAGAACAAAAACCAGAAAGGAAGAACAAAAGGAGAAGCAAAAAGGAAGTTGCAATGGCAGACAGACCTGTCCTGAAGGTGAACATCCTGTTCAAAACTGCATCCTGCTACCTTTTACAGAGTTACTGCTGTTTGACACGGAACAACCAACAATGGTTTCTGAAACCTTTCCAGCTTTAGATGTTTCTGTTTGTTTTAAAAATACATTTTGAAGAGAGCGTGTGTGCTATGCATGCAAAGCAACTGACTGTAAATGCATACGTGTGTGCGTGTGTGTGTGTGTGTTTGTGTGTGTTACCTGTTGTATGGGTTTCTCAGCAGCAGAGCCTGGCTACCAGTACAGCTGTCTGAAGGTGTGTGGCATCCATAGACAGGAGGAGGTACAGGGTATTGCTGCTCACCTGTGGTGCATGAACACACAACACACAGACACATACACACTGTTACATAAAGTAATATACATGCAAATTTGTTTGCATGTCTACTCACCTAAAAAGTCTGAAAATGAAGGTAAACTTGTTCACTGCACATGAATTAAAACTTCCTCTCTAATAAATCTCTTCTGACCTCAACGCTCTCTTGCCCTCTCCTATTTTCCTCCACTTTTCATCATTGTCATCTACAAATAAAGAGTCTTAGTTTCTTGTTGCTCTTTCTGAGAAGCAGCATAGTGAATGGCTCCCTCGACATTTTTCCCTCTCAGCTCCCATTCTCCCCCAGTTATCTTTGCCGTAAAAATGGGCAGAAATTTACAGCTGCAGCTTTGTAAAAAACAGGCATTTAAATATTTACCAATAATATGTGCAGAGGTGGGATTTAAAGGACAGGTGGGTGGATGAAAGAGGGGAGGAAACGAGAGAGTAAGTAAATCAGGATGTGGCTGATTTATGCCTCTGACAGGCAAGGTTAGTATGGAGACATCAGAATAAGGGACAAGACACTCCCTGGGTGAGGGCCATGGAGCTGCCATACACATGCAGCTGTGCACTCACACAGTGGCTTTAAGTACCTACAAAGATCATTTTGTTTTCTTATGGAAAGTTGTTTTTTTATAAGAAAAGTGACTACTGGAAAGATAAAAATAGATGCTCATTCATTTCCTGATTTTTTTATGAGTAGCCACAGGAAACCCCCCTAAAGCAGGGAATGTCAGGGTAATTTGTAAAACTTTTTTTCTGTGTTACATGCAAACCCAAATAATTTTACTTTGGTCAGAGGAGAACAGTGTTTGGTCAATACCAACATCAGATTTGATAGTTCAAAAATTATTATGCTGTAGAAATTGAATGGAAATCTGCCAACGACCAACTAGCGAAACCAAGAAGGCTATATAGCTAAAGCTAAGTGGCAACACTAGTTTAAAAGTATTACATAAATGTACAATACCAAATTTAATATAAATAATAATCAAATACACACAAGCCTGCAATTATTAAATGGAAATAATTAAAATTAAGTTAATTTTCTTACAATGTTACCCTGATATTGGCTCAATATGATCCAGTTAATTATGCAGGTTTACCCCTAAAATCTGTCACACAGGTTTCTGGCCAACTAAAACGCATTAAACAATTTTCTTGATGTTCATAGCTTAAACGCTATTTTAGTGGTAAAAAGAAGCAAAAAATAGTATCTGAAAAGAGACTCACAACAGGTTCATGCTCAAAGAACGAAAATCCACCCAGATATCTATGAAATAGTCCATTTACATAAAGAAACAGGAAATATGTAAAACACATTCAAATACAGAGTATACAATGGAGGCATACTCAGACAGGACACAGACTCACCCACAGTGTTCTGCTGAGTCAAAGCGTCCTCGTGTTTGAACGAGTGGTTGGAGAACTGGGAGCTGTGGTGCGTAGGAGTGTGACCGTAATTACTGGCTCCATCGAACGCAACCGTGCTGTAGCCTACAATGCACAAACAAAAAGCATGAAACACACGGTCACAGCACATGGTGAACTGCAGGAAGGTAATTTTCAAATGTTCAAAAATGTGATCAGTGATCACCTTTAATTTCTTTAACACTCAAATCAACACTTACTTTATACATGTTCTATTTACTGTTTACCAACAGCTGCAATGACGCTGTACTGTTTTATTTCATATTCTGCCTCATTTGAAGTAGCTATTAACACCCAACACAACTATTATAATGTTGTATTATAATGTATTTTTTTATTGTTGCTTATCATTGCTCAAATTTTGCAACAATATAACAATGGAGTAATTTACCTAATACCTCTATCTACTTATCTATCTACTTATCTATCTAGATTAATAAATAGATAGATATAACATATTTGGAAATTAGTCCATATTGCCAACTTTATAGATTTATAATATATTTACTGTTGATAATGTAAAAGCAAAGGATACTCGACAGACGTAACACATTAAGATCACTTTTAACAGGATTTATGAGTACATAACCAGGTACTACCTACACAGCACACAACCACACACACCCACAACCACACACACACACACACACACACGGTCTGATACACTGTTGTTGTGAGGAGACTTGATCTGCGCCTGACACCCCAAACCAGACGTGACTCATGACCTAGGCTGACCTAAAGGCCAAGACACAGTCTCATAAATCACCCACCCGTACAGACACACACACACACACACACACACACACACAGAGAGAGAGAGAGAGAGACAGAGAGAGAGACACTATCACTCACTATCTCTCACTTTCATATACATGCTTCATTAATTAAAAAGCAGCACTTTCACTGACTTTACGCTGTGAATCGGTGGGTGAGGAGGACTCATTAAACCTCATCATTTATCTTCCACTCACCTCTGCCTGACTCCTCTCTTGTATGTGTGTGTGTGCATATTTGTGTGTATGTAGAGTGATGCTTTTGTTGCCTTGAAGTCCAGCCCTGAGGTGACAAGCAGTGAGGTCAGTTTGTATTCAACTGGAAAACCCAAAGTCTGGAAATACTCTAAGTCGTTTTTTTACTGCTTAAAAAAACTGTAATTCTGTTACAAACTTAAGAACTTTTTATATCTTGCATTCCCTTATAATTATTTATATTTTGTCGTGATAGAGTATTTGTGATCTTATTAGAATATGCTTTTACTGTCAGTTGTTGCTCGCCAAAGACTAGGTGACTGTTAAAGTCAATTTCAAGCATAATATTTAAACCTAAGATGCACTGAAATTAGCAGGTTATTTTAAATAGGTTATCATGTCTTCCTAATAAACATAATCACATATAGAAAATATTAAGCTATTAAACAAATGTAAAAAAAATATCAAATGTTTGTTTGTTTTTGTTTTGTTTTGTTTTGTTTGGGGGGGGGGGGTCCAGTACATTTGGAACAGTTTGGGCTACAGTAAAAATTGAATATGAAGAAGAATAAAAGCAATGATCTTAGTGAACATTCTTTTCACTAAGGACTTTTGAGGTGACGAAATGTTCCCTGTGTGACCCTGCTCTGCTATCAGCTCTACTTTGTGATCTGACTTCTTCTGTTAGTTTGTTTGTCTGTGCTCATCCAGCCACAGCAGGGCAGGGGGACAGATACAACAGGTTAGAGGTCAGCTCAGCTCTTTGATTATCATGTTATTCCTAAATTATCTGCTTGATAAGCATGTTGCTACTAATTAATCTGGTGTGTAACCACTAACAGATTCATTATCATACATGGAAAACACCGGGGTTTGGGTTCAGTGTACTCAGATGTATCATAGGAATCTTGTTATTGACCCTTAACAAATTTGAACTCATAGTAATAACTTTTTTGTATTCCAAATTCTTTAGCAATAGAATAATGAATAATTAGGATAGAAGAAGAAAAAAGCTAAATCCAATGAATTTACAGTATAACTTTATGTTAGAGATGCATTGATGATAAAAACAAATCAAAAAACAACAATGTGTGTTTAGTTTAAACACAGTGAATTGAACAAATTGGGTGTGTGTTTTCAAGTTATAATAATATGTAATGTGATGAATATAACATAAATATTTGTTCACCAGGATAAATTGTCTGGCATTACCATACATCCAAGATATTGATGTACTCTAGCAATTTATTTCTTCTGACATTGTAAAAAAAGAAACACAGAGAATGATTGCCAAAAGTTGCCGTGCAAATTTTAGATGTTGCACTTCGTTTGACAGCATTGTGGTAGAGCGCTTTTGCATCAGCAGCTGAGGCCCTGTGGTTATGTAAAAGCAGCACCTTGTCACCGACAATTCTCCTGTTCTGCTCCTGCTGATCTAATAGAATCAACTTTGGTGTGAATTTAAAAAATACATTAAAAATAAATACTACATCATAAGAATGAAGATATAACAAAAGCACCTGAATATACATGAACTTTTCATTACTGCAAAAAGAAGTTATTTATAGTTGTAAAACTCAATTTTGCCCATGGCTCTCATCCTATAAGTCAAGTACGTTTTACAAACATCCACTAAACTAAATAAATTATTTATACTCAGACCTGCTAAGAAACAGTTGGAAAGATGGGTATTTGACAATGTCTTTGTAAAACTGGAATCGCCTTTATTTTCTGGTCCTGGATGTTCTCAGTGCTTTTCTTAGTGTGATTTCTCAATCACCTCTATCTGCTGGTCATTTTTTTTATTCCCTTGTTTTTTAAATGTTCTGTGACGCAGTGCGAATAAAATAAACTGAGGCCTCCAGGTACCTGAGACAACACACCAGCCAGTTTAAACCATGGTAGATTTTCCTTCAGCTCACTTTTACAAGTGTAAAATATTTTTATGTAACCAATTTAACATCAGACAGGTGAATAGCTTAACTCCTACAAATTAAAGATAAGTAATACAGATCTACAGCATTTCTCAGCCCTTTTTTGACACTTACTTTTATTCGTTCTTGAACAACATGTTTGACAGAGTTCAAGTTTCTGAGGGAAACTGGCTCTTAAAAGTCTGGTAATGACACACACAGACATACACATCCTTTTTCTTAAGTCTTACCTGTCTGGTTGCGGGCTGCCTGCTGTGTGTCCATGCAGTTAGTCAGGTATGGCGTGTTGCTGAACATCCTGCTGGGCGGCTGGTGATGGTGTGGGGCAGTTACAGATGGCGGCTGGCTGGGTGGTGGTGCTGGAGGTGGTGGAGCCCCGAATGCTGCCCCGTACCTACAGGCCCCTGTACCTGTAAACTGCCCTGAGAAGTGGACGGTGAAGGCGCTAAGGCCACAGTGGGGGTCAGTGTCATGGTGGTGGGGGTCACTGGTGGCCCCCCAGCTGGGCTCCTGTTTGATGAAGGAGTGTGGCCCCAGGGAGGTGTGGGGGGCAGCCAAGGAGGAGTAAGGGGAGGCGGTATGGAAGTCCAGAACGGGAGCCCACTGAGGAGCTGTGCTGACAGGTAAGGCAGGGCAGCCGGGACTGGGGCCGGCCGGGACCGGGGGGAGCAGAGAGTTCAGGTCACGAACATCTGAACCCATCGTGGTCCAGGGGAGAAAAGGTGGACAAAGATAGGCTATTTTTAAATCTTATGTGCCTCACTGTACGGTTCCTCCTGTCTACCTCCAAACCCAAAACACTCTATTAATCCCTGGGAGTCTAGAGAGTTTTCCTCTTACTGTAAAAATAATGGGTTCTTCTTCTCTTTCACTGTTTTTCTTGAATTGAGTCGTTGCCCATCAGTAGTCTCCGACACCACACGGCCGCCCTGAAAATTCCTCAAGTCAGAAGACAGAAGTTCATGGCAACTCAGTAAAGTCACGGTGGTCAACTTTTCTCAGCTCCAGCTCAGGGAGAAGAAAATAAAAGAGACATTAAACATAAATTAAACAGTTTCCATCCACAACAGCAGTAAAAGAATGTTTGGCTCAGAGAGATGGAGTCCATTCAAAGACGACAGAGGATTCTGCTAAGAGCTTTCTCTGTGAATGGAGAAAGAGGAGTGGAGGAGTGAGGAGGAGTAGCTCTCTTTTCCCTCCATGCTGTCTTTGTGTGTCTGAGGAGAGTAGGGGGTGGAGTCAGGAGGTGATGAGGGACAGGAGCCCTCTGACTTCATTCATTTACTGTATGGTGAAAAGTGCACATACAAAAACACACATGCACACACACAAACACACACGCATACACAAAAAGGATAATAAATCACATTTCTGACGTCATTGACTGTAACATAAATAGACATATCTTTGGTTAACGTGAAGAAAACGAACATTCTCATGTAATGTATTTTATCTTATTGAGAAAATTTCATTGTCGTTTTAAAAATACTGGTTTGTTTCATGAAGCTGAGGAGCTAAACATGTACTGCTGACAGACTAATCACTGATGCTGGTTATTTATGTTTGTTCATTCTCAAATTCAAATAAACACACACCTAAATACGTTGCGGCCTTACTATAATTTTTAATTAACCACAACATAACATATTTAAGAGTTTTCTCAGCGCAGATACAGATACATCCTAAAATACACCTGGACACAAACAGTGGTAAGAGGAGGAGGCCTGGTCAGGCGCAGCAATGCAATTTATAAAGAAGATAAATTAAATCATCTTCAACCACCCCAAAAAAAAAAAAAAGTGGACATTTTATGCTGTTCCAAAATTAAGCTGTTCTGTAAATAATATATGTAACCTACTTATTTATCTTTATTGATTTTAACGGTTAAAAACGTCTGGTGGAAATTGTCAACCTGCGGAACTATGAACACCAACTATAATAAGAGTTGCCATTATTCAGTTGTTTTATGTTTTTTATTTTTTATTTATTGAAATACAGTAAATATCAGACATTTAAAAATTCTATTTAAAAAGCCAGCGGTTCGTTTATTTACAGTTGTTTGAAACTGTACTTTATTTTACTTTAGGAAATAAATCGTTATTCACTCATTTATAATAAAACAGTGGCATATTAGACATATTTTATAATAATACTAATATTATTATATAATGCCTATTTATAGAGACGGAGGTTTTTCTACTTTTCCCACCTCACTCGCTTCTTTGTTCGTTATCGCGATGATAAATGTGCGCACATGTGCGGCGGGGAAAAGTCCGTTTGGCTTACAGTCTCTCTCAGTTGGTCGGAATGACTTTGTGGCTCAAGAGAGTATAACGACTGGTTTAATGCAAATTTTTTCTTTTTCCAGCTGCGATGTACTGAATAAAAAAGATACTGGCAGACTTTGACCTGCAGGCAGTTCACATTAAAAACAGCAGCTTTTTCTGACTATTTTGCAGCTGGCGAATTCCTGTTGCTGAACAGCTGCAGGACAAAAAGGAATTATTTATAAACCATAACCTTACTGTGTAACATTATAGAATAATTATAATAAAATAACCAATTACTATGCCCACTGTCCAGTACATTATAGTCCATTATTTCTAAAAGCCTGAACAAAACTACCAGAGCTGAAACTTCTAACATATCGGCTGCTGGGTCATTTTCACTTGTTAAAGAGAGAAGCTCCGGTTCTGGTCTTCTGCAGCTATTACAGCCTGGGCTGAGCGATGGGGAGCAGGCTGCAGACCTGCTTCAGAGGCTGACCTAAGGACCAGAAGAGAAAGAGGGACACAAATACAACACCAAAATCTGAAGGGGCTTTTACTTGTTTCTCTTGTGTCGCTAAAAGTCGCTAAGAAATTATTTAATCAAAACCACATCAGTGGAAACAGCCAGTGAACGAATGAGATATTTTAGAGATAGAATTAGGCATAAAAAATATTATCGTCAACCTGCTCAGAGACTGCAGATAAAAACCAGGCTCATTAGCATCACATTGATATATAATTGGAGCAGAGAAGAGGCCAACTGAGACAAAATGCTGTTATTGTGAGTGACTAGTGTGACATAAGCTGTATGTGTGCAGTATGAGGCCTTAAGCCTGACAAAAGTTTGCTCCTCTGCTCCAAAACCAGTGATGTAATGTTTGTTTGTGTAAAGGGATATTTTGAAGCTGAGAATTTGAATTACTGTGTGTTAGCATCTTGTCAGCCAGAACATCCAAATTTGGGCAAATGAGAATTTGCTGAGTTGCTCAGCATGACTGTGTTAAATTGCAATCATGTCCCCGAAAACACTTTGCATTAAAAGCTATGTATTAATACATATCCACTTTCTAATTAACCAAGACAACATGAAAAGTAAAATCAGCCCAAAATCATCATGGAAAAAATTTAATCTATCTTACCTATCTAATCTATCTATCTAAATTTCAATTGAATAAAAATTGATTTAAAAAAAAGAAATTTCAGTACACCTGTTTCAATTTATGCAAAGAAAGAAATGCAAATTCTATAAATTAATTGAATTTTTTTTAAATTATGCTTGGCTAATATATAATATTAACAAAGCAAAGTGTGATTGAAACTGCAATGTACTGCATAAACATGAACATCAGGTGTGTGTGGAGCAATGGAAAGACTATTCCAGGGAATACACAGAAATGTCATAATATCATATTTCAGTAGTTCAGGTTTGACACTTTTAGTTATATCAGATCATTCATCTTTCTTCTTCTTGTACAATGATTAAAAGCAGAATAAACATCGTCATGCTCCCAACTTCTAAAATTCACATAACAGGAGTACATGGAAAAGTGCAAAAATGAATTCTTTTTTTACATTTTTGTTGTTTTACTTGACATATTGTCTAAAGAGGATTTGGATGTGGAAGAAAGGGTTTTTGGTGGGGTCATTGCCCATAGTGGTCAACTGTGACCTTCATACTCTTATTTTAAATGTCACTACACTCTCTGTACATTGAAGGTGAATCATGAAGTCTAAACTGTCTAATAGTTAATATCAGTATCAACTACATACTGTTGTTTTCTTTGATGTTTTTATTTACATCAAAAATGACATTTAATAACTGATTTGTCTCAAAAACAATTATACAATTGTGTCGGGTTGTTCTTTCACTTTTTGTGTTCATATCTTCCTCGCACACTAATCAGTGTTTCACCCTCTGCGCATTTGAATGTGTGTTGGCGTGTCCCTGAGTGAAGCCAAAGCTACTGATCTAAGACCGTAGGCCTTTTTAAGGTTATCTTTCTCTGACCGATGCTCATGCTTTTGGCAGCTTCGTTGTGGCCAGGGCAACAAACAAACACACAAACTCTCACTTTTTTTAGAAAATTATGTTTAACAAGCATCTACTAAAGAATTACAGATCATCTTGTAAATCAGATTACGTTAGTCCACAAACACAAGAAAACGTCGATAGATAGAGTGGAAATAACCTGCAGATCCACTGGGACAGATGTTTTACTATCTAACAGCTGGACACATGTAGTGTTCAGCATTATTAAGTCAACTTGTTTCTCAAGCACGTCCTCCAGCTTCAATATGATGTCTTTATTTTGGGACACGTGTTTTCTTGAGACTTGTTCTTCCCACTGAAGAAGGATGGATGTTAAAAGGGGCCAAAGACACTGGCAAACTGCCACCAGTGGACACAAACACACACACCTAAACACACACAGTGTCTGAAGCATTAGAGTATCGCAGTTAAAAGTTGGTTTTCCCCAGCTTAACGGAAGTGTCCACTCAGCACTTTTCTTCCCATCTTGCTCTTCCCCTGGAACCAATTACAGCACTGACATGTCTCAATTTATTTTACACTGTGGCTCTGTACGTCACAGGAAACAGGGCAGGTACAGTTAGACAGCAGCAGTGTGGGGTGTTGTTCATGATGTGTGTGTATTTGTACGTTGCTTAAAAGACAGTAAAATCATTATTTAAAGTTTTTGTGTGTACATTCTGTCTGTGTGTGTGTCTGCATGTAAGTGTGAGTTTGGGTGTTTCAGTGTTAAATTGATGCGCAGAGATAGATGGTGACTTCACCATCTGGAAATCTAGTCTGGCTCTCGGAACAAAGAACTGCTGACCCATGATTCAACTCTTCAACTCCGTCAGGAACGAGAAAAAGAGGAGAGAGAGAGAGAGAGAGAGAGAGAGAGAGAGAGAGGTTAGTAGGAGGAGACGATGAGGGAGGAAGGTTTAGCGCCGTGGCAAAAGTGCCTGTCACATGTAGAAAAATCAGTGTCAAACTACGTTGTTCCTCCATGAGTCCTGGGAAATAAAGACTACGTGTCCACATGTGCATAAACATGCAGACGTGCACATTAACACACACATGCACACAGTCTGTTTGCTTTTTTAATAGCTTGTTTCACACAGTCGCTGACATGTAGGGATAAAAGCTGTTGTGGTAATGAAGTGTGAGCACGTGTGAATGACATTCTATCCTCTATACACATCTGTAGAAACATGCAAGCAGATGTCGTATGTACATTATATATCAATTTGTCCTATTGGCTGTGTAGCAAGTCCAATTGTTAATGCAATCAAGTTGATAAAATCATCTAATTAACATTGTCCATTTCTTCAAATGTAAACAGATGTAAATGTAAATTTGACAGACGTCAAATTTCACAACATGTTAATGATTCAAGCCAAAGCCCACGAATTCAGTGTTTTACATTTGCAATTTTCACTCAATTGCAGAGGAAGACCCCAAGCAAATTCTTACAGCTCAGAATGCAGACAAAGTTGTGATACCCATTTCAGCCTAATAACCCTAAGTTTTTAGTTTGACTGATATGTTTTAGTTTTTGAAATTCACTAGGAGAGAGCGGCTAGACAGGAGTCATTCTTGCTGACAGAAGGGAGATTTTGTTTGGGCTGACAAGGAGTTACAAATTGTATTGACACTGGCAATACTATGGTCTCTTCTTGTGCACCGATTTGCTGAGCTGATCCACAAATCAGAGTTGTTTCCTAACTGACTGGACAGACAGTGACAGATGCTGAAAAGCCACTGATGGAGTTTATTGTAGTGCTGGTGGTGCAGAACAAAGTACAAAAACTAGCCTGTCGGACACTCACAGACGGCCAACTATCAACTTTTTTATGGCCTTATCCAGTATAAAACGGCAGTCAGAATCCCAATTCTGTCTTTTTCAATTTTTTATATTGCTAAGTGCATATATTTTTCACTTTTAACTTTTACATCATTCAAGACTTTAAACTCTTAAATAATTTATATTGTGAATGGTTTCACTCATAGTAATGTACCAACCGAGGAATGATCATTTATCTCCTTAAATCCCCTCAGCTAAATGGAGACATTTAACATCTTATTTTCGGGTATTCTTTGGACACTTCCTTAGGTAGAGTACAGTATGGGTGGCAGACGGAAGCTTGTGACACACAACAAAGGTGCCTGTCTTCAAACAGTGGATACTGCACCGTAAGAATTCTGCTACTATATCACGATATTTTACCGCCAGCTCAATGTTTGGGATTTCAACCCTGCAATTTTACTGTTGCTGCCAAGCAGGCAGCAGACAGCTTTGACTAACATCTAGCTGGTGAACACAGTAATGAAAAGCCAGGGACTTATCAGGTGAAAAGATGCATATCTCCAACTGAATCCTAATGTTGTGTTGAGTCTATAGGTTGTGTCTGCAAACAGTCAAACAATTAATATGCAGCTAGTTAGCTACACTCACTTAAGGTCTATTATGTGTTAGCAGCTTGTTGAAGTGCTCATGGATGGATTACGGAAAAGGCCTACTGGGAACAGGCCCATGCCCTCAAGAGGTCAGGGGGCCCATTGGCCAGAGCCTCTGGAGTTACTGTTGGTTCCTGTTCAAAACACTCAAAATGACCACAAAGAGATGTACTAAAAAAAATTACCAAACGTAGACACAAACCTTCCACAAATAGATACAAAATGACAAAAAGCAGAAATAAAGAACCCAACAATAGATATTAAATGTAAAAAAACAAAACAAAACTGACATCAAGTTACAGAAACATATGAGCACAAATATTCTAAAAGGGCGGGGGTCCTTTCTGGAAACTTAGAAACAACAATGGCTGCATTCCATTTAGGTGAACCAGATCCAGGGCTCTGATACTGAGTGCTCTGGCTCACTGGCATGGATACCATTATTGTTACCATGAAATACACCATTAATGTTATTTATTACACCTGAGCATTCCTGCTATGAAAAGTCAACTGCCGGCTGTAAAAAACCCTTCACAGCTGAGCAGAAGTCGTTAAGCTTGAAAATAACCAACTTGTTGAAAACGATGAGAAATGAGTCAACAATTTAAAAACCCAGTACCAACATGCTTGTAATCTGTACATGCTTAACATGGGCTCCATCCGCTGTAAAGAGACACACTTGTGCCCTGTAGCAAAGTGTGGCCACAAAATCTGTGCTAAAGACTGTTGAAAACAAAGACGTATTTGTGTCTTTTGTTCTGTGTTTTGCTGATAAATGTACACTGATCCATCATGATAAGCTGTGTGATCTCTGATAGAACTCAAGAGAAGAAAAAAGCAGAACCCAGGTGGACAACCACAGGGACAAATAAAACTACTCTACTGCTCTTCTTTTCCTCTTTTTCTTTTTTATGTTTTTGTCATTTCTTATTTCTTCTTCTGGAATGCATAAACACAGATATGTACCTAAGGAAGACAATCACACACCCTTTCACTCTGCATATTAACGGGTCTCTTATCCCAGAGGAGCATTCAGGCATCTGACCAGTCAACCAAGAGATTGATGGTCCCAATGGCCAATGGAACACATTCCTGCTCTACGAACAACAAATTATCTTCAAATGAAAACTATTCTACTTTACCCCCAGTGCTCTGTCTAGAAACACAGAGTTCCCAGTGACCCAGGAAAAATTTTGTTATTCCATACACACTGGACTCATGTTAAGGTGGAGCATCTGTCACTAAGCTGGTTCTGCTTCTTTTATCTCTCTTCCACAAACACAAACTACAACAAAGACTTCTTAAACACAGCCTGAAAACAATCTCAGAAACCCAGTAGTGCTTCACATAACTTTTCATAAACTATATGTCTTTAAAATCTAAGCTGGAATCAAAACATAACTTACTTGGAAAGTACTGGTGCATATATTTAAATTGTAAGTTTAAAATGATGCATTAATGCGTTTCCTAATACTCCACCTAATACTTATAAATTACATTTTCATTTTGATGCATAACTTGGTTTTGTGTGTATGCAAACTGTTTATGTGCACGTACTCATGTTCAGCCAGGTGCATTTTGTGCCAAAATAATATTTCTGTTTGTAAAGCCCTCTTTTGTTTCTGCAGGTTGTGTCTGGATGAGTCAGGGACCAGATGGTTCCTCCCTGCTCTCCCACATTTGAGCAGAGAAGTGTGTGAGCAGCATTTATGTGCGTGTGTGTGTGTGTGTGTTTGTGTGCTTGTGCATCTGCGCTATCCTCCCCTGAGCTTTTTACTGATATGAAGGAGAACGGACGAGGTCTTTTACATACAGCTGGTTAACGATATATCAACAAAGAGGTTTTTTTCTTATTATTCTTATTGTATTGTTTTGACCAAACTCCTTTTAAAAACATTCCTATAAAACACAGTCAATGTTTTAAACATGGGAAAAACAAAAAGAGATGCAGTAGTGTGAGGGACAGACCAGGTCCTCTTCCGCTGTGTTCTCCATTATCTAATGCTGTAGGTCTCAGTTATACTTAGTAAGAAAATGCTCTTTAAAAGACACACCCAGAGTAACTTCAACAAACATCTCTAGTGCTAAGACAGGAGATACTGCAGCAGAAGAATACAACACTTAGAGTCCAGCAGTCGGGAAAACACTTGTTTTATGTTTGAATTCCCACAGGAAAAAGAAGACACTTCTATTAAGAGGTGTCAGGATGAAGGCAGGGTTATAAGGAAAGATGAGCTACTGGTGTTACAAAACAAATTCTTAAAAGGTTTGGGACACTCTGCAATTTGAAGTTGGCTAAAAGTATGCATATTTCTGCTCAAGCCCTCCCCTCCACTGTTTGTTTGATGACTCACAGATTACAAGCTCAGAGAGTGAGGATGACAAGAGGTTACACTCTGGTCAGACAGAGAAAACAGGTTAACATGACAGATGTTTCATGTAACATGACCGATGGCTGATAGGAAACTGGGGCTTAATGTAGAAACAACAACAACTCTATTATAACAAAAAAACAGTACTATGTTTGTATCCAAATTTGGGATGGAACCTTTTTTTCTCAAAGAGAGGTAAAAATGGACGTGAGTGAACTAAGTCCAGCTGTCATGACCTTCAACCTTTGAATAATGTTTACTTTGGTCAATTTTGGTCTCAAGTTTACAACCCGCAGTGGAAAGAGATGCTCTCTACAAATAATAATCTGTACGCAACTGACTAGTTCTCTCTCAAGATGTTTAAGTAAACCCTGGCCAAACAATCATCATGATAATGAAATAAAAGGGAGGACTTAGGGTTTGGTTTTCACCAGTGGATATGGGACTGGATCCAAAACAGAAATAGACTTAGAGAGTGGTACCACCAGCTGATGCCTCAGTTATTATGTGCATGGGTATTCAGGCAAACTTGTTTCACAAACTTTTTTAAACACACACACACGCCCAAACATATATACACAAGTAAAAATTAGGGTTGGAAATAACTGTGTGTTGTAACTGAATGGAAACATGAAACATTAAAACATTAAAACATCAATCCTAAATTTTGTCTCCTAATTAGCGACCAGTTAAATTAATATAAATCACCCTATAATGACTATACCAATTCTAATGTTTTATCATTATTATTGTTCTGTTCTTCTTATGAGATATTGTAGATGTATTCTTTTCTGGTGTTTTTGACTGTTGCTGCTGCAGCTCAATCTCTTTCTTAAAAGATTAATAGTGTTTTCAATCAATAAAAAATATTAGAATTAATTAATACATTTATTCAGCATTTAAAATTGTTGTCTGACAGTTTCCTAACTTGATGTTCATTTAAAACTGCACAAATTGATGTTTTTAGCCAGCTGGGGGCAGCAAAACAAGTTTTGACTGATTGTTATATTCTAATGCAACCTTGCATGTATTCTTCCACAGTTGACACTGTGGAAGAATTGATTCTGTCTCATGCTACAGCAGGTTGGATCATCACAAATTACTTATCGTAGCTTTAGGTAAGAAGAAGAAGAAGAGGTAGGAATTAATTTATTTGCTTTGTCTTTGTTAAGTAGAGGTTGAGTCAGGTTTTCTTTAGTTTAGACAACAGGCAGCATTTTCAAGCTCAATATTGCAGCGAAAAACACCACTAAAGAAATTAGCTTATTGTATGTTGTTTGCTTAATGTGGGAGATGCACAGACAAAAAAAATTAAATCTGTGATTCAAAGCTACCATATGCAACTTATGCTAGCAAAATCATTCCACTCTGCTCCACCCAGCCGCCCTCTCCCTGCTACCCCATGCTCTCCAGAGCTTTTCAGATATTATTCATTTTCTAATTACAGTAAAGGGGAATGCTGCAAAACGTACTAATAAGAAATCGTCAAAGAAATCTCCAAACATTGTTGACATCACTCAAACATTAAAACTGTCTGCACTGCTGCCAGTGCTGTTCTGTGAGTCTGACATCTGAGTTGATTTTTCATTCAGTTATATGGGACGTTTCAACAGCACCTTTCCACTTTTCCAAATCATCATAACACCCAAACAGTTCACCTATTCTCAGTAACGTGAGTTGATGACACATGATTTTGTAGACAGAGATTCGAAAAAGAGGTCAAAAAGAGAGAGAAGACGAAATATACAGAGTCACAAATACACATTTTGAGTTGCTATGGGCTTAAGTGGGCTGCGTGAAGTTATTTTCTGGCTGTTGAAGACAATTCTTCAAAGATACTATCTCTGTCTTCAAGTGGATGGCTCAAGGAAGAACTTTCAAACCGGTGCATATATATATATTAGGAGTCAAATACTGGAGCAACAAATCACTGCTTTGTACTTAATATTCAGCCAAATCCACCAGACACAAACCGACGCTGCAGACATGAATAAATATACATCTGAAAATAAATCCAAACATTTGACCCACTTTAGATTGCTTTTGATATGACTCACCAGACCCTTGAAACTGCCTGATGGTAAAATAGCCTGAAAAGAACTAGTGATTTATCAGTTTCCTTTAACATACTTGGGTAACTACAGTCTGTAGTCATAGTCTTATCATCCATCAATTATAACAAAATGCTGCCTTTGGTGCGACCTTATCCTTATGTAACTAATTTGAGTTTTTGAACCATGTACTTTAAACTATGAATCTGCATAATAACATTTATCTTAGCCCTAAGCTGTGGGGAAACATTAAGGTACTGTCTGGCCTTTGCGCAGGTCATGTTCAAACAAAGTGCAGACTTTGGGATGGAAAAAAAGAATAAAATAGACTTTATATAAACTAACAAAGCCAGAATTGATTCTTGTCTCATAAGGATATTGTACTGATAAAACAAAGGTTATAAATAGAGGGAATAAACAGACTGAGGTCAACACTTTTTCCTGCACTTCTTCAGGTTGTGTAATGCACTGGTAACATAATATACTATAATGATTATATTATATACAGTACGATCTACCTTTTTAATGTATTCAACCCAATTAAATAAAGGAAGGAAAGAAATCTAATCCATGCAGTTCAAAGTCAATTGTCGGGTCCATGTAAACACTGAGGATTAGAATCACTATTAACAAAAAGACTCAGCACAACAGTAAAATGTTACAAAGTGTGAAGAGTGAAAGTAAAACAGTGAAGGCCACAGCAGGATCTGGTGACTGGGTGGTGAAGGAGGCTGTTTTGATGTACACAGGTCATAGTCATAGTAACTTCTGATTAAACACACACACA
Source organism: Channa argus (assembly GCF_033026475.1). NCBI lineage: Eukaryota > Metazoa > Chordata > Actinopteri > Anabantiformes > Channidae > Channa > Channa argus. Next base: position 25,458,747 of record NC_090200.1, read on the forward strand.
CACACACACACACACGCACAACAAGACATTAGTGGCAGCATTGATTTAGTGAGAACTAAATAATAAAAACAAATTAATAGGAACTGCACGATAGAATTAGAACAAATGTCTTCTCGTAATACACCAAAATTACTCTAATAGCAGATCAACAAAGAGCCTCCTCCGTGCAACACTAAATGAGAGACAAAAATCTTGTAGCAAAGTAGGAGTTTGGCATTTTGTGAAGTTCACTGTGCAATGTTGGAGTTAGATGGTAAATAGCTTAGCTTAGCATAGCTACCTCTTTAAAATAAAATAGCTCTATTTTAGTTATCTCCAGTTAGAACCTCTTTTTACAAGGTTTTGCAGATTAAACAAACTAGATAAACCTTCCTAATAAGTTAGCTTAACATGTGCTAATATATGTGAGTTTTGTTACCATCTAGACACCATAGCTAGCTGTCGTACACACACACAGTGTGTATCATGGATCCTCCCACGCTTTCACAGTGGACTAGCTACTTGCCTCTCAGGCTCCAGTGATCTAACACTGCCCTCCATCTTCATCTTGTCCTTGTCACCTGCTCATAATGAGCTAGACTCAGTGAGCCAAGGACCACAATAAAGAAGCTAACAGGGAGTCAGAGCAAAGCAGACCCAGCTGGCTATGAAACTTCTGGAAAGAAAACTGAGAAGAATATCGAAACAGATATCAGACGGACGAAGGAGTGTGTGTGTGTGTGTGTGTGTGTGTGTGTGTGTGTGTGTGTGTGTGGGTGCTGGGTTCAGCGGCTGGTCAACTAAAGTGTTTGAGAAATATAAAAGTAGCTTCCTGACTTGTTCTCACAGAAAAGTGTGTTACACAAGTTGCAAAGGTTTTATCTGATAAACCAGTGGAACTTTGTTCTTTTCTTTATCTTCTATTTTTCCTTAGCTATCTAAATTTATGCTTATTCAGTTATTAATCTTAACAACTGCTACATTTGAGCATCTACACTATCATCTGACTTAGCTTTGACATGAGGCCAGCAGAGACGAGGCATGAAGACATGATCCAGCCAGGCAAATAAGTCAACACTAAGAAACAGCTATGTCAGAATTAGCTGACCTATCTGACTTAACTTACCTCGAGGACGTGCAAAGGTGTCGATTTCATACACAATATTTTATTATTATAGAAAAAATTTCGAAAACTCTGTCTGTTCTACTCTGAATCATTAAACAATTACAGCACATGTCACATCAGTTAGCATCAGTTGACTAGTTAGCACTAAGCTAACTGAAAAGTTATACATAAAATGTGATACGTTGACAAATTGTCTTTTTAATTGAAATTAGCATAATAACCAAATTGATGTTGTAGGTGACATTTTCCTAATACCAAAACAGCTGGATCGTCACACTTTAATGTTACAAGTAGAATGTACAAACGTTTTTCATCTACATTGACAATGAGTTGCAGCAGTCCTGCACAGTTTGACAGAAATGTGTGGCAGATTATCTTTAGATGTTTCCACCAACTTTCCCAAACACCTCAACCTCATTAATTCTTTGTTTTAATAAATCCTGGGTGATTTCCTAAATTTCACTGCCAGGCAAAACAGCTGATCTAGTTGATTTGAACATATTAAGACCTTTTTTCACATTCAGTGATGCCTCACTGAAAAAGGGTGTGATTGTGTATAGTGTATGAAGTTATTAAGCTTCTAGGCTGTTCCTGATGCTGAATATCCAAGACACATTCGCTTAGCGAAGGAAAGCTCAAAAGCATATTTCAAACACCAGACTTCTACAGAATCACCCAGCTTAGAAGAAAAACTCACACAATTATAGAGATTACAATATTCTGTATCTAGTGACATTTTGATGCTGTTCAACTCCCTCTGAAAAAAGCTACAGAAAATATTATTCATAAAATGTAATCAATTTTAATTGGTGTTACACAATGAGGCGCAAAAATACTTACATACATACTAAAGGAAAGAGGGAAAAGAAATGGGAAACAACAGATCGGGTGGAGGAACATGTGGAGATGTGTAAATATGGATGTTAACGCTGAAGAAAATGTAAACAAATAAACATTTTTTACAATATAAATATTAGTTTCATTGCCTTCTGTAGTTACAGTCAGAATTCGGAATTTACTGCACTAATGTATTCATTAGTAATTGTTTGTTTTTTTATTTATTAATTAGAATGATTTATAGAATGTTTTATACTGTATATAACAAATGGCAAACTTGTTTTCGCCACTCCAGCCTCTGTTGTGGCTTTTTCCTGCAAAATCAACATTTACAAATAGCCTAATATTAATAAATTCTGCAGAATGCACAATCATCATAACCGTGATGTTAACATGTCACCTCCTATGAATCGTCTCAATGCAACAAGGAATGAGACACTTTTGATGATTGATGATTTGAATGATTTTGATTTGTCACCCATGGTGCAAACACACATCACCCTGCATTCAGACCATCTATCAGCTTACAGCTCCACCATAATCAGTTCTGTATGCGCTTGCATTACAGTGCAGCTTGTGTATGTGAATATGTGTGTGTGTCCGTGTTGAGTCATTTTATTCAATATGTCTTGTGATTACAGGTTTGTATTGTGTGTGTGTGTGCGCGTGTGTGTGTGAGCGTGTGTGTGTGTGTGTGCGCGCGTGTGTGTGTTAAGGGGTTGTGAGGCTGAAGCTCAGTCGTGGCCTCCTGCTGCAGAGTGTCCCCTCAGCACTGTTGGCCATGATAAAGTACCAGACACATTCCAGTTTAATAACAAATGGGTTGACGGGGAATGATGATGCCAAGCTATGGGTTCAGTCATCACGTGCTATAAAAGATTATTTTACGTTGTCCTTTGGTGCTACACAGTCTCAAAGCATCTCTGGCTCTGACGGAGCATTGATGATGGGAAGTTTGAGTGGATTTTTACCTGAAAGCATTCAGAACATTCATTGAGCTCACTTGAATTTCGGTGGAGTAATTCCTCATAGTCTTGTTGATTGCAGAAAAAAAGTGCTGCACGGTAGGAGATTGTTCTAATTTTTTTGCCGTTTTCTTAACATCTCTATCTTCTATCTGTTTTCTTTCCATCAGAACTCCCTTGCAAATCTCAACCTTCTATTTCGAGTTGTTGCTCTTGGAGGACGGCCGACTTCACTTCCGACATGAAGAACTACACGAAAAACAAACACTGTTCGTCTTTATCAGAGACACAGAGGGAGAGATGACCACAGTGGCAGTGGGAAGGAGCTCCGCTGATCTGAAACCAATGACCTTTGACCTCATTTTTCCTGCCATCTGACAGGTCATTAAGGCCTGGACTGAATGCCATCAGTCAACAGCTAACAGATTACCATCAATTTGCATTATTGCCTCCCTTCAAATAGTTTTTTGAAAGCAGAAACACTTTATCTATCACTTTATCAATGACTTATCAAAATTATATTTTTAAAAACTGATGTGAAATTAAATGAAAAGCAACGAATAAAAAATGTATAAATATACAATCAGTATCAATATAGTATCAATCAGATACTGTAACACAGGAAAGAGTTGTCTTCAATAAAAATGTTATGAAAAACCATTAAGAGAGGGGAAAAACACAGGAACAAATAGCAGACAGGCATTACAGGAAATAAGTAAATCAAAGCACTGACCTCTGTATATCAGTAAATCAGCTATTGGAGCCGTTACTAAAATTACTGGTCAACAGAATGGGAATGTTAAGCCTCAAAATAGAAAAAAATGATCTTTAGCTGTAAAACAACTAAAAGACAGTGCACTACAGTGGAGTAGTGCACAGAATCACTGACTCCTTCTAGAAAATTATGTAATACCGTGAACTGTGTTGTAGGCTGGATCTAAGTATGTGAATGTAAATATATGTACAGCAACGTAGGAGTCTTTCATCAAAGTGTTACCAATAAGGAACCATATTTCATAATTAATAACATAGATAAATGAACTAGTATTCTGTAAAAAAAAAAAACAAACAAAAAAAAAAGGTTTTAAATTAGATTAAAGTTGTATAATGGCTTGAATTTGAGAACTATTTATCTTGACACCAGGGTCTGACTGGGGAGCTGTAGCGTCTGACCTGGGCTTCCTTGTCATTTTTATATTTATATCTTTAACTTTGTTCAGGCAAAAACTGTCTTCTAGTGAGATCATAAAGTAATCAATGTGTCTGTTTTTTTTTTTTTCTTTTTTGCCTGTAATTTATCCTTTATTTCCTGTGCCTTGCCTATGCAGCATACCAAGAGATCATACAAACCTGTCCCCTGGTAAGAAAGACCCTCTCAGAGTAGAAGGCAGTGGGTTTCTGGGCAGAGAAGTGCATGGAAAACCACAGAGTGGTGCGTCGTAGTGAGTGGGAAAACTACACTGCCTCTGCTAATGGAACCATAACAGAGACAGACATTCATCTGTGTCATTACTGCTTTCCTATCAAAACAAACACAACCAAGATATATCTGAGTGCTTAATGGGCCAGTCAGTGTGACTGTCATGATCGCCATCACTTTCTATTCTCCTGCCTGCCTTTCTGAATGTGCAGCTTTATTTTGCAGCATCACATAGCCCATGTATAACTGACATCAGCATGACACAAGTATTCAGATGGTAATCAGAGGAATGATACTCTCTGCATTTACATTTACTTAAGAAACCTGGTGGCTGGAAATCCCTCTATACATGCAGCAGAAGGGTAATCTGATTTCTCCTCCCTCTCTGACTAATTTTGGAAGCCTTGTGCACAGATTTTACCTGTATGGTGGCAGAAAACCCTTTTTTTGTACTTTTGTTTGTGAGCGTGTTTGTACAGTACGTGTTGCAGTAGAGTGACAGCGCAGGAGGAAAGAAAGTAAAAAAAAGGAAGACATACTAAGATGATGCATAAAAGGAACTCTCTGAATTTAGAAAAGTTATTTGTACAAGGCACTTTGTGTGTGAAGTTTTCTGTCAGACTTTAGGCAGACTGTACTTTAAAATTGAGGCGGCATCACCCTGTTAATGATCTCTACTTTCATTCATTCTTTCATCCAGCCTTTTGTTACACACATGTGCAGTTGGAAAAAGCTGATTAGAAATCTGATTACACGTATACATGGCAAATAAATGATCTCTGACTGAAATCAACCACTCTGATGCCAGAAACCAGAAACCTTTCTCATTTACGCTTGTTAACCCATCGGGGGTCCCACCTGACAACTCGACCAACACCATTATTACACTCTACATGCAGCACTTGGCCAGCTGTGAGGAGGTGTGAAAGCTTTGATGCTCAGTGTCTACACAGGACTCTTGTGTGGGAAAAAAAAGAAAAAAACAGAAGCATAAAAATATTAATAAAGTGTAATAACTAAAAAATATGACAGAACCACTTCTCCACACCTATGTGTACACACACAACAATTGCAGTCGGTCATGATTTTAATGATTTTCTTTTTATGCATGTGCATATTGTACAAATATGGGAACTTGTTTGGACGGATGGTGAGGTCATAAAGCAATAGGATTGCTACAACTGTCTTCTAAAACCAAAGTGGAGTGGAGTAGTTGCTGAAGCAGACTCACTAGAGTTTAAGGGTAACTAGAAAAGACGGGTGCGAATTTCTTGTTTGGTACATCTGATTTACCAAAGCCAACTCCTATTGCTACCAATAACACACCATAGGACTCATGTAGAAACTATGTAGCTGCAGACTCTACCCAGACTCCAACGCCATATCCTGACGTGCACCTCCCGATAAATGTAACAACCTGTTGTGGCAATGCAGACGAAAACAACTCCCACGTTTGTTTCCAGTCACTGTTTCTAATGTTTGACCTTACCATCTAAACTCCTAAATGAGATTAAAGCGGCAGTTAAAGTGGCAGATCTCTCAGACAACAACAGAATGTCCAGAGCCCAGTTAATGACAACTACTTTGTGTTCATTTGTATAAAAGCAGTGTAGGGGGGCTGTTCAGCCTCCCCAAGTGAAACCTTCAATTCACTTTTTCAAACATAGTTCAGTTATTACAGTAATTTAACACTTGAGCCGACAATGACACTTGGGCCTTTTCCTTTTCCTTTGCCTTGAACTTGCTGCAGTCTATATGGAATATTCCTCCTCGTCAGTTGGGAAGTGGCCAAGGTTATGTCACACATGAGCACACATAGGAATACAATCAATACTGATCATTAAGGTTTTGGTGCACCTCACCAAATTATCTCACAATTAAATCATTATGCGAGTTAAACTTCGCAAGATTCAGTGAGTTCTCCTTTGACCTGCAACTCTCCTCTTAATGTTCACATTATTTAAATTAATGGGGCCGTTTCACTGAAGTTTGATGATACTGTTAAGCTCAATGTGCACACTTAAACATTCCTTAACATTTTTCAAAGTCAGGACTAAACACAAATCACATGTTTCATGACGCCCTTGGTTTATTATTTCAGCCTCACAGGTCCCATCTATTTGAAACTAAATCTAAGAAAACAAGGTCAAACATAGTAGCCATTCTCTACAAGTTCAAGGTATAGTTCAGTGTCAAAAGAAGAACACAATGGTTATGTAGTAAAAAGCTGAAGCCAGTAATTAAATACATTTGTAGCATGATGAAACTTGGCATGTCATTATGGCTCTTTGATTTAGAGAATAGTGCACATATGTCTGTGTGAGACTGAGAGAAAGAGTTCTGATTCAATGTGATGCTTCTGTTACAAGATTTGTGAAGTATAATTAACTCACAAATACAAAGACAAAGTAAAAGAGAGAAAGAGATGGAGCTCGTGGTTGTGACAGGTTTATAGGATCCCCTGGAGTGAAAAAGAGTTCTCCATCATAACAACCGCCAGTAAGCCACTGAGGGAGGGGTTCACACACCCACACCTCCTGTAGTCAATGGGTACGCATGTGTGTGTCTCACCCAGACTCTAGATTTAGGCCCCTAGTCCATCAATAACAAATGGCTTCATCTTGTGGAGCGGAGTGCACGTGCGTAGACAATCACACACACACATTCCAGTAGATATATATAGGTACCAGCGACAGTGTTGGTCTGTGGGAGGACCATGTACCCTTAAGAAGTTAAAGCCTTCCCAGGAAATCAGAAGCGTATGTGTGCTGCCATGGTGGTCCTCCGTGGAGGATAATTCAGTCCCAAGCACGGTCCACAGAGTATCATGGAGCCGACCAGCTCCTCTATCGCTCACTTCATCCGCTACGATACATTCTTAAGATTTTTATGGCTCAGACTTACTGTACTCACATTGGTAGAGGTCACAGAGTCCTTTAAGGCAACACTTTGGCTCAAGGGCCAGTCTTGCAAAGCCAAAATAAACCTCTTGTACTTTTTTGTTTGTTTTGTAGGATTTTAGTCTAAGAGTCTTCAGCTTCTCTTCTGCGCTATAAAGCATAAATCTTCTAGCATAGAGAAAATGCCAGCATACAGGTGTCATTGAACTATGCATCCAAAATCAGGTTTAATGTGTTAACTTGGTAAACACAAAGTGTTTTTCTTATCTCATTATTTAACACTTTAGTCATAACACTAAAATTCAATTTCTGTTTTAAAAAGCTTAGTGCTGTAGTAGTAATTAAATTACTTTTCTAATGTTGTGATAAGAGCAGATGTTTCGAACACCTGTGTAGCAAGGGGAGTTAAAGTCACAGAGCTGTTTGCAAAAGAATTGCTTTGTTCATGATGTTATTTGCATAAAATCAAGTGGAAAAGATGTTTATTTATAGAACAGTACTATACACCAGTGGACAGACAGAAGGTGCACTTTACTTTCCATAATGGTTTCTTTCTCTTGCACTCTCTCATCTCTCAATAAGCACACATGCAGGAGATCAGGACGATAATTCATAACTTGTAGAATCTGATAACAGTGTGAAGGGAGCGAAAGCTGGAGCATAAGGTCCAGGCTTATTTAAGAGCCTATAAATGATGCGCAGAGCAACCTTTCAACTCTGCTGACCTTTGACATCAGGGCGACGTCTCAGAAACGATCTTCTCTGCTCTGCTCTTTCTTACATGGGTGAAAGATGTGGATTCTGTGTGTGTCTCTGTGTGTGTGTGTGTGTGTGTGTGTGTGTGTGTATGTTGAACACAAGTGATTCACAGCTGAGGACACACTCTCAGAGAGACCTGGGGTGCAGTCAGTCATGTTAAGCCTCACTAGGAAAAGGTGAAGTTTGTTATTTATCAGCGTTGTGAGGTTTCAATGCAGTAAAAATGTGCAGAGATAGAAACCACGGAAGACAAATGGCACAACTATATTTTAAACCTGAGAGTAAGAAATGCCATGTGAAAAAAACAGTAAAACATTGAGGAGTTTTAGGTTAGATGTCTGTTGTTTTCTTTTCTTTTAAATCTATTGATGTGTTCAACTCTTAAAGTAGTAGTTAACTGATTTACTGCATCTAAAAACTCACACATATCCCAAAGCTGTTAGGAGATTTTCAGAGATTGGGTTTGGGAGGGATGCATTTAGACAGGCATTTCACATAACTTACACTCAGCTTAGTGAAAAATGAGAAGAAGAAAAACAAGCCAAGTTCCTCAGAAGGATATTACCATATAGTTTTGCATTGTGTTGTTTTACTGATCATAACTTCATCATTAATCTATGCTCTTCTTTCAAGCTTTCCATTCTCTATTGTAGTCCATTGTAAAAGAAACTTTAAACTACTGTGTACCTTTTCTCAAATATTTTTTTAATGAGGAGAGGGTCTGTCAAAAGGTCTTCTCTTAATTCCTGCACAGTCTACTAAAGGTTTTAACATGAAGCTTTTCCTTTGTCTGTGTGGAGGTCATGCAGTCTTTATAGACATTGGAAGCCAATCCAAAATAAGTGAATTTCGTCCAGTGATTTACTGTTTATGTGGCCAGCTGATTGGTTAAGAAAAAGAGGGCAGTGGGGCAGCTTAATTTACTGGATTATATCACAAGTCACCGATTTGTTCAGCTGAATTCTCTGGCCCCTAACAGATTGTGCCACAACAGACCTGATTTAGGGGTCATCAGGAAGCCATCAGCATATGTACGATGGTGAGCTGATTTTAAAATGGCCATTAGTGAAACATTTCTCTTGAGCAACAACAACAGCTTTTCTCTCTTCCCTGATGTCTCCTATAATGTTCACGTGTCAGTGTCTGATGTCTCATAACCCCCTTCCCCCACTCATCGCGCTGTGACAGAGCGGGCATAAGGACCCATATCTATTTGCGGCAGAGGATCACGTGTAAGCGCTCTTGTGGAGGGGGTGTGCGCTGTCTGCAACATCCAATGTGTTTCTACTGCGCTCGAGTTCCACTCTTGTTAATGCTGCTGTAGAAGAAGAAAGCGAACCTCTCTCACCTCAAAACTTTCTCAAAATGTATAGTTTCATAGGCACTAATTTTTCTTTCCCTGTGGCTGCCCCTATAATCTATTGATTTTTGGGGCAGTGGTCACAGAAATAATGGGTTCAAACAGTTCAGCCTATATAATCAGATGATTTTCCAAACTTCTTTTATTGTAACATTACATCACATCTTAATGGCAACAGCAGCATTTACACTGTAAGTCATTTCAATGGTAAAACACGAACCTCTGAGAAAATGGCAAGACTGATGGAAACATGGTCACGAAGCACGGAATTAAAGAACCACAATAATCCAGTGTCTCTGAGACGTAAATGATCATTTCTAAGCAATGAGTCTGATGTAAGGTTGTGTGTAAAGGCATGTGTGGTTATATTGCAGCATTATTTTGTCATCTGCACCTGATTTATTGAGGTAAATGCAGTGGATGACCACGCTGTGCTCTGGCACTACCAGTTTGCTCTTTTTAGTAAAATCCCCACAATGGCAACAGAGTAATGTTACTTAAAATCAGACAGTCCTCACATCCAGAGCTCACTTTACACGCCTTTATCTGAGTAAACCTGCACACTCATGTTTGTTTGTTTGTCCTTCTGTGCTCTATGCAGGTAAGTTTCAAGGTCAGGGAACAGTTATTGCATCAACACAAACTTAACATGAGGATGTTTTTATGTAAAAACCTAGTGAAGGGAGCACAGAGGAAGCTGCAGACAACAGTTTAATTGTTATCCTCCACGCATAATTTTCCTAGGGAATGCTCACCATTTCCACTTTGTCTCCAAGCTCCCGAGCTCCCATGAAATCAGTGCCCATGTATAGTTTACATAAATTGTAGTGTAAAATGTAAAATGTTTGCTGTTAGGTTCTTGGTGTTCTGTGTTGGCTAACATTATTTAAGAATACATACATTTATTGGAAGCAAAGGTGCGTATACATTGTAGATGTAACTCTTACATTTCAATAAAAGTTTAAATGAAGGATTTTAGAAAGAGTAAAAAACAATTACAAAAAAAACTTTATTCAACAGTACAAGGCAAGTTAAGAGGAGCAGAATCTATTCTCTCTATAATAATCAGCTCATTTAAGTATTTTTACTGGGCCAAAAGAGCAGCTGTGTTTCTTCACATTAAGACCACGGCGTACATTCAGAGTGCCAGGATTGCACTCAACCTCCATCTTAGCAGACATGCACTGCACCATTTAATATGACTTCCTAGCCAGATTTACTGTGATGGCTTTTGAGGCAAAGAGGTATAATATGACAAAACATGGCTCCATAACCCTGGGATATTCAAGAATGTTTAGTGGTGAAACCTACTTAGCTGGAGGATTGGCAAATATATTGCTTTCCTCCCTTCTCTTGTACAGAATTTCAATAAAATAGGGCAGTAAATCAGGGTTGAATTCCAACTTGTGACTGCTCTTTACTGTATAGGCCTCTGTATTTGAACTGTTGCAATGATGTGTGTGGGTGCGCGTGTGTGCGTTGTCCATTACTGCACTTTATTGTGCCTTTGTGGTTCAAGTATCAGTGCAGTGTTAATCGGTTGAAACTTACATGAAATAACATGAAACAAATACCACTTAAATATACTGTTTATAAATAAATATACATAATCATCGGGCAAAACTGAGGGTAGATTGTCACTCAACCTACTGTTTTGTAGAAATACAGCAAGTCATAGAGCAGATAGATGTACAGAATCATAATGCCTACGTATACACATCTTACCGATTTTTTCCAATAGTTTCCATCTCTGAGAGTGTATTTTTAAAATAAAATAACATACAAACCTACTACATGTGCTGGGGGACACATTGATGGAATGTGAATGTCAGCGGTCTCTTTATTTACTCTCTGTATAAAACCCTGAGCAGTAATTAACAGCAGGTATCCTCCCTAGCCAGAGGGTAATTGACTGTTTCAAAGCGCCAACACTTCATAACCCTGTGTGTGTGTGTGTGTGTGTATGTGTGTGTGTGTGTGTAAGCAGCAGAGGACAACGCAGAAACTGTGAGAGACAAACGGAACGTATGTGTGTTTGCATACGCAAGTATATTAAAATGAACTCCTATCCCCCACCTGCCTTCCCCTCCCCTCCCCTCCCTTTCTCCCAGTAAGGATAAGGGTCAGCAACGGTGGGCACAGCCACTCAAACGCTCCAGATTTTTTTATGAGCACATTAACATTCAGGCGTATTCATTATCAGTAAGTGTAGTAAGATGGACCCAGCAGAGACCTTATGCCACCGTGAAAATGCGCACTGTTAATTTTAGTACGTGAGCAGAATGTTTCTGAAAGCTTAAGAGAAAAGCTTGAGGCTCATTTTTGTCAAATTAAACAAAGACTGCTTTGGGCCTGACCTGGAAGTATGGAACTAGTGAAAGACTGTCCCTTTCAATCTGGATTTTAAGATTTAAAGTACAGGTGAAATTTGTCTTTTTAGTATATTAGAATCTACATACACTCTTTTCGTACTATTCGCTGGCTGTAGCAGATACAAGCAAAACGGCTATTTAACCCCTTTTCTACATACGTCTACATTCTACATACTACGACGAGGAATCCACATGTAATCAGGAGATAGTCCATGTAAGAAGCATTCTCACTTGTGAGGAAATACCCAGTTTAATCTGGGCCTGATTCCTGGGTAGAGCATGTAGGTGGCAGAACATGACGCATAAAAATTGTTTACAGATTTAAGGTTAACCGTTTGCAACCATTTTTTAAACAGTTTGACTAGAAAATTATAACCAAGTGCATTTGTGCAAGCTGCAAATAAGCCTCCCATTTGTTTTTGTTTTAAAACAAAGACGGGAGGGATCGAGTGGGCCTTGCTGAATACAAACGTGAACTGCTCACTCAATCTCTAGTGAGCATTTGTGACAAATTATTTGGGTTCTGAGTTCCTAGGATATGACATTTCAAGAGCAGTGAGATTAGCAGATGTTGGTGCAAACTCATCCCTGACTGTTTGACTGAGGGGGGAGCTCATATCCTCCCACAGCAGACAGCAAGTAGAGAGGTACAGTAGCAAAAAGGTCACGTAAAGTGCAACATGTTACTGAAGTTGACTTCATTTATCCTGAATAATGTACAATGTGATAAAGGTAAAAATTGCTACTATCAAAGCTGGTGGGTTTCTGCATTTTGTTGTAATGAAGATGGTGAAACTGGGATAATGTATTGAGCTGGTCTCTGTTTATTTCTAACAATCACAAATGAAAAAGAAACCAACTCCATGTAAACAATCTACCAGCTTGAGCTCCCTGCTGTAAGGACAACTGTGCAAAAGGGCAGCAACATCTACATATTTAACATAAAATACAAATTCACATTTGAATATAGCCGGCAAAACAGCCATTCATCCATTTTTTGTAACCCCTTATCATGTGTAGGATTGTGGGGGTTGAAACCTATCCCAGCTGTCATAGGGTGAGAGGCACGGTACACCCAGAACGGGTCACCCGACTATCTCAGGACCTAGCTGGCAAAACATTTCCCTGTAAATAATCTGCTTATGATGCACATCATATTAAATGAACAGAGAAAAAGACACTCACCTCTCTCTTGTAAGAACTCTACAAAAGAAGGGAGGTCAAGAGGTCCCCCAAAATTATAAGGGTATCACAGAAAAAGAAGAACACAAGAAAAGGCTTTAACCTTAAACCTAAACAGAAACACAGTAGGAATAGTGGTGTTGACAGTTGAGTATCTATCTATCTAGCTCTATACATACCTCTATATATAGATATATCTATATAATCATAGATATACCTATATATAGGTATAAAATCAGATTTTGTGCAACTTCAACCAGTATATGAGTCAGTAACAGTATGAACACAATAAAGTGAAACCTGACTGTATGTAGCCTGTTTGCTGCGTAGTATTAATAAACTGAGGGTTAGTTCGGATTTTCCGCTGCTGCCACATGACATCCACAGCGGAGAGGTGGACAGAGAATGAATATGTAATAATGACTATGTTCATTCAATTTAAACTTCAGCCTATGATTAAAGACAAAACATAGTTTTTTTTAATATGACTGCACATTTATATTTAGAAAGACATATTTGAATCTATGCGGTGACTTGCAGTTATAGATGTGTCAGGTCCCCTTGCTAATTTACTTACTTATGTGCAAAAATAACATAAATACCAGTTTCACACAAAATCTAGCCAGCTAATCATGTGCCCTTGTTTATATAGCTAACAATTTGCAAATGCTCTGCAGATATGGGTACAAGTCTGTTGAATTTTAATTTCAATATTAATTTTCTCTTATCATCATTGACATAATGGGTTGCTTACTTTCTGACCTGCCAGCTCTTCAGTACAACATATTAACCTTACATGACACCCACAATAAGCCAGGCTTGAGATAGTCATCCAAGCAAGTAAGCTTTAGAACTATGTTTAACAAAAACTATTTTACCCTGTTGTGATGCCAGCAGACTTCCAAAAGCTTTGTCAGTTCATTCAAGTGCATCAGACATGTATGTAGCAGCCTGCAGTCAGCTGCTTCATGCTCATGTGAGCCATATGGTCTTTCCTCCTTCACCCACAAAGGGAACATAAAGTTTACGAGAAGCTTGTTAGAATGTGTTAATTGGACTGTATACTTGCTAATTAATTTTTTGTTAATTAGGGTTAGGAGGTTTGTGCTAATTGTTATCTCTTAATTTATTTCTTCGTTAGCTGACCAGTTGTCTCCCAAGTTGTAATTGCCACAACAACAGCAGCAGTAGTGGTAGAAACAACATGGTGTCGTCCAAAGGTGCCTCACAATTAGAGCTCCTCTGAGACACGCAACCTTAATTAGCCATGAAGCTAATTAATGATAATTAGCATGTTAACAGTTACAGGCCTTTTTAACTGACAACAATGTCTGCCCTGCCCTGTTTATTTACTCTGTTAGCTGTAAAATAATGTTAAATACATAAAAATAAATGTGCTCTATGCTACATCAGCATTTAAGTCCACTGTACGTCTCTGCATGTGCTGCAATCACAAAAAATTCTGTTGACTCCACTTAATAAAGCAAATGTAATACGTACTGTTTTCTTTTTAAGTCAATTTGTCCTTGACTATGAAGAACATTCAGCTGTTGTGGTTATCTTTTCTCTATTATGATGATTATTTGAACAATTCTAAAGCAAATGTTTTATTTTTAAATATACGATATGAGGATGTTACATTTTTTACACATGCAAATGTATGTTAAAATACGAACTCAGAAGTACAGCAACATACTGTATAGTTACAGTATTAACTCACAGAAGAATAATTAGTCTCCTTACTGATGAAATAATTACAATGTGGAAATGTTCTCATTACTATCATGCCAACAGGCATTGATTAAATCAACAATTGCACACTTTTGTAAAATTCAGCACAGCTGAACCTATTACAAATTTGAAAATAGGATACAGAAATTCCTACTGAATCTATATTTTTGAAATGTTAGCTGTCAGAACATCTGAACACCAGAACAACACTACCATTAATTCCTCTATATGTAAAGTAGAGTTTTGTAATAAATCTACAAATAAAATAGCAATCCTGATATAACTAAGTTTGATGTTTCAGTTGTCAGTTCTTTGTCTTTTGGGCAAACGGAGTCTCTCTGCATTGAGAAACTGTTCAATTTTGGAGATCTGAGCTCTCAGTGATGACTGCTGGTCTTCACTCTCCTGAGAGCAGGAAGGTTCCCAGTCAGACTCTGAAATATGACCTGCAGCTGAGGTATAAGCTCCGCTACACCTGGAGTAGAGAGAAAATAACATCAGCTAGGTTTTATGCATCAATTATGCCGTGACCTCCAGTGACTTCCAAAGGCAGCCTATTGAAATCTCTCGACATCACTAAGTTTTGCTTGCCTTGTTTTAACTTGTTAAAATTACAATGTTATGAACATTTTGCATCAAATATTTGATGACACTGAACATCTAATATACCTTTTATTATATATTAATTTATACCTAGTATTGCTAAAACTATGTTGTCCGGTTACACCAGTTGTATCCAGCAAAACAGATATTTAGTCTGTTTAAGGTAGAACATCTATTCTGGTTCATAAACTTTGGATCCTCATTTTGTATAAAGTACTGTAAGTATAAGTAAGAATAAATAAAGGGGACGTACCCTGAAGTTGCTTGCCATGGTCTACTGCTGACTTTGCTGGAAGAGGTAGATCCAGAAGCTTTGCTCTCCTACATGAAAATGACACCAAATAGTAATACTGTAAAAAGATCTGCAGCCAAACAGTAGTGTTTGTCTTATATTTAGCCTCTAAAGTCTCAGTGTTTCCTGAAAAAATAAAAACCTTTTAGAAAAAAGGACATGTATGAATTGATACGAAACTGTATCGAGCCAAGAGAATGTAGCCAGGTCCTGAACTCTAAAATTCCCAGTGTTCAGACTACACAAAAAATGAAGGTTTTGGCCTTTGCCACAATTTGTTAAACTATTAGACCATTTTTTCCTCATTCTCGAGACTCTTTCTTGCACTCTATCTCCCTCAATTGCCAGCACCTGGATCTAATAAAACACAGAATGACGGTTTGTGGTGATGGTGATAAAGAGAGAATGACTGTGTGGGAGAGAGAAAAAGTGAAACAGAAAATTTTAAAAAAGTGAGAACTAGTTTGAGAAATGAGAAAGTGGGTGAGTGAGAGATGGATGATGAAGTGAGGGAGGAGAGGTACCCAAGAATCATTAGGTAGATTTTCTTCCACAGGTCATTCATTCTTTGTCTGTCTGGCTGTCGACAGGATGTCCATGAGTTTAGCATGCATCAGCCTCCTTCCTTCACTCAACAACTGACTCAACAGACAAAGCTCTATACATTTTAAAATTTGTTCTCAGATATATTTACATTATGGCGAATATGTTGGACTGACCTGATATTAGCTCTTACATTCTGAGCTTTTTGGAGTCAAAGAAATGCTGATAAAGCATTATAATGTCTAGTTCTTACCATAACTTGTCAGGATTATATAAAAACACATTCATTAAGATCCAGCACAAATTTCCCCAGAGGGTCACTCAAACACAGTTTATATAACGATGAAGTTCCAAGCCCATGGAGCAGAAACTTAGCTCCAACTAATTTATTTGTTTCATAATTTTAAGGGTCATTCTAACTTCCTGTCAAACAAGTCATATGTTGCCACATGAACATCACACTGTGGATATTTGCTTCTGTTCAACATCAGATTCTAATGTAGTACAATGTAGTGGCTTTAATGTCATGAAAATATACTTCACTCATTAAAATTTAATTTTCCACATAGCTGTAGGATGAGATTTCAACATTAAGGAATCACAAATATGTTGAATGGTATATGGACAGGGGCATGTAATTAATCATTGCTCTCTGTATCGCACTGGGATAACTTCTTTAAAATAACTTTTGTTCCATGTAGATGTTCTATAGTGTGTGGAGCTTAAAATCAGTATTGACTATCAGCCTGCCAGCATGTAATGTAAACAGTACAAACAAACTACATTTTAAGCTACTTCACACTTCAACACAGATTCTGTAACTGACCATATCTGCTGCTATTGTCTCTCTGAAGGTCTCCTCTACAGCTTCCCACTCTTTCTGTTGGGGTCTCCTCAAGGAAGCGGGGGTCCCAGAGACACTGGAGGCATTCAGCAGAACTGAAGCCCTGCTAATCACTAAGGGGACTAAGAGGAATGAGGTGAGATGGTAAGAAGGTAAGAATGAATGATCATTGGTGATGGTATGAAATACAGATGTACAATGAGTTCACTATGTAACAGGCTCCCAGTGGAGCAATACAGCAGTACTACAATATCCCATAACTCAACAATGTTTTTTTTTATTGAATAGATGATATATTGCACTCACATCCATCACCTTTGTTGTGTTTGCTTTTGAGAAACATGGGTTTTGTGCTCGGAGGATGTTTGTGGTTTTTACCAGACCAACTTGTATTTTGTTCAGTTCCCTGAAAAAGCAACAATATGTTAAGGAGACAATTGTGTCATTGCAATCTGTTTATACTCAAAAGTCCTCGCTTTACATGTTATTATATTGTTACCTTACTAATTAAAAACACATTTTAGTTTAATAGATTAGCCCAAACTCCAAAGTTAATACAACTACTATTACTGGTATGCAAAATGTATTTTCATGAAAAAAATGTAATTATTCTTACTTTAAATTTAGTGGCTTAATTAAGTAGATCAAACTGGGGACTTATTATAGCCTACAAATTGTTTTCTGGATTTTAATATAAAGCAGTAACTAGCAAGATTCTTTTGCTATTGCACAAATGTCACAGAGCAGTTATCTAACTGGACTCTAACTGTAATACCTCGATAAACTGAGGCAGGATCAAGACATCTGACTGCGTTCTGGAGCTTGCCGTTTTTCTCTGACCACTGCTCCAGTCAAATGATGACTTGTATCTCTTTTTGCTGGGCAGAAATGACTCCGTATTATCAAGCAGCATTTGTTTTGCTGGATTCTGTTCAGAGCAATCTGAGTGGCCACCCGCTGCACATTCATTGCTGTGAAGCCTCAGATCAACTTTACTTTTATTGGTCTGTTCATCTCCTATCTGTTCTATTATATGATCTTGACAACTGCCAGACTTCACTTCGGATTCAATGTCTACAGTGTCCATTGTAAGATCAAGACAGGCATACTTCAAATTACATTTTTCCACAGGGTCATGAACAGTTTCACTGTACTTAACTTGTGAGTGAACATTTGATTGATCTTCACCCTTATTATATGCACTAAAATTACCATCATGATCATCAGTTAACAGAGACTTCCCCTGTCCAGTCTTCTGTTCTGAGAATTTCCAATGTGGAGGTAGTGATTGTGATTCAACCAGTGATTTTAATAATAAACATTCTTTACTCCCACGTGTGTCACACATTTCATCCATTTGGTCCCCAATGACAGTGATGTCAGGTAGAAAACTTGGTGATGTCTGTGCTGTGTTTGTCTCTAACACTTGGATGCTGACAATACCCTCTTCAGGAGTAGCTAACGGTACAGCATTTGTTTGTGAGGAACAGCTCATTGAGACATTTGGAAGTTTAGTGAGAAAATCAGCTGTTGATTTGTGAAATAGCTCTGTGTTTTTTTCAGAAACTTGATCAATTTGACAGGGCAGCTTATTAAGTGGCTCAGTGTTTTCAGTTTGGACATCAGTGTAAAACAAGGTTTGTACCTCTTGAATGACAGGGTTAAGCCCCTGACTGATACTCTGGCCATCATCTGAATTGAGAGTGTGGAGCAACTGTTCTTCTTTTCCAATTTCACATCTTTTGTTTTCATGACAGAAATGAGCATCATTCTCAATAACTTTGGGAGAAAGATTTTGTGAGAAGTCTGAGGGGTCACTAACAGCCGGAGGTGGCTCAGTGTCCATGAAGTCAATGACCTGCCGTGTGTTGCTCTTCTCGATAGTTATATCAGCAGATGACTGGGCGAGTATCTGTGTTTCTGGTGTTTCTGATGTGTGCAGTGCTATCTTTCCTCTCTCTTCCAACCCATCTATCCCTTCTCCTTGTGCTCTATCTTTTGTTTCTGTTTCATGGTTTCTGGTGTCCCCTCCATCCTCTGCTGAACCCTTGTTCTCCCCTTGTCTGTCTGTTTTATCTGTTGTTTCTTTCATGAGTCTTCTCTTCGGTCCGTTACTGCCACTGTCCTTCATATTTCCATTTAGCATGTTTTCTCTGACTTTCTCCAAACTATTGGTGCTGTTGTCTGTTCCAAAATGACTGCCAAGACTACAAAGGTGATTGGAGACAACTGGGCTGGTAAACAGGGTTGTAGGTTTTAATGGCTGTTGAAATTGATATTGCTGATCATTGTTTAGTGGTCCTTGTCCTAAAAGACACAAGACACATTTTCAGAAAATAAAATGTTTTTGAACTGCTGGTGAAATCGCATTATTATTGTTTATTGATCATAATAAATTGCATTGCTTTGTGAAACAAACACCAAGGGAAATGTGTAATCTGTTAACAACTTGTTCTTGTGTTCTATGTAAAATACAGATTTCGTTGAATTCTCAGAATGTAACATGTTCGTCTATTGTGTGTTTAGATGCAGCTGGATGCAGATGGCTGACCTCCAGTTGCTCCAGTGACAACTAGCTTAGTCACTATGTCCGTATCCTCAAGACAGTCCAGACTGTTCAGACCGTTTTTGGCCTGGGAGGAGGCTAACTGACTGCCAAAGCTAGACAGCTCAGAGCTGGAGGTGGGTTCATTAAGAGGTTCCCCTGCTCTGACTTCTTCCTCTAAAGTGGGGAAGAACTGTGTAGAAACACTGAGGCTCTGACTGCTGTCTCTCATCTGGAAAAAACAAGAAAACAAAACCTTCTAAGTATGCACCATTGCTTTTATTCTACACTTTGTGTTTTAGCTTTAGTCCAACTCATTCACTAATCATGGTTGCATCAGATAGTGTTCTGTTATTCCAGGGTACTTTTAAGCACATTACTAAAAATTATCTGTTTTGGGCATTTCTCATTTCTTCTAGTTAAGAAGGTTTTTTCTTTAAAAAATATTTATTGACTAATTGGCTAAGTTCAAATGACAATAAATTAGCTTTGTCCTGGTATACAGATGTCTATTTAAAATAACATAATTAATGCCTATGTTCTTTTGTTGTAAATACTGCATAGGCTACTATACGTGAATGTTTCTATGTGTGTACCTCGACTTCACGTATTTGCAGTCCCTGCACTTTGGCCTGGGATGACAGTTCAGTGTGTTTCTGATGAAGCTCATCATAAGCCTCTTTCACTGCTTGGAGGTCTTGCTGCTCAATCTTAATACGGTCCAGAAACACTATATTCTGTTTACCACAAACAAACATTTTCTTTTTTTTTTTAGATAATTATTTATTAAAATGTTTTTGTATGATAAATAAAGATGTCACAGTGATGCTGTCTTCATTGGCACTGGCATTGGATCTGCTCAACCTCTCTGTCCCAGCTGGTCTTGGAGGCAGCGTAGCTTTCCATCAGTTGGGCCACCTTGTCTTCTTCTTCCTTGCCTTTCTCTAGCTTCACCTCATGTTCCTGTTTAAGGGTCTGCAGTAAAATTAATCACCCATAAGATTTTTAATGCAATACTAAATTTTTATGTGTTTATTTAAAGTGAACAGAAGGTCCTAAACAGGGCAGGGAGCCAGAGAGGGTTTCTTACTTATACAAATCAGTTGGCTTGTGTCATTTTAATAATGATTTTAATAAATTAATAAATGGGTGAATTAAATATGAGAAGGAGGCAGAGACAAAGGAAAAGGTATAATAAACTGTACAGCCATAAAAGGAGAATAAACACACTACCATTCAGTTATGGAGGGCACAATATTCACTAATGTATATGTTGTAATCTACAATATGCTCATTGTTTATGTTTAAATACACTCCATAATCATTTAAATACTCCCTGAAATATTCATATGTATGGGACCAGTAGTAAATCAGTTAAACAATAATAAATGATTAATATCCACACCCAAAAAATTTTAAAAGGTGGAATGGTTTGGTTTTTATCTTTGCTAAAGACATTTGTTGTTGGACAGGCAAAAAGTGTTCTGTGTGCACTTCAATATGCTTTCTTTTCTCATTCATATATACATGTGTGTGCAAATTCTTTATTACTATAACATGATCTATTCAAATAGTTGGTTGGAATGTTTTAGCAAAATCTTGACATTTTCGGGACATGTCCTTAAGGCAATGTATTGTTTTTATGACTTCTTTAGTTTTTCTTAATTAAAATATTCAGTTGTAATTGAATTTAGTGACAAGTGACATAGAGCCAGGACCGAGGATCAAACCACTGACCCTGTGGTCTGTGCAGCACTGCCTAACCAACTGAGCTACAGCCGCCTCATATATTTTAACTTCTAACTTAGTTTAAAGAATTCAGTAGATAATATGAAGAGTTACGTTAAAAAAACAGAGGGACATGAGAGACTTTTACCTGATACTGCTCTCTCTGTGTTTGCAGCTCCAGCTCTACTCTGCTGACTGTTTGTGTCTGACTCAATAGGAGCTGTTGTGCATGCTGCAAAGACTTCATTACCTCCTAAACAATCACATATTTCCATACATAAAATATTCTGTAGCCATCCACAATGAAGAAATTATGCACTTTGCACTTTGAGCTCAAATGAAATACAATGTCCTTTCAGTTGAATAAAGGATGCTATATTCAGTATTAGTAAAACGGTAATAGTAAAACATCTTCCCAAACAGCTGCTGTACACACCACAAAAAACACTCAAAGTATTTTGATTTTTTCTTACTATTTTCTACTTTTCCTCACCTTCTTTTCTGCTCTTAAAGCATAATTTTCCTCTCTGAGTCTCTTGTTCATTTCAGACTCCTAAAGATAAAAGAAATGCAGATGAATGCTGCATTACTGGCTTAGAAAAAAATATTTTCATGATTGTCATTTACCATGTCCAGTTTCTGGTGCAGCTGCTGAATATTCTCCTCTTTGCCTGTAGGAGTGTGGGTCTTGTCATGTCTGACTGTTGTCACCTTGGCTTTGATCAACTTCTTACTTACATCTTCCAACTCCTGAGAAAACAACATGCATTCAAATATTTAAATGTGTAACACTGCCCAAGTTGATTCTTTTCAAATTGAATGTTTAATACTTTTAATACTTTAGTTTACTTTAGAATACACTTTGTAATTTTTATCAGGCAACAATGGATTTTTATTGGCTGTTTCAACAGGTACAACCTACAGTAGCAAAACCTTTTTATTACACATACCTCCATCAGTGACACAATGGTTTCTTCTTGCTTTGTGTTTGCAGTGGACAGTTTCTTATTTATTCTTATGGCCTCATTAACTGTATGAATTAAAAACAGTAAGACACAATTACAGACAATGCTATGACAAAGCTACATTGGTGTAACAATAATATTTTTATACATTTTTATCATATGCTGGAGGTTTAATTTTTTCTAGTTGGTAAAACCCTTTTCAGACAGACCACAGACCATTTAGCTAAATACATTCCTATCTTTGCTTTTTCTTTTAAATTAGCAACTGCTCTAGCAGCATGAGACAAGTGTATAATTTTATCATTTCTTTATATAAATACAGATACTGTGGTTTAGGAATGTGAGATAAATGTGTTTTTAAACATGGGAAACATAGCTGTGATAATATAATTGGCTACAATTTTAGATTACAATGGCTACCTGATAATGTAAAGCCTTCTACTGTTAACAGCACATATTTCACGTTCACACGTTCATTTACTATAGTCAACATTCATGACATAATATACACACTATGAAAACATTTAATAATATTATCTCCTGTTTAAGTAAACATGTTGCTCATCTAAATTGTGGATCACACATGAAGATAAAAACAGAGAAGTTTAAGCAGCACTACCATATTTAGAGATTTGTAGTTATAGTGATATCATATTATTAGTGATAAAGTGGATGTCTGTGGCCCAAAACATCATAACTAAGCAAAAACTCATATTATGGCTTACAGCTCACTGAAACCTAAAGCCTTTGTCGCAGAAAATAATGTCCAGTTCCTCTGTCAGCAGACAACAAAGAGGGTAAGCTTCACAAGTGATCAACAGAAGTCAATGGCTGAAGAGCAGAAAAGTATCTCAACAGCAGATTGCTTATGGGTTGTTTACAGCACATGCAGATTCATGAATCAATCATGACTGTTTTAAACAGGACAAGCTGCTGGTGTCAGTGTGAATGTTTTCTTGATTCAGTAACACTAAGCCTTGTTGTTGACCTTGGAGAGTTCTTTGCAGCCAGGTCTATTCTTTATCAAAATACCCTAGAGGAGCTTTTAAAGAAACATGACAGTGAACTTTGTTCATTACCCATATCTTGACCCTAAAATAATATCTTTGTGATGAAGTGAAAGTGGATATTTGAAAAAATAATGTGCTATTGAATATTGTGCAGATGCAAAGTCACTCTCCTGTTTTATGTCTGCATGGTCAAAGATCTCTGTGAATTGTTTCCAGCACCTTGTTCATTTATACTCATTCAGGGTATTCTGAAAGGGCTGCTTCTAGTCTAAAATATCTAATATATATTATACTGAACACTTTGTACATTTTAAGGCACAGTCTTGTACTGACATTCAGTAGCATATACTGATGTACAGATATGCCAATTTGCATTTGCAGAATTGTTACTGTAGTTGTGTCTGACATCAACCAAATATAATTTTTGCAGCACAGTACAATTTGCAAACATATAATAAATTACATTAGACAAAAAGCATCTAGATGTGTGCATTTCTGTGTATCCATAAATCAATACATTTATCCATTCATTACCATTTTGCTCTAATTTTTCATGTGCCTGCTTAACCATGGCACACTGCCTGGAGAGAGCAGTGAATCGTTTGTCTACCTCCCCCAGCTGGTTCAAGTGGCTTTCCTTTGAACGGCTCTGCAAGGTTAGCTTCTGTTCCTGAGGAAAGGGCATGAAGAAAACATGCAAAGAAATACTGTCACAGTGCTAACCCTGTAGAAAGAACACCACAGATTGACCATATCACACAGGTTTCATCAAACCGTAAAATAAAGATGTCGTTATTCTAGTTGTGCATATAAACTACATTACACCGCACCTCCATACATTTTCCATGCATTTTCCCTTGTGACTAAGCTACATTGCAAGGGTTTTAGAATGTTAACGTAACAATGTTCGGACAACATAACATTTTAACCGGACAAAATATTCTGCTATACAGGTTTATATGTTAAACAATTAAGCATACAACTGTCACATTAATCCTAATTTATTCATTTGTAATATACAGTAGTTATGTCACGCTTGATGCCGACAATTCAACACAGTACATTTTAAAGCAGGGGTCACCAACCTTTTTGAAACTGAGAGCTACTTCTTGGGTACCGATTAATGTGAAGGGCTACCAGTTTATTACGCAGTTTTGAAATAACAAATTTGCTCAATTTACCGTTAATTATATGTTATTATTAACAATTAAACTAATGATATTCATCTATGTGAAGACACGGATCATGTTAATGATTTCATTCTCCCCTTTTAGAGTTGCTATTGATATATATGTGTGTATGTGTGTGTATACATAAACAAACAAACACTATAGAGGTGACATAGTATCTAACTTTAAAAATTTTGCTACAATAAAAAAAATGTATTAGTCCATTAATACGTAATTGCTTACGGAAATTATGAGACGAAAGATTATTATCATGTACATGTCTGTTTACTATAAAGCTAAAAGCCTATCCTAGTTGTCATTGGGCAAGAGGGTGAGTGGACCCTGGACAGATGCCAGTGTATCGCAGGGCCACAGAGACACTCACACCCATGGGCAATTTTAGATTCACTAATTAACCGAACATGCATGTTTTTGGACTGTGGGAGGAAACCGGAGTACCCAGAGGAAACTCACGCAAGGCCGGGGAAAGCATGCAAACTCCACACAGAAAGGCCAAGGCCGGTCAGGGCACAAACCTGCAACTTTTTAGCTGTGAGGTGGCAGCGCTAACCACTCCACCACCATGCTGCCCATGTCATTTACATCCAAACAAAAAAATCAAACAGGTGTATTTCCCAAAATGTCAAACTGATCTGTAAGAGAAAGAAATCAATCTTTGAAAAAGCGGGAAATGAGGAGGCAAAAGGCACATTTTGTAAGATAGAGAATACCATAGTGGAAACAGCTGTCAAGTGACCGAGAGGATCAAGGTTTAATGCATGTTAGTGTCTCTTTCACTAGAATGAAGGAATCAACTCAGCTCATGCCTCAGAGCACTTTATGGCTCTTCAAACTGCCATTATAGTTTGATTGTCTGTATCAAGCTGAGCAGATTCTTTTCTTCTCTGATTTTCCCACTCACTCACTTCAATCTTATTCTCACTCCCTCCTATCCATTTCCCCAATACAGACGTTCTCTTCAACTCCCCCCACTCTGCTGAGCTCCTGTTATGTGAAGAAGGTTAAACCGAGCGAAGCTTAGTTATAAAATATTTTAATAGAGATATTTTCTCTGCTGTGCTGGCAGTTCAAAGTGTCACACACTCCCTATCCGTTACTCCTATAGAGCTCGTCCCTTCAAACCCATCCCTCCTTAGCACCATTCCGTCATCCTCCACTTTTAATTTTTCTCACTCCCACCAATTCTCTGTCAACAGTTTGTATAAGTGCAACATCCTTTCTTACCAGCTCACTTGATTTCTTCTCCAAGTTGTACTTTAGCAACTGTAAAACAAAAAGTAAAAGAAGGGTTTCCACTGTCATTAACAGCAAATTGTGGGTTGCTGTTATGCATTTGAAAATCAGGTTTTCTACTAATTTTTCTAAAGATCCAAAAAATAAGAAATATGTTTTTCTTGTACAGCATCCAATTACAAAACGTTGTATACATTAGTCCAAAATGCCACTAAAATAATACAACACATGACAGAAATAGAAATCTTTAAAATACATTTGACAACTGCTTATTTAAGGTCAAGCAATTCTGAATCTCAGAAAAATTTAATTAATGGACCTGAAGGTAACATTGTTAGGTCAGAAGTTACATAACTCTGTAACTGTACTAGATAAACAGTATGGGATTGATCAACATGATGTATATCAGTTTGAGTGTCGTGATTTATATTTATTCACTTTAATACAAATACTTTCACAAATATTGTACATTATATACTGTCTTTGGAAGATTGTATTTGGTATTAATGTTATTGTTGTATTAACTAATAAGTATGCTCACAGCAGATTAATCATATATATCAGTGTTTTTAATGAGTTTTCATTACATTAGTCCAAAACATGGATCCCAGCCTATAAAAGTCTGAAGTGACATCTTGGAATGTAACTTTGAAAGTAACTGACCAACCCAAAGATGTTAATGCACAATAATGTGCAATCCTCACCCTGGAGAAGATGGAGTGATTGAAATGTTTAAATAATAACAAATACTGCTGCAGTGATATATTAATGTTATTTGTACAGAAATGTAAAAAACTAAAAAATAATTGTCGTCCTCCAGCCCTTTAGCTCCACTGTCTTTTCTGGACATTTATTTTGTACCCATTTTCCCCACTTCCTGTTATGAGGTCATTTATCCAGCTTCACTGCTCATCACTGACCATTATTGATACACCTGTTCCACTGCCTATTTATGCTCAGCTGTCCCCTCCTTGTCTTTTCTCCAAGATGGAACACCCTGTCTTCTGGTTTGCCTGTTTACCTTTTGATTTTAGGTTTGGTAGTTAGGTTCCTCATCTAGCTCTGTTGTAGGCACAGTTAGTTTGCTAATATTAGCCGTTCTTGATATGTCTTGAATATCCACACTCCTGTTTTTTTTTCATATCTGTTCCTGACCTGTTCTTTTTAGTGCCAACTTTAAAGTTATTGTTTTAACCAGTTTGCATCTGTTCTTTTGTCTGCGCTGTACTACCTGGTAATTTCTCACAACCCCTTTCTCTGGTTTGCATCCTTGTCCAGGCTATTCCCTAGTTTATGTATTTGTGCTCAAGTGCGGATTCTGACTCTAAGTTGATGTTATTCGCTGAAGTCTGGTTTCGGTATTTATGCTTTAAAACTTTAGTCTTACTGCACTAGCTTCATGCTTTTCTATAGATTTGTTGTGTTCGTTTTCTGATTCAGTTTCACCCTTGCTAACTTCCTTATCGCTAGTTTCAAGATTATTAGTCACATTATTAGTCTTTTACCACACTGGTCTCCGATCTCCTTCTGGATTGAGTTGTTTTGTCAGTTCCCTGATGTCTCTGATTAAAGTTCTTATTTTAACACATTTTCTCTCACCGTTTACTCTGCTCATAAACAAATCCTGACAATAATATAAATGTTTAAACGTTCTTTTAAATGTGAATAACATTAGCTGTCTATTGTACTTAAATTTTTACATTACGAGCTTCGAATTTTGGGACCATTTATTACACAACCTGTTAATTTCTCAGGCTTAGTGGAGTTGTCATTGTGCGAATGAAGAATCTAGATTTAATATTTTGCAAATATGCATTTGCATCTCATATAGATTAATCAAATAAAGATAAGACGAAATATAATTTCATCATATGCACGAGGAGCCGGGAATGTAGGCCGGTAAATTTTTGGTTTAATGTTAATAAGATTGCTTACAAAGAAAATAATTTCGGTTCTTATTAATTTCAGATATGACTGTTTAGAGGCACACAATGTGTACCTAAACTGTAAATAGCGCAGTGCCTCAATAGGCAGAGTAGCCAACCATAGGGTCGGAGGTTTCCACCCCACTCTTCCCAACCAAAGTGTCCCTGGGCAAGACACTGAACCCCCAACTGCCCAGTGCCAAGTACTAGTCCCAAAGCCCATTAGAAATGGGAAAGGGTTGCGTCAAGAAGGGCATCGAGTATAAAAATATTCCAAATAAAAATGCGGACTGCTGTGGAAACCCTGAATTTACAGGATAAGCGGAAAAGGGGGAAAAAAAAAAAAAGTTAGTCACTAACTAAATATTGCATATATATTGTATGTTTATCTGTCTATTATTGGTATTTATTGAGATTAAAATAACTGCATTAATGAATTATATTTTAATTAAGCAGTAACTGAGCCATACTATTCCAATGGAGCTAAAATTTTTAATTTAGCAGATCACCAAGGTATCACAAATAAATCACTTCAATCCCACCTGCCAATGATGTGAAAATGTTTTAAATTAAAGAAATCCACCAGACCATATCACAGCAATGAATACAACTCGGCCTTACTTAAGCCAAACACTGCAGTCACTGTCTTCCAGATAGAATATCAGTGTCTACTGTCTATGTAACAAGGCTGGGGTCTTTGAGTGCAGTGGACCATAGGGACAGCTGTATATCATCCCTGTGGTGTCAAGCCAAAAGACAAACACTCTGAGAGCCAGGCTAGGTCAGGCCTATGCCCTTCATTCTCATTGGGCATGAATTTTCTTTATTTACTTATGTCTTTTAAGAATTTGGTAAAGGTAAAAGGTAAAAACAATGTATGTGAAGAAGTAAAGGAAAGAACGTTGATTGCTGGTGTGTATGAGTGAGACAGAGGAATAGAGACAGACATTACAGGCAGCGAGTGTGTGAATAAAACTCAATACCTGGAGAGACTTCAACTCTTCTTTTAGGTTGTTAATCTCCTTATCTTTCAAGTCAGCAATAACTTGGTATTTCCCCTGAAATGTTGAATTATTATTGTGAGTTTCAAAAAAGCAATACCAAGTACACCAAAAAATAATTCACCCAAAAGGATTGTGCACTGGTGCCTGAATTAATCTGCTACTGCACTGATGTTATTTACAGTAAATGCTTTAAGAACAAGCTGCTCATACCTTCTCCTCCTCAGTGTTTCTGATTTTGGCCTGAAACTTGAGAACAACAACAACAAAAAAAAAAAAAAAAAAAAAAAAAAAAAAAGCTTTATTTCACTATTTATAGTTATTAGTTTGAATACCAAACATATAAGCAAGCAAACATACTTGCTTTTTCAAATTAGTCAGTGACTCTTTGTGCTGGTTTGTCATGGTTTCAATTTGTTGTTGTAGAGATTCCTGTCATAGATGAAAAGTCTGAATCATTCCAAATGATAATTAAAATATAAAGCATAAAAATAATACATTTTTAAATAAGACTGAAAACATATAGTATCTTCTTAATACTTTACTCTTTAAGAAACTAAATATAAATATTAAAAGTGCTGATATAAACCTTTTCCCACTCCAGCTCCTGTTTGTCCAACACCAGCTTACTGAGTTGATCCTCAAAGCGTGTCTCTGCATCCTGCACCATGAAAAGACATCATTTATACACCAAGCAGCTACTCTGTTAAATGCCAGGCTAGGTCTTAGCTACTCTCAGACCATCAACAATATTTGTCTAAAGAATATTTCCCTTTCATGAATTCACAAACATAGCCAGATCAGAGAAAAGACAGTACATTTTGTTGGGGCAATGAATGGTACAGTGCAATCTTGATATGATACAGACTGACCCCTATCTCTTCAATCCTGTGGGCAAATAACTTTCTTTGCCAAAACCGCAAATTGCTGTAAGTTTCTTTGGTTCATTCCTAAGTATCTTTTGGAGAAGCCCCCCCCCAAAAAAAGCAATATTAGAAGGGAGGGTATATTTGTGGAAAGCCATCCCTATCCTCCCCCTTCTCTTAGAGAAGGCAGGTAAAAGTCATTTGCCTTCTATATCCACGGCACTTTTTATGTTCATGTGGGAGCTGGTTAAGTCACTGAGTTTATATTATAAGTTCTAATAAAACTATGCTACTACTATGGCACAAAAAGGAGTGCACAGAAAATAAAGCTGTAATTTTTCAAGTGAGGAACAATTTGTGTGTATGCATGTTTAAAAAGACACTAGAAAACTTTACTGGTAATCTATGTAAATAAAAACAGGCACCTGCAAATTCACTGTAAGCTTGGGGTACTTAAATATTTTGATTAACAAAATGAAAAATAATATAGATTTTTACTTACTATATGAAAATTCATAACAGTTTCATTCATATTTTTATTATAGCCTTTCATCTCTTTACTACTTCATTGCTGTTTTGAATGACTGCCTTTTATGGGGCATTAAGAAAGAAAAAACTACATATCTTAGCATAAAAATGAGATGGTGCACTTGATAGTTTAGTTGGAGGAAGTTAGACATAGTTATTCTAAAGTTTTCTACCATTGTGTCATAGTCATAAGGCACGATGCTGATATCATTTAATATATATATATATATACATACACACACACACACACATCATTTCAAACCAATCATCAATAATGTATTTGATTATAGGCATTCCAGATCACATATGTAACCATTTCATTCTAAACATATTCTCTGACATGAATTTAAAGTTAAGTGTAACACTATACCACATTTTTACCAACTAATGCTGTAGTTTGTGCTGTATTTAAAAAATGAAACAAAAAAAGAAAAACATAGGAATTTGACATGCTCAGGAATGTCCGGGACCGTCGTGACATCCTCTTGCTTCCTAACCCCTCCGCCCAGTGAACAGCAAAACTACAAAGTGTTACTTTGATAACAGCAGTGCCTGAGGAGGATCATACTGATATACCATATTGTGTTTGTGTCCCAGTTAGCATGACTATAACAATAAAAACTAAATGGCAACAAATGACAGACATCCCGTTTTTGGCCCCTTAACCTTTAAGCATACTCAGGATGTATTGTCAAGTTAAACTACTTGCTTAAGGGCACAAACCATTATCTATTTTTGTTACTTTTACAAACAAATGTGCTTTCTACTTATTGGTCAGTGGCCAAATGGTTTATATGACCCTCATCTTGACACAATGTGGAGAGTGGCTCTCACCCAGATAGCCAAAGGGGCAGTTGGCTTCCTCTGAGGACACTACCGCTATCCCTACCATGCTGTGAAATTACTCTACTCTTTAACCAAACAGAGAGCATAAAATGTATATATATATTTTATAATATTTGTAGTATAATAGTCCATTTAGTTAAACTGACAATTTGCCAAATAGTTCTCAGGCATCCTGAGACAAATGATATATTTCTCTAAATTTAGATTTGTGGTATTGTAAATCATCCTAGATGTTTAAATGAAGACTTTCTTTGTTAGTTTACCAGCAATAGAAATACATACACAACTGGTGATTAGTAGCCACAAATTTTACAGAAACAGTTTTTAATTTTTTTTATTAATTTTGCCTTAATATACTACACATGGGCTCAAAAAAGAGACTTATACCCTTCGAATATGCAGCTCCTCAACCACCTCAAGTAGGTGGGTTTTACATTCCAATAAGTGTAGCAAGATGGTGCCTTCACTTTGTGTTTTACAGTGGGTGTTGGGCAGAGACAACCCCTCCTCCAACACAAGTCCTTCTACCTGAATAACATAAAAGCTGAGATAAATACATGTAATTTTTAAATAAATAAACAAGTCAGTTAACAATTGTTTAAATGTGTTTTGTCTTCCGCTGTTAGAAGTCATAACTTACAGTGGTGTAGTTGGGGAGTGTTTCAGAGTCTGCACTGAAATCCATTGGACTGTCTCAGGGCAGGCCAAGGTCCCACTGGGATGTCTTTTAATCAAGAAAAAAAGTCTTTGCTGGAAAAGGTCAAAAAAATTGAATGTTTAATGAGCAGTAACATTGTGCCAGACCACGTATAAGCTTACATAATCACTTCCTCATATGCAAATTTTACTGCTAAGTGATTTTATTAGAAATAATGGGCTGGCACATTAAAGCCTCATAGTGTTTCTCAATCACTACAATCTAACCTAATGGCTTTGAAATGACCATTAGTGTTTTTTCTTTCTTTGTTTTACACCACTTCCATTGCAGTGAGAAGATAACACCTTGATAAGCCATCTAGGTTAAATTGAACCAGACCATTGACACTAACAGGGGTCAGAGCAATAACACTCAATGGACAAATTGTGCTGTCAATGTTTTTTAAATTATACAGGTTATTTAATTTGACCTGTGGATGGTCTTCTCCAAGAGGTTCTGTACCCTCAACATAACCAAGAAAGTGAGTGACACACACACACACTGCATACACGCAAACACACACCTTCTGGAAAATATGACTATTTAAGTGGGAGGTCTCCACTAGCCACTGATCTCTTAATAGAACAGACCTTTTTTTCTACCATTTAACCTGCACTGGTATCAATCATGTTGGAGAATTAAATGATCCCTGCTAGAATTGGCTACTCTCATAAAATGACATTGTGACCCCAGGCTGAGGAGGGAGGGGATGTGCTAGTGTGTTAGTGTGTCAAAGTGAGTGTGTGCCTTATGCGCACAGTGTGAAAGTGTATGTGGCTGTAACCGAGGGAGTAAACCAAAATGTCTTTATTTGCTTCTCCAATAATTCAGTTGAGCAGATATTAAGCACCATATCTAAAGGTATGAAAAGAAAAATTTAAAGATTTGCCATCCATTTAATGGGACTATTTCCTTTAGATAAGTTCTTTTTGGAACTGTTAATGCTCTTGAGGAATGAAATGCAAACACAACACTCAACAATGGCAAGTCAGCACACAAGGGAACATGATTTTATGGGTTTTCGACTGTTTATCAGTAAATACTATGTAAAGTCTCTATTACAAGAAATGCATCTGCCACATTCACCTAGATACCAAGTGTAAGAATCAGAGAACAACAAGCAAAAGGCTTAGAGATGGCAACTTTTTCTTATAAAAGGCAAATTAGTTTTTCTACCAGCTTTTCTTTTTAGGAAATTACTTAATTAAATTACTACATTTACCACTACTTTGACTCTTTTATCAGTTTGAAACAGCCAGCCATTGGTTTCCAAAGTCATTTGAACTCAAATGAGCTTTAGAAGCATCAATTAGCTAACGTTGATACTTTGACCTATAATTTTAGTCAGAATTCAACTTGTTACATCCTCCAAATGTTTATATAGTTAGGCTTTTCACATTGATTTTAATTGATAAAATTATGACTGAAAATTATGCAAAGCTGTAGGCTAAATAAAAAGCTAAGTCATGTTAGCTTGCAAAGGAAGGTTAGCTAGCTGGCACGAGCCTCCACTGGCTCCCATAACTTAAAATAATAGTCATTAAATTATTTTGACATATGCAGTTTTAAAGGTTTTAGCAATGGGAATAAAAATGTTCCAAGTGAACCAGTGATTACCATTACCTTTGATGATTATTCTAGTAAGCTAAGAATAAACCGCTAACCGAGTTAGCCTTTGTTCCCAGTTGCGCCCTCGTGCGTCCACGCCTACAACGTGACGCCACCCGCTCAGAGCAGAAACACGGATTTACAACTTCAAATTTCATTAAAGCAGTGCTCTTTAAATATTTGTTAATTATCATTATAAATTCAAATTCAAATATTACAGAAATTCAAATATAATTGATCATCTTTCATTATACATCTTTGATTTATATGTCATCCTCATACCTGAACTCCAACTTTGCCCCAGAAAAACTACATATCCTTGGGAACTTGAAGGCAGCATTAGAATGGCTCTGCATTCAGAATTATGTCCATTTTCTATTTGTGAATATTTTTAGCGTGTGCCTTTTTCCCCATACATCTATGATTTCAGCATGTATGTTATTATTGAGTCTTCACCAATACTGTGGGACAGAGAAGTATATACAAAACGATCGGGCACACAATCAGACACCTGCAGAGACACCTGAGAAGTGAGCTTAGCGATTGGTGCCATCTAGCGGTTAAATTTAAGATCACACCGGTTCTAAAGGCGCTGTTTGCTTGGACGTGGTTTCTCCTGCTTGTCAACCTTTTATTTTTTATTTTTTTAGCAACCAACAAAAACTGCTTCCCTGGCTATTTTTCCTTATTGCAAGCCCAGCATGTCTACGATCAAGGAAAGAGCTGCGGCGCTGAAGCTTGCAGAGAAATTGTGTGTGCGTCCACAAGGTGAGTTAATCAACGATGTTTCTGCGCAAGGTGCTGGTGATTCCAGTAACACAAGGAGGCCTTCATGTAGCTGAACATCTGATGCATGCTAAAGAGCAATAGCAAACGAATATACTCCTTAAAATTGTGGCATAGAAATGAAAAATTGTTATTCCTCACTTACTATTTTTAGTAAATGATCTCAATTCACTGCTTTTGCTGTCGCCGAAAAACTTTTGTGTATCATTTACCCACCTTATTTTCTTTTTCATTGCATCCCTAATCCTCTCTCAGTTTTCATATTATTTACTTGATATCTGTAATCATTGAATATATTGAATATATTATATGGAGTTTCATTAGACCATGGTTCTGTGTCACTTCCTCCTAGCCCATGGATTAAACAGTAGATCAGTGCAGTCTTCCTCGTTGTGGAGCGGCCTAATCTCCCACCTCAGATCCTCTGTGACTGTGAAGCGTAGGAGAGTCCACCTCAAAACCCACAGTGACTGTTTCCTGGGTTCCGAGGCCGTTGATGTGTTGACAGAACATATTGCCCATGCTAAAGGCTTGGAGGGTATGTTTGCAGGACAGTGTTTATTATGTACAATGGCATGTTTTAAATGTCTCAAATGTTACGTCAAATAATAATGTGGATTTTTCTTTGCAAATATCCTTAAACTATTTTTCCCTCATATTCAAACTTTAAAACTACAGGTGGAGTTGTGTCACGGGACAAAGTGGTGTGTGTGTGCCAGGCTTTGTTGGACTGCAATGTGTTTGAATCGGTGGGAACCAAAGTGTTTGGCAAAGAGAAGAAAATGCAAGATGTGTTTCAGGACAGCAAGAGTGCTCTTTACAGGTTATAAATACACAAAGACACGGGTTTCTTTTGCCTCACACTTTATTGTGACATTTGATGATATCCAGGTGGAAAAATAAATTGCCCTGATCCACGTGTTCACATAGTTGCCTTTTCATCTGACTTTACAATGTTCTGTGCAGGTTTTTAAATGTGCACATGCCTTCGGTTGATGAGCTAGAGAGGGTTGTGCTTGTGAATGGGATCCAAAACCTCTTCTGCAGCGCTCCTTCATGCAGGTATAAAGCACACCTGTCAATATACTGCACTCCAGTGCACTGTTGCTGTGTATTCTGAAGAATTGGGAGGGATGAACTCTCAAATTACAGCCAAACCTTGACCTTTAATAATGGCATTTTAAAAAGTGTACTCACAATTGAAGGTATGCATAAGTGGTGTAATGCTAGATTTAAGGTTAGTGATACAAATATTTTTCTAAGAATATCTCTGCCTGGAGTTGACATTTAATGTTAGTCTGAAAATATTATGCATCACCCATTCTAGCTAGGGATTGCATTTAAAAAAAAAATCTGTTTAGGGTGTATAACCATAACCATTGTAAATTCCAATTCTCACTAGCATGAGTTTGCAACTCTCATGTTTTTTGTTTTTTTTTTTAGTCAGGAGGAGCAGACTCATCCCACAGGGTCAAAAGTTCAGATGTCCACCCCTGTCAAACTCCCTCAGACATCCACTATACCAAACCAGCTGGATCCTCATGTGGTGACCAGCCTTTCAGTGGAGCCTGCGGAGGACAGCTTGAGTGCGAGTCCCAGCAGCTTGCAAACTGACACAGCTTTACCTCAATCCCGTAAGTCAGTCATGTCATAATGTACTTTTCTTTACCATGTGTCACTTTGTCACTTTTTTTTACCTTAAAGCACTGATATTTTTATATCTGAAACCTTATGTTACTGCCCTGCATTATAAAATTATGCAACTGTACAGTTAGTGTTTTTTCTTTTGCTCTGCTCCACAGTGGTAAAGGAGATGTGGCAGGAGCAGACTTTGCTCAGGCTGTTAAACCTGGTGGAGCTCCCCCTCCTGGAGGGGATACTTCAGTGCAGTCAGACACAATCCTCTCTCTCTCCACTAGACCTGTGGGCTCACAGTAACCCACACGTGCCCTACAGCAGCAACCACCTGGATAGACAAATCCTTAGGGCCTTCAGGGACACTCAGTATGTTTGGCTTTGAAAATAATTTGCTCTTTTGGCTGTTGAACTAATCTCACTTAATTCTACAATTGGAACATGAAACTCCAAATCAGTTCAGACTGCTCAACTGAACCCTCTCTCTCTCTGCTCTGAAAAGGCTATTGTTTGCTCTTTATGCTCTGCTTTGCTCTGCACAACCCTTTAGATATTTGTACTGATAAGCGTAATCTAATAAACATTTCTTTGATTGTTTTGTATTCTTCCTCATATTGCATTTTAGGGAGGATGAATGGCTTCGTGCAGCTCTGGACTGTTTGGACTTCCTCCCTGATCAGCCAGTGGTGCAGCTTAGCCGGGAACTACCTCACTGTTTCCCTCAGGGTGATAAGAGCTGCGTCCCAGCTAGTAGCAGTACACAGGATGTGGGCAAGTGTTTATATGGATCTCTGTGTCATCCATGATTTCTATTTATTAATTATTTAATTTTTTTTTTTTCATATTATGTATATCTTTTTGATTGATTTTAAACTACGGTGCAGAATGTAAATGTCTACTGTATTTCTGATTTTTCTATCCACTGCAGCCTTTAACACCAATGTGCAGACTATTCCCTCCGAAAATTGTTTGGCCCAGTGTAAGCTACTTTTGTACGGGACTCTGGTCAAACACTACAGTAACACAGACAGACCACCATTGCTGCCCGAGCACATGAATGACATCTACACAGCTATCATCGATCTGTTGGGTATGAACTAGTACTCTGGCTCCTACAATTTGATTTGTCATAGGAACAGTTTATTTTTGTCACATCCTTGATCGACATTGTCTGGTTTTAAGTGAACCAGGGGTTGTAAACAACTTGTTTCTCTCTCAATACATCGACATTTACATTCATTTTTTACTTGTATTTTTTCCCTGGACTTTTCTTTTTTTAACTTCTCAGTGAATGCTAAGTTGAACACAGCTCTGGAGGCTCTGCAGCTGTGTCTGAAGCTGCTGCCACACAGCAGCAGAGAAGAGCTGTGCAGACTGCTTACATTCATGTGTTTGGCAGCTGATCCACAATCGCTACAACTAAGCAAGGAGGTGAGAAACACTTTGCTTGTGACTAAATCCTTCCAAAAAAGTGAGTAAAATGTCCAAGGAGAGAATTTGCTGACACCGAAAGTCCGCCAGCGATCTCACTGAAGATGTGTTTCTGAATCTGCAGATGGAGAACAGACTGGCAGTGACGAAGTCTTTTTGCAGAGCAGTTGTCCACAGCAAGGCTCTTTCAAAAGACAAAGAGGACCTTATGGTGGTCTTCATGATCAGCAACGTAGAAGAAATCTTCAAGGTAGAGAAATTCTCCCAGAATATATTGTTCCTCTATTTTCCATGGCCTTATACCTTTTTATAATAATCGATAGGGTTCATGCAGCAACATGGTGTTAGATTTCCTTACAGTTGGGGTCTCACAAGAGACAGATTTTGAAACAGCAGATGGCACAATTTCCTAAAGTGTAGAACTTTTGGGACCATCTCTGAAATCAGTTCATCCTACATTTCCTATCATGTAACAAATTCCTTTTTTTTTTTCTTCTTTAAATTAAACCCTCCTTACCTGTAAACACCCTCATTGTATGCACCACTTCCCGAAATGTGTACAACTGCGTAAAAGTTAAATTTTATACCCCCCCCCCCCCCCCCCCCCCCAAGGATATGCTGATGATGTCATTACGACATGAACAGATTTGCAAAGCTCCTTTAGAGGAACGTGAGATACTACACATAGTTGCAAAATATAGTTCAGAAGTTGCTGTCACAAACCTTACGTGTGCATGAAGAGAATAATTGGCAAACCATTTTCTGTCTTTAAATCATTTGCAACCAAGTATTTGTTCCCTTTGATCCAGATACCAGGGGCTTTGCACAAAGAAGTCAGTGACAAGCTGGCCAGCATTGTACGTGGAAAGCAGCCGCATGTGACTGGTAAGTGACTGTCAGGAGTAGGAATTCATCAGCAGTGTTCAATACAAAAACTGGTTAAAAAACATTATGCTCCCCCTAATTACAAGAGCATTAAACCATACATTGGGGAAAGTCCTCTAGAAATCTCACTAGGTATAGACATTGCTGTGTGCTGTAGCTGCAGATTTCACTCCAGCAGAGAGATGGTTTTCAGTTAAAAACTAAAGTACTTCACACTCTTTCACAATAAGCTCTAATTTACATCATTGCGACACCTTTTATTATCTGGAACAGCTCAGAAATAAACAAATTTCACATCTGCACTGTTGGATCTGCTTAAAGGGTCCAAGTGGGAATACAAGGGATTTCACAGATAATTGTGGCTTTGTGTGTCATTATATTTATATCTGTGTTTTATCAAAATTCTATCTAATAACCCACCATTTCACTAGTATTGTTGACATTGTAGTTAGTACAAATTTGAAAAATTTATTGCAAAACTAATGCTTATGTCATGATGTATTACGCAGTACTACATTGTATCCAAATGTTTGGAATTTCCAAAAGTGAAGAGCACAAATTTCAATAAGATGCAATATTTTTTCACACAAAACCTTTATTTAAAAGGTAAGCAGTCAAATGTTAAGCTGAGTTCCCACTTCACAAACTTTTTTTAATTTATTTTTTGTCCTTTAGGTTCTGCGTTCTGTCAGCAGGTTCCCAGCAAGACTTACACTGATTTGACAAAGAAGACCACCAACCAGGAGCTGTGGGCTCTGCTCAGCAACATCCATGTAGATACAACGATCTCAGAAAAGGAGAGAAAGCGCTTGTTCAGACTGTTTTACCAGGCCCATCCAGAGATATTTAACCAGTACTTTGGTGACTCTACAGTTAGTATGTTGTAGATCTGATAAGCCAGTGATTTGGGGACATTGCCTGACATTTTCTACTGTCAGCCTCACAAACAGCTACACAGTTATTTTAGACTTTTGCATTTTAATAAATACTGGAGATATGGGAGTGACGCATACAGCGGATGATTTCACATGTAACTGCTGTATTATTGAACAAAATCAATAATACATGTACTTTATATTCTTTAATATAAATCTTGTATTCCTTTGATTAATTGTACATGAATGGCTTTTTATGATGAGATAAGAGGTTTACCTAATGTAAAAAAACAAAGAATAGAGGAGAGGCAGCCCATCATTTGTAAAATTTAAAAACAAATTCATTGTATAATGTTAGAAAAAGGTGGCTTTCATGAAGGTTGTGCTAATTATTGAATCAATTTGTGGATAATACTGATAATACCTACTGATAATACTGTGTATTTCTTTCCTGATTCTTTGTATTTGTGTATGTAAATTTTTTTTGTGTGTGTGACTATTAAAGTGTTGCAAAATTTGAAAAATATAGACTGATGGACTGCAGCACTGACTATAGCATCAGAGAAGTGTCGTCTTGAAAGACATGTTGTGCAAAGTCCCTATATTAAATTATCTTGGACATGTTTACTTTATTTTTTTTTACATCTTGGGGATGATATTTGGCCACTCATCTCAATCACAGCCAGGTTTAAAGTTTGTAAATTTGACATAACTTCAGAAACAATTGCAGTAGAAAAATCTTTTGCAACTTGTAGGGGCCACGGAGCACAGGGTTTGGCCTGATCCTTAGAGATCCAAATGTGAAAACTAAGAAAACATTTTCTAGCCTATGACAGAAACAAACAGTTTTTAGACAAAATACTTTGAAAATGAAATGCATTTAATTTCCATATGATTTTTAGTCAAAATAATGTAGACCTATGTTGCCTTATGATGGCTTCATTGTTTAAAAAAAACAAAAAAAGGGCAATTAAATGCTGAGAATTGCCCTGATAATGTGAATTTCTAGATGGAGTGGGAGTTAACAGATCCACACTGGCAGCCATGATCTAGAGTCTAGATACTATTACATAATGGCAGAAGTACTTCGACTAGAAGGAAGGAAGTGACCTATTCTGAGAATTCCCCGCAGAAATAACTGCGTATAAGGTTACATCTGTGAAAGTCCTCTACCATAGAAAAACACGCGCATGAAGAAGGGTGGGCTTGGCTCATACGTCACGTTAGCTCCACCCAAAACAGGAAGAGCCCCTTGGTTAGCTGCAAGGGCGGTCAGCGGAGGGCTGCGACCTAAAGAAGCTCGAGATTAAAAGGATCAAATGACACATTTTTTCTGTTGAAGACGGTGTCTGGCAGCGGCGAAGTTGCTAAAAGAAACTAACAGTGAAAAATCCGCTATGAGCATGCTATAAAGGAATAGCTGTGTCATAAGGTTGTGTTGTTATTGTTGTTGCTGACAGAGTCGCCGTCAAGTTAGATAGGTTCGGCTCTTCAGCTAACACATCTCTTTTTCTCGGGGCTGCCGGTACAAGGTTAGTAACATTACCGCAGATAAGAGAGGAGAAAAGCCACATTATTGTTATTCTTTATTGTGTTTACCTCTGTCGTCATCAGTCTTTAGCATCGCACTGGCACACTGACTCCTCTCCCCCTCCTCTACTAGTTGAGGTGATGTCATCATTTGTAGATCACAACAACAAAATTGCATCTCATCTTTTCCTACTGTAATATAATATCGAATTAAAATTTGTCATTTATTTAGAAAATAATCTTCAGTGATAGAGCAGTACTATCACAGAGCATAGCATTCTGGCAATTAGATATAAGAAAAGCGTTCAGCAGTTGAAGTCACACCTGACTGCTGCTTTAACCAGGCAATTGTTGCTCTGCAGACTCTAGAATGCCAAAGGAGGCTGACCACATTGGGGATGAAGAAGACAGGCAGTCAAAGGAAGAAGGGGTGCAGGATGCTTCTGAGGAGACAGTGACGAAGAGTCCACACAGAGGCGAAGCTCCACAAGGTGAGGAACAGTCTAATAAACAATATAGCAAGTGAAAAAGATGCACAGACTTACAATTTAAACCTAATAAGTTTTCTATAGAGGTGGGAATAGAAATACATTTCATATTAGTCAGCATAATCTTTTATGCTTAAGGCTGACCTTTAACCCTGAACTTTATTGGGGGGGGGGGTTGAACACCTATGGAGCTATTGATTGTTTGAGTGTCAGCTAGGAGATAAGTACAAGGTAGTCCCCCCCACATATGTAGCCATTGCTCTGCAAAGAAAAAGCATCAAGATGGCCAGGAACATTAACTGTGTCCCAGGCTGTCTAAACTACTGCTGCTCACTGATGAGCCGTACTTGAGTCTGAAAATTGCATTGCAAAGCTGCCAAGTCTTTGGTTTCATTTGGAATCCAAGCTGCTCATTATTACTTATTGTAACCAGCCTTCTCTTCAGCAGTTCTCCATTTACACAAACATGGCAGACGGAAATACAAACAAGCTTAATAATTGTTCCAATGGGTGAAAAAAAAAGCCTCACAAGAAAGTTCTTGTAAGTAGTTAAGCAAGTAAACTCTTCTTGTGTGAGGATTTAGAATGCCTTATTCTAATGTGCAGAGCAGTATTTGAGATTGGTTTGATGGTTATAGCTGGACACACATGGACACTTAACATGTCGGGCAGCTAAAGCAAATACAGTGAATAGTACACAGTGTTAATAAAGTCTAGAAATCAAGCTGGTTGAGTAAAGCACATCAATATTTAAGTATAGTCCCTGTCAAAAACAGAAAAGGGGTGAAACTAATTCCCAGTGTTGTCAAAAGACGGTGCACTAATGTTTAAAAATGTGTTTAAATCCAGTTAGTTGGCAGTGCAACAACCTACAGTAGATTTCTTTTCAACTAAAAGAGGCTAATAGTGTCTTGCTTTGTGAGTTAATTATAGCTTGATATGCACAATTTGTTTTAAACAAAAATTGCTATTTTCATTTCATTTTTCCTCCATCTTTTTCCATTTTCCCACCTTCTCACAGTCAGTTCACCTAGATTTGTTTTTGTGGAAGAGCTGATGGAGACAGCTAAAGGAGTCACCAACATGGCTCTGGCTCATGAAATAATGGTGAACCAGGCTTTTCAAGTTAAACCTCAAGAGCTTCCTGAAGGAAGGTGAGAATTGCCTTTGGTACTGTAGCTGTTTCTTGAATCCCTGTCTTTGAGCGAGCTCTTTGTTCCTGTAAAAGTAACCCTTTTGCCCCCATACAGTTTGGAGCGCAGAGTGAAGGAGATCATGCACAAAGCATTCTGGGATTGTTTGGAAGCACAACTGAAGGAGGAGCCGCCATCCTATGGACATGCCATCAAACTACTTGCTGAGATCAAAGAGGTAAAAAGGGAGTTTTATTTTATTTATTATAAAATGGTTTGATGGCTCCAGCTTTCTTCATATCTCAGGACTTTTTTAGCTGCTACCTTCACAATTCAGATGTGATTCTATAAATGTCTGCATTTTTAGAAGGGAGCAGGGTGTTATTATGCTTGGACATTCAATGCAATATTCATGCCTCCCTAACTTTAGTCTAGAATCATTCTCACTCTCTGCTTGGGCAGACACTGCTGTCTTTCTTGCTCCCTGGCCACGGTCGCCTGCACTCCAACATCGAAGAGGTTCTGGACCTGCCTCTAATTCAGCAGCAGGCTGAGAAAGGAGCTCTTGACATCAGTGGACTTTCCCAGTTCATAGTTGGGATGATGGGCTCACTGTGCGCCCCCTGCAGAGACAAGGACATCAATAAGTTAAAGGAGATCACTGAGATTGTTCCTCTGCTGAAGTAAGAGCTAAGCTTTTGCTTTGCATGTGTTTAGTTTATTTTTAGCGTGTGTCACACTATTTCAGTCCATTACAAATCAGAAATAAGAGATGAGGCTTAATGAAAGGTCAATTAAAAGTTGAGCTTGAGCTCAGTTAGACTATTTTTAACAGTTATACATTTTCAAACTGTCATGTATATTTTCTCAGTTTCGTTCTATCTTCATGTTGCCGCGTTCTCCTCTTTATAAGGGCGATATTCTCTGTTCTGGATGTGATGAAGGTGGACATGGCTAACTTTGCCGTGAGCAGCATCAGGCCTCATCTTATGCAGCAGTCCGTTGAGTATGAGAGGAACAAGTTCCAGGAGTTTCTGGAGAAACAACCTAGTAAGAATCAACGATTCCTTTACTGTATTATTTACAGTATGCTGCGAGCATTACATAGTGGTGGATATAGACATGGACATCCAAGACCTTCTACAGCTGCTGGATCAAAACACAAACTAGAAACAAAAATCAGAAAAAAGATCCACCATTTTTGTGTTTTTTTTTTTTTGTTTGTTTGTTTTTTCCCCCCTTTTTTTTTTTTTTTTTTGACCATGCCGGCTGAAAACCTCTGTTATCTCACAGATGTTGCTGTACTTTGTTAAATGGTGTGCAGATCTTTTGTCGGATGTTTTCATCTAAAGCAAAACAAGGGCCTCTACAGTGGTCTGTATTTGTAAAATTGCATATCTGACTTGGTCCTCTGGCCCCTTATAACCCCCCCTATTAAAACTGCTTATATCAATATTTTAATATTTTGAAAATTAAGATTAAGATGTATGAAAGTGGTCAGTTGTAGTAACACACACAGAGAGTTATCACCCAACTATGCAGGTCATTTGTTTTAATTCTTAGTGCAGTTTAGCCTAAACCAGTTTGGTTTTCTAGACACCAATGGCTGTCTTATCATTCTCAATTCTAGATACAGTTTGATACTTTTTATTAAGGAAAAAAACTGTAGAGTGCCAGATATATGAATCATTATTCAATGGAAATAACAAAAAGTAC
Organism: Channa argus; assembly: GCF_033026475.1. Classification (NCBI taxonomy): domain Eukaryota; kingdom Metazoa; phylum Chordata; class Actinopteri; order Anabantiformes; family Channidae; genus Channa; species Channa argus. The sequence goes on from NC_090200.1 coordinate 25,502,281, forward strand.
TGTAGGAGGAGAGATAACACAGGGCTTGCAAGTACATTTGTTAGGTAGTCTTGAACACATTACTTCAAATGAATGCTGATGTTGCTCCTTCTTGCTTGATGTAAAAACTGTTCTCTGTCAAGGTTAAAACGATCCTTTGTTCTTTAGATGCCTTAGACTACACTAAGAAGTGGCTTGAGGACACCGTGAAATACATAAGAGAGGCTAGGAACGATGGTTCTAGTGCTGCTTCATCTGACCCTTTCTCACTCCTCCCCCATAATGTACATAATCATGCCTATCTACGCCTGCTGAAGTGGGACCATGCCTCAGACCCTTTTCCAGAGGTACACATTTATGGTCCATTAGCCTGAAATTGGTTTTCACTATTAGTCTTTTTTAGCGTGTTAGTGTTTTGCTTTTTGTGTTTGCATCTGTGATCATGAACTGTATTCTTTTTCATCATGTTTCTCTAGACAGTGTTGATGGATCAGGTTCGATTCCAGGAGATGCAACAGGAGGTTTCTCGGTTAGTTCTTCTGTCCTCTGTGCTACTCATTGTCTACACCACAACAGGGGAGGCCATCTCTGGGCTTCCTGGGCTGATGGAGACGCTTAAAAACACTGTTAACATCATCCTTGCAGACATGCATACACCGTAAGTACCAATACTTGTAATACTAGCAATCACACATATGTACTTTCCACTTACGCTGAAAAACTTTGCTGAATGGTAAGCAGTGTTCGGTCTTTTCTTTAACTGGTACATCTTTGGTTTGTAGAAAATGGCTAATAAAAATATCTTATCTGAGAGTGACATCAATTTGAAAGAACACAAAGAACACAAGGTCTGGCAAAATTCCACAAAAGGAAACTGACATTTTTTTCCGAAATACCTTTAAACTGACAAAAGTAATTAAAGGAAAACATTTTAAATATTTAATAATTATCGATCAAATTAGTTTATATATTGCTTGGTAGTTCGTGAATTTTACTCCATAGATTAATAAAGGCATAAGATTACGCTTTAGTTTCTTTAATTTATTTGATTATGAGGTAACTTTCCATCCATCCATCCATTATGTTTTACCTATCCCAGCTGTCATCCGGTGGGAGGTGGGGTACATCCTGGACTGGTCGCCAGTCTATCGCAGGGCCACAGAGAGACATAAACAGGCAAACAAGCAGTCACATTCACATTCACACCTACGGGCAATTTTAGATTCACCAATTAACCTGATATTCATGTTTTCGGACTATGGGAGGAAACCAGAGTAGCCGGAGGAAACCCCTTCAAGCACAGGAAGAACATGCAAACTCCACACTGAAAGGCCAAGGCTGGCCGGGGAGTGAACCCTCAACCCTGCAAAGTAACTACTTCATAAGTATAGTTCAATAAAAGTACAAAGTTTTGCACTGAAATGTAGTTAAGTTTAAGCATGGAGTAGCAAAATTTGAAAACACGTAAAGTAGTGATCAATCAAAATAGTACTAAGTAGAGTACTTACACAGCATCCAGTATTCACATCACTTATGTTTTTTCACATTTTATATTACAGCCTTATTCTAAAATGGATCAAATTCATAATTTTCATCACAATTCTAAAAACAATACATAATGACAATGTGAAAGGGTTTGTTCTTTATATATATATATATATATATATATATATATATATATATATATAATCTAATATATTAAAACGACAAAAAATCAAAAAAAAATTACATTTACATAAGTATTCACCGCCTTGTTGAAGCACCTATAGCACCAATTACAGCCTCAAATCTTTTTGAGTATGATCCTACAAGCTTGGCACACTTGTTTTTGGGCAGTTTCTCCCATTCTTCTTAGCAGTACCTGTCAAGCTCCATCAGGTTGGATGCGGAGCGTTGGTGCACAGTTATTTTAAGATCTCTATAAAGATGTTCAGTCTGCTTCAAGTCTGGGCTCTGGCTGGGCCATCAAGAACATTCACAGAGTTGTCCTGTAACCACTCCTTTGTTTTCTTGGCTGCATTCATCTTTTTCCCAGTTCCTGCTGCTAAAAAACATCCCCACAGCATGTTGCCACCACCATGTAGGGATAGTATTGGTCCGGTAGTGAGGGGTGCCTGGTTTCCTCCAGACATAACACTTGGCATTCAGGCCAAATACTTCAATTTTGTTTCTCATGGTCTGAGAGTCCTTCAGGCGGGCTGTGATGTGCTTTTTACAGTGGTTTCTGTCTAGCCACTCTACCATACAGGCCTGATTGGTGGAGTGCTGCACAGATGGTTGTTTTTCTGGAAGGTTCTTCTATCTCCACAGAAAAATGCTGGAGCTCTTTCAAAGTGACCATCGGGTTCTTGGTCACCTCCCTGACTAAGGCCCTTGTTTCTCAATCGCCCATTTTGGTCAGGCAGCATGCTTTAGAAGAATTCCGGTTGTTTCAAACCGGTGCTCATTGGGACCTTCAATGCTGCAGACATTTTTCTATACCCGTCCCCAGATCTGTGCCTCGATACAATTCTGTCTCAGAGGTCTACAGACAATTCCTTGGACTTCATGGCTTGGTTTATGCACTGTTAACTGGGGGACTCCAGTTAAGTTGTAGAACCATCTCAAGGATGATCAGTCGAAACAAGATCCACAATACTGAGTGTCATGGCAAAGGCAGTGAATACTTATGTACATGTGATTTATTTGTTATTTTTAATAATTTGCAAAGATTTTAAACAAACTTCTTTCACGTTGTCATTATGGGGTATTATTTTTAGGATTTTGAGGAAAATTATGAATTTGATCCATTTTGGAATAAAACTGTAACATAAAAAATCCTGTGAATACTTTCTGAATGCACTTTAAATGTTACTTTCCACCACTGTCTGAAAACATAACAGGGATAAATAGGAGCGTTTAAACTGTATTAGAAATACATTAGGTCAGCAAATACTATTGCTGTGTCTGCTCTATGTGTGATGCCATGCAATGCACTTTTCTAAAGTAAACACACGTTTTATAACTTGAATTTGGGTTTTCACTCTTACAATGTTTTTGTTACCTGCCCTGAGGTCTTTTAGTGCGCAGGAGGCCTTGGCAACCGTCGGTGAGAAGTTGTGTGTTGAGCTGAGTCAGTGTCTGAGCCAGCATGGCTACTCTCCATTCTCTGCTGACCGAAAGAACACGCTAAAAGGACAAATCTCAGCCACCATCCAGACAGACAACACAGTCCGAAAGCTGATGGGTAAGAACACTGACACTTGTGATGATTTAAGGTTACAATCACAGCCAACCACATGGTTTAGACTTTGCTTTAAGTACATATCTATTTGGCAATGACAGTGAATTCTTCTTCTTCTGACAGATTCTAGGGTTCAGGCCTACCTCCTGGCTTCTCTGGAGACCAGTCAACATAAGACCCCACCTCCTCAGCCAGGAGGTCTGGCACCAGTCAGCAGAGAGCTAACAGAGCTTGCTGTTCGCTTCAGTCGCCTTGTCAACTTTAACAAGCTGGTCTTCTCCCCTTTCTACCAAAGGATTCTCCAGAAATTAGTGACATCAGGGGAAAGTCCTGACACAGACATGTAACAGTAAAGTGTGGAGTTAGGGTGATGTGGAGAGCAGTTGGTGGTTTTGGAGTTTCCCCTCACTAGTAACTGTTAACATTTAGACAAAATAGACCAGGAAGCTGATCTGTAATCAGCAGGTAAAGCAAGCTCTCCTGGGTGTGCACCTCAAACTGACATAATCAGAAAACCCTGGCTACCCTCTCAGTTGCATTAATTCACAGTGTTGCTTATTGATACATTTCAGGCTTCATAACTGTAACTGCAGAAACTTGTGGGTGTCATTTGAAATTATTTGATACTCAATACAATACCTGTGCTTTAGGACAAATACAGTGCATCCAGAAAGTATACATGGGGCTTAACTTTTTTCACATTTTGTTATGTTAAATTTTTTCAAAAGGGTTCACATTAATTATTTTCCTCAAAAATACCACCTAATAACATTGTGAAAGAAGTTTGTTTGAAATATTTGCAAATTAATTAAAAATAAGAAATTTAAAATAATAACATGAATACTTTTTGAAAGCACTGTACTTACACAAGACTAAGTATTAAGGATACCATACTTTGCAGAGAATAAACATATTTCTTTTCACAAAAAGGCTATGGCTTTGTACAGTATGAAATAAATAAAATGAATCATTAATTAAAGATGAAGTCAACAAGATAAGAATTACAGTAAGGCCTTTATTTATTAAGTTTCTTAGAGTAGGAAATCAGTCCTCAGTAAAAACTAGTGCTCATAATTAAATATATTTGTTCTTGCCTTTAAGCATTTTATAAATGTTCTTAACCAAAGAAATGGCCCCATTTCTGCAAATACTTTAAAGGGCTACAGAGGAGTCCCAGCCTGTCAGGAGTTGCAAGGAGAGAGTGTTTAGGCAGAGACATTGGCACATTCCATGGAAGATAAGAAAACATGCTAAAAGATAGTTTGACATTTTTTCGGGGAAAAAAGCAGATTAGATTAATATTCCTCTCATGTTGATTTGGTAAAATAGGGCTACACCAAGCTTTACCTTACATTATTTTCAGTCAGTTGTGTGACGCTGTTATCCAAAAACTCGGGGTTTAAGATCTCGCACAGACACATTTTAACGTGTGGACTGAAGGAGCAAATGATAGAACCACTAACCCTTCAATTAACTAGATGACCCCCTCTACCTCCCAAGCTACAGGCACACCCTAGCAGCAGCCTTTAAAAATCTCTCACAGGATGAATGTCAACTCCTGTCAAATCCTGACCGGTTAAGGCACGTCTTTAGTTCTTCAACTGTATATTTGCAGAGATGGAAGTCATTTATTAAGAACACTGAAATACTTTTACAGTGAACAAAGTAAGGACTGGGTTACCATCACTCCCAGAATGTTTGACCAGCACTGATTCCCTACAATAACCATTTAATAAATAAAAATCTAAACAAGTATTAAGTAACTGCTTTCATTACCTGAAATGTTTTCAGACTTAGTGCCACTGACTAGGATTAATCAGTACTCAATCACATAGAGAGAAAATAGAACAGGACATCCAATGACTGCATGCTTTTCTTTTCACTGAGACAGTGGATACAAAAACTCTTCACACCCTTCATACCTTGTTCTTAGACTTGAAATCCGAAAATTCTTACTTATTTAATTTACTTAGCATGAATCTAATAGTAAGATTAACAGAAAAATATTTTGGTATTAAAAAACAAAAACCTAAGATATCTTGGATTTGTTTACATGCGTCAGTTGATTTTTATAAGAAACATTTTAATAACATCACCAAGTCTTGGTACCAATCAAGGTGAATTACAAGCGAATTTCTATTTTGTGTCCAACATTATTCGGTTCATGTTAAAGCAGCAATATTCCAATATTATATAAATGCGATCCTTTAAGGTGTGTAGACTTTTCATATCCACTGTATGTATTGTATATAAGTACAGTAAGATACTGTGCTGTGTACTAGAGAAGAGAAACCTGAGCAGGGCAACATAGAGTTTACTGAAGGGAAGCCAGACTGGTGTTGTGGACCAACTCCAACAGTTGCTTTTTAAGTGTTTGCTTAGTTCTTAAAATTAAGTTCATTAATTTATAACATTTCTAATGGTTTATGAGATGTTTAGAATGTTTGATTTAGACATACACTTGCTTTTGGATCTAAAATGTCCACTACTCACTCTTTTACTACACATCAATTACAGTTGTAACAACTTTCTTTACTCCAGGCAGAATGACCTCACCTGATGCCTAAATGAATAACACATGCTCATTAGTCTGGTCACATCAACTACACCTGTCTTTGAATGTTGTTCTGACATGCCAATAAAGCATTTTTTGTCCCTCACAGCAGACTTGTTTGGTTTTATCCTGAGAGATGTAGAGCAGGTGAAAAAACCTGATGTAGTTCTTTATCAAAAGTGATATATGGTGATTTATAAAAATCAATCAATCATGATTGATGATTTTATGATTACTTATAAGATTACCGCCTCTTTATTTGGTAGTAATGTAGTGGTGACGTTACCATTTGTGTACCATTGCATTCCATTCTGAGCTTGTTACAGAAACAGCCAGAAAGACCTTTCATTTTTGTAAAGTTAACTGCATTGAATACACAGCTGAGAAGACAGGTGGAGCCACAACGCCAGTTGACAAACTGATCTAATGGGGGTTTACTAATAGAAAAATAAACTTTACTAATAAATAACTACCAGAATCCTGAATCTGGCATTTTTCAAATCAAAACAATAACCGGCAACAAAAAGGGCTGAACACGTGAAATGAAGTTTTGGAGCCCTGTATAACGTTTTTGCCTGAATGTAATATCGTATTTGTTATTTATTTTTCTGATTTTGAACTGCAAAGGCAATCATATAACTACGACAGCGCAACAGCATGATTGGACAAGAAGAAAAGAGGAAATGCATTTTATTTAGGTCTGCTAACATGTAGAGTCCTGTCATCAACAACAGTGACATTTGCGTAAGTAGATATTCAACAGCTAATTTGAATGAACATTTGTGAATCTTAATCAAATTAGAGTCAAACTGTTTAAGTTGAGACCTACATGCATTACTTGGGCTATGTCTGTTCTTCTATTAACATCACTTGTGTAAACTTTTCTAATTTGTTGTAAAAAAGTCTGTGTTGAGTAATTAAAGGGCATCTAGTAAACAACCAAAATTTGGTAAGTTCTTGTTCAGTGGTGGGGCCCTGTGCTTTACTTGCATGTGATAACATGATTCAGATATGAGGTGCGGTACTGTTGAAAAACATTTTGTTTTTTAAATGAAACAATTTTTTTGGAAAGATGCATAAATACAGCACAATATACAGTAAACCAAAACAAATCTCTCAGAACTTGCTCTGTAAGGCCCCACAGATGATAATTTGTATATAAGTTTATTTTGCATGACTAAGTGTTGCTGTAAGTAATGAGCAAGTGTTAGTCAAGAGGCTATTTTTCATCTGTAGACCCTGGACAGATGTTGCTAAGTTACACCCTGCCGAATCTGATACAGTTCATAAAAGCCAACTTTCATGCAGTGAGCCTGGGACCAGGCTATATTACGCCACTTTCCTTGATTGATAATCCATCCACATATTCACATGATAAAAATTAGATACATTATAACAATCAGATATATGAAATATTGTTGGGAATGGGAAATATAATTCAAAACAGAAGGCATATGTTCCAGGAGTCCAGTATAAATATGGAAAGTTTTTATTTATAGAATTTCTTCACACAGTATTCTCTGTAACTTATAACTCCTAAATTAAAATCGGTATTTATTCATATTGTACCAGACAATCTGAAAATCTTCTGTTATTGTTTTTGTAATCACGTAAATTGACATTTAGATACAGGACCTATTCTGTGAAATTCTTTTCTACATAGTTACCTTCTTCGTTAAGCTTTAAGAAACACCCTTTGTTGATGTCCCAAACTAAGTAAAACATAAATTAATATTTATGGGCACAGCCTATTATTTTGTGTTGTTTTTTGTTTTATTATTTTTTGTGTTTATATTTAGTCTGTGTTCTTGTATTCTTTATTTTGGGGTGTCATATAGATTGCTTTGTTTCTTAATATCTGGTAAAGCTTCTTGTATTGGCTTTTACATTTTAATCGCACCTGCACAAGATGTGTTTGTGTACAAACTGACACAATAATAGTTTATGTATTTTTACAAAAAAATAATAAGGCATATACAACAAAGTTCAACAGATGCTGCAAAAAATATGTACATAGCCTACTATAACATAATAGTAAAAGTAAAATATGGAAGGTGGTTTTACAGTGACAGTTACAAACTCAGCGCTCTCTCTCTCTCTCTCTCTCTCTCTCTCTCTCTCTCTCTCTCTCTCTCTCTCTCTCTCTCTCTCTCCCTCCCCCCCCCTTCAACATTCCTGTCAGGCGGAGGAGCAACAAGCCACTGAACCAGCAGCAACAGCTAAGCGCTATCAGCTAACTGTCTCTGGCGGGAGCGAGGCGTAATAACATGCAGAAGTTTGGAAACGCGGATTCCTCTTCTTAAGCGGACACAAGACCAGCATTTGAGCAAAGCTGAGACGGCCGTCGAGACCATGGGACATGACTGACTTTCGTAACAGCTACTTGTTTGCGTTATTTGGAGCTTCAAATGTGTGAAAAGTCGCTCGGTTCCTCCTCGTCGTTGAACAAGATGGCAGCAAAAGCAACAGCAGCACCGTTGCAGGATTTGACTGTTGTCCTCGTTGCTAGCCTGTTCTTTGACGCTCTGAGAGATGGGATTTTCTGGTCTTACTGAAGGTATTTGGACATACCTGATCAAATTGACTGTTAAATACATTTTTTGTGTTACACTTGTGTTTGTCTTGCTCTTAATTCTAACGTTAAAATGACTTCGCTTATAGCTAGCCAGTTTGCTAACTATAAAGCTAGCTAACTTCAGTTTGTTCCCAGATAACTGTTAACAGCGGGAGTTATTTACATGGATTGGTCAATTATGATCAACTGAATGACTTATTAAAAAGCTTCCACTTGCTTGTATTTAAGTTTAGGTAACTTTAGCTACCTAGCCAAGTATTTTGTAAGACAGTATTTCTTTGGAAAACTGAGGACATAGATTATGTAAAATGTTTGTAAATTGTCCGATAGTATGATTATATCTAAATTTTGGTAGGTTAAATAAGGCTATATCATAACACACCCATTGTTAACTGTCTGTCACGTACAACATAAGTTTCAACAGGTGTCTAGGCTGGTGTTGCCCTTCCCCCAACCACGCACATATAAATACACACCAACACCCACCACCCCTCCCATATGTTCACTGTCTTCAAGAGTGATCGGTGATAAATTGCGTGTACAGCTGGTTTTCTTTTACAACTGTGAAACACACCCGCACAATCACACACACGCACACACTTCTAGGTATCATGGCTCTCCATTTCAGGCTTGGATCTTGTCACCCTGTGAGATATCAGGCTACCTAGTTTGGCAATGAAAGGATAGAGCAGGAGGCATCACAGCTGTGTAAGTTATGTGCAAGTGCCTCTAAAGACTTATAGGTATGCTGCCTCGGCAAACATTCTGGGTGAAATGTTTACACCACACCTGCCATATGGTGGTAGTTCTTTAACTTTCTTGACATTAAGTTGCATCATATTACGATTGATATTTGTCAGTGTTGCTGTGCTTAAAAGAAATTGCTTTTTGACAACACATTTGCTGAGAAAATTAATTTTTCTTGAATAACCAATTGGCTGCACAGGACTTTATATTTATTTATTCATTTTTGTCCTTTCGGCTTATCCCCTGAGTTCAGGGTCACCACAGCGGATCATTGTCCGCATGTTGATTTGGCATAGTTTTTACACCAGATGCCCTTCCTGACGCAACCCTCCCCAATTTCTACCGGTCTTGGACAGGCACTGCACAAAGGGCTGTCTACAGCCTCCAATTCACTGTCTAAAGTTTGTCACAAGCAGAGCTGTGAACTGTATTTGCTAGTTAGGTCAGTAGTAATTAATCCTCGCTTTGAGTAATAATGTTGTAGCTACTGTGCAGTCCATATACACAACCAGAGTTTTCACAGTTTAAAAGAAAAGTTTGGTCATGACAATGGCTGTTAATCTCTGTCACAAGTGTGGCTGTTAAAAATTGCCATCCCAACCAGTACCAGAGGTGAAGTGTGTTGTATTGTAAGGTTGAGGTTGAGGCACACCCGTGGGCTTGTCTGAGCCTGTGTGTCAAAGCTTTAGTAGTTAGGAAGGCCACTGGCTCTCAGCAAGCCTTTCTGCTTGAACAAAACTATGTAATTAAGATGACCAATTTTAAAAAGTGTGTTTGTGTGATGTAGCTTTAAAACTGGAATCTCCTGAGTCTTAGAGTGAACACAGTCAAGCACAATCTATGCCTCTGTTTGGAAATATTCAGGAAGTGTGGCTGACAGTTTTGGCTTCTGCCTGATTTGCAGCAGTTATAGCAGTGTCATGACTTGCTACAAAATATAAGGAATGTCCTCAAAAACTATTTTAATAGATTTGAATTGGAAAATGGTATATTAACAGACTAATCCATTAGTATTTAATTTCCAGGCAGTGGAAAACTACATTGAATTACATTGTTTTGCTTGGTTTATAGTCACTGCAATATATGAGATAAACTTTGCACAGGCCATAAACAGTAGAAATCTAGTAGTGTGCTCAAAAAGGGGCTTTGAAGCAAAATTGAGTCTATTGCTTGGACTTGATGACATAAAACCAAAATCCAGTAGCTTCCTGAAAATAATTATTTATTTGTCAATGAGATCTATCAACATTTGTTGTAGGGTAATGTATACATCTATAGAATATTATAGACTTGGAAGACCACTCATTATGCTACTGTTTGCACTGTGGTTGTACTTTGTATGAAACAGACCCATGAGTGTAGCATTAAGGGACAGGCCAGCGATGCTATGGGCTTTCCCCATCTCCCATTACATTAGGCCAGTTCTTTTTCTAGTAAGGGCATGGTGACATATTTGTTTTGGCATCTGTTTTATGACTGCTTTATTTAGACTGCAGTCTTGCCCAGTAAAACCATTGTCACAAGTTCTGTTTTGATTTTAACCAATTTATTTCTTTGTGGACCAAATTGTGATCAGTGGAAGTTTTTAAGTGAATTTGTCTCATTCCAGTATTTACATGTTGGTATATAGTATATACAATTTGATTGTGTTAGCTTTGGTCTAATCTTACTGAATCATTCATGTGACTGGTGTTTTATTTTATGTTATTAGGTATGGCCTCACTAGTCTCGTTCTACCCATCACAACTGCACTCAGCTCAAACAAGTGCCTTAGGAACCAGCAACAGTGGTACAAGCAGAGACACACAACACGCCCACCACAGTAAGAACACCAGCAGAGCCTTTCAGCGCCGACCGCCACTTAAGACCTATGTGATCGGAGTGAATTACGGTATTGCCTATCCAAACAACGTTATCCCATCTTCAGCTATTGCTGATTCAGGACGACTGCTTAGGGCAGTCCAGCTTGAAGAAAGGGAGCAGTGGGCATTGCAGGGGGCTGGAGTACAGAGAGAGGGGAGGTGGGAGCTCCAGGGAGAGGTTCCAGCAGGGATCCACAATCAGGTGTCACTTTACCAGTGCAAAGTCCCACAGGAAGTGAGACCTCAAAAGGAAGGTGGTGGAACTCCATCAAGAGGAGGCTTGGACTCTGGGATACTGAGGGGGGCCTGTATAACAGTAGAGGAGGAAGAGGGCAGAAACAGAAGAGTGCAAGCGAGAGGTAGATGCGTAAACCTTCTAGACACAGGTGCCACTCAGCGATGTGAACAGAAGGCAGTTGAAAGTAAAGAACAACCACAGGAGAACATTGGAACCATGCAGATTGTGGAGGAGGTATCTGATGTATCTTCAGTTCCTCCCCTTGTGACCATGTTGCAAACCAGCACCGGGAACAATACAGACACTGTCAGGGTGGGGGGTGGAGGGACGCTGCCTAATCACCACAAAAGGGTTAATGGAGTGACTGGCGTGGGAATTGGGCTAAATGGTCCTGAAATTAGGCCTAACGGTAGTACTGAGGCAATGGCAGGAGCTACAGTGACCAGAACTGGATCAGGAGATGGTGACTATCAATTAGTTCAGCATGAGGTTCTTTCTTCTTTGAAGAACAGCTACGAGGTCTTGGAGTTTCTGGGTCGTGGTACCTTTGGTCAGGTGGTGAAGTGCTGGAAGAGGGGAACAAATGAAGTGGTGGCTATAAAAATACTAAAGAACCATCCATCCTATGCACGTCAGGGACAGATTGAGGTGAGTATTAATGTGTTTTTGTGATGTTATTAGAGCAGGTGTATTATTGTTTGCGTTTTATTTGAAATTGTGCATTACCGGCTATACTGCTGCTGTTATTTTAAAATAATAGATTCACGCTTACTTTTTAGGACTCAACATCTCTAGTAGCTGAAGTTTTCTTCTGTTGTTTTCTACTTGATGGTCTGAACTGAACTAGAGTTGTGTAAAAATTTGCAGGTGGAGATTCTGGCCCGTTTGAGCAGTGAGAATGCTGATGAGCACAATGTGGTGCGAGCTCTTGAGTGCTTTCAGCACCGCAGCCACACCTGCCTGGTGTTTGAGATGCTAGAGCAAAATCTCTATGACTTCCTTAAACAGAATAAGTTCAGTCCACTGCCACTGAAAATCATCAGGCCTATTCTGCTGCAGGTATAGTAAATTTGGTCACAGTTATTATAATGTATAACACATACACACCAAACACAGCTTTATTTAGGATAAAAATATGAGCTAGGGCATGCTATAAGTTAAATGTTGTGGGCATCTTAAGACTTAAAGAATAGGTTGATAACTATGGTTACTTTTATGGGGCACAACCACTTTGTGCTCATATTCTGTATTTATTGATCATCATTCTTTGCAGGTGGCAACTGCCTTAAAGAAGCTAAAGTCTCTGGGTTTGATCCATGCTGACCTGAAGCCAGAGAACATAATGCTGGTGGACCCCTCCAGACAGCCCTACAGAGTCAAGGTCATTGACTTTGGCTCTGCCAGCCATATCTCCAAGGCTGTCTGCTCCACTTACCTGCAGTCCAGATACTACAGGTGATGACTTTCACCTTCATTATAATCTCTTTATAATCTGTCTTTCACTTTCACTTTATTTAGTTAAAAATCTGACCTAATTTTGCATCATTATATAGGCATCTTATTGACCTTGAAAGCACTGCCAGTGTGTGAGGGTTAACTGAAATGTCTAAAATGTTTTTGGAATATCCTCTTCTACCAATCAAAACACCTTAAAAATCACGCACAAATAATTTGCTGTTATCAAGAAAATCAGGTTTTCCTGATCACAGTTGCTTTGTCAGCGCTTATTCTAGTCTTGCTATCCATATGCTGTTTTAATAATGAAGAATTGCCTATTAGAGTATTCTACTTGATATCTAAAGAGTTACATTTTGATCTAAAGCTCATGTTTAAAATCTTGTACATTTGTTGTTACTGTGTAAGAATTACCATTTTGTTTAGTTGATTGGGTGGGTATTTTAGCTCTTTAGTATAATTCCCAATTTGCATTACACCACTGACACAGAGCAAACAACACATTTTGAAAAGTTTTCAGTTTTATGAGAGAAAATAAAATACTCAAAAGAACATGTTGCACCAACACACATGCATGTATGTTGCTGTTAAGCATGGCACACCCTAAACTTTGCTGCTGTTGCATAACGTGCAGAGGAACTGAGACATTTATGTGAGGAACAGCGTCATGAAATATTTGGCATTTCTCTTAGAGACTAGGTTGGGAAGAAGAATCTACTTATTAAATGCAGCCAGGATTATGAACTTCGAGACATTGTAGTGCAAAAAAACAGGTTTCTTGTTTCAAATGTTCTGTAAATTGTCTTGTTGGCATGTGAAAGTTAGTGGAGATGACACATTTAATGAAGTCCAGTCTTTTGTCCAAGACCTAGTATTTCCCTTTAATTAATCAAAGTACAGGAACCTGACAGTTTTCTTTAACTTCCACTAGCAGGTTTCAGCAGGTTGGTCGGCTCAGGTAAACTATTGCAAGCTCTTTAAACATTGTGGAATCTGTTGCAAATACTGTTGATATGGGTATGTTTGCACACAGCCACAATTTTACCGTGTGTTTATGTCATTGAACTGTAACGAATAACACTTTCTCAGTTATCTACACATAAATGTGTGATATCTGTCCCCAAGCAAATTCCTTTAGATTAAAATGTTATAAAAACCTGAGAGCACCAAAATACCAGTGTTAAACCCAGATGCAACTTTATGTAAAGTTACTTTAAGACCCAACCCCCCACCTCTAGAGATGAGAAGTATGGAGCTCTAGCTGTTACATAATATGAAGGCTTTGCTCTGCACTTGACCTGGTTATGTGTGTATGAGTGTTCATGTGTGCTTGTGTGTGTTTTGTCTGAGCAGCGTGGCAACTCTGAGATCATAGTACATTTAAAAAGGGCTGCAATTGAATTTCTGGGAGGTCATTCAGGACACAGAAGGCCAGGGAAGAATGTGGTATGTAAAAACCCACATTTAGATCCAGGAAAAAACATTCAGACATTCCTGTGTGTGTGAGTCTGGGTGTGTTCATATGTGTACCCCTGTCCATCTAACAGCTGCCAAAGTGGAATACTTCAAGTAGGTTGCACAGTGTATGCTAACATGCTTCACAATAACTCTGTTCAGATCTATCAAAGGACTTCTCTCAGGATAGAAAATTGGTGTGTTGATTGAGCCATATTAGCCTCAAAGCTTTTGAAATATAACCTATGGACAGCAGCACTGGACCACTGCCATTTGCTTATATTTAATCAATTTTTGTACTTGCACAGAAACTTTTGGTTTACAGAAGGCGTTACATTCATCTGTCTTTTCTCTGTATTTGCCTTCCATTCTATCTCCCTTCCACTGCGTGATATTGTAATTTACTTTGTAAAGTGTGTTGGTAGGCCTGTCTCTGACCTTGTTTTGGTAGTATCTATGTTCATATGATGTGACCACAATTTGTTTGTACAGCAGGTTATCAGGAGTGTGATTTGCAGAGTGTAGTCTCCTCATTACCAGTGCTCATTTTACATAATGGTTGCACTGTATTGTATTGTTACCATAGTGAAGCTGTTAAGAAATGCCACACTGGTTAGGAGAAGGGTTGTTGTCTTTGTTTAGGTTTTCCCTGGTGGTGATTCCAGAAATATGGCATTAACGTAGTCTTACCACGTACAAATGTATAATCTGTGATCAGAATGTTAAATGAATTATAAATTCATGTTTGTGTTATACATGCGGGAGTTTATCACTCCCAAGTTGAACGGAATTTTTCATCAGCAATATAATAAAATTATTTTTAAGGGATGACAGCAGTTGGTAAAGTGGCCACCTACTGACCATAGGGTCGGAGATTCGCACACGTCTCCTCCAGAGCACATGCTGAAGTGTCTCTGAGCAAGACACTAAACCCCCAACAGCCCACCCACATCCCGAGCCGTGCAGTGCCGGTCCCAAGCCCGGTAGAAATTGTGGAGGGTTTCATCAGGAAGGGCATCCGGTGTAAAAACTGAGCCAAATCCACATGTGGACAAATGATCCACTGTGGCGACCCTGAACTCACGGGATCAGAAGAAAAGACAAAAATAAATCACCTTTTAATGCATATATTGTTTAGTTGTTACTGTTATGTCTCAGCAGAGATGCGTTTTTAAATACACTACACAGATTTAAGGTTGCCCTTTGCAGAAGATAAAATGTTTTGCACATTTGCCATTATCTCTGACTCACAAGGGTGTTGTTGGCACAAGTGGAACCCTGTCCAGTAAATGTAGGGTGGTGTTTAGATTACGTAATCCTCCTGTTTCAATTATGTTCTGTTTTTAAAGTTATTGTGGAAAAAAGAAGAATTAGCTTTGGGGTGGTTTAAGGTGAAGGCAGTGCCTTGAGAGCGAAGACTGTTGAAACTGTGCTCTTTGTGGCGCCACACCCAACTGTGAAATTAGGTATGCAAGGATAAGCTCAGTGCTCCCTAGCACCACGCTGAGGACATACAAAGCATACTTAAATCCAGAGTTTACGTTACGTGTAAAGTAAGAAGCAAGGCAGGTCTTTAGCAGTGTGCATCAAATACAAACTACTCAATTAACTTTTAAAACAAGCTCAATTATGAACATTGTTTCTTTCTGTTACTTAGTTAAAGTATTACTTCAACTAAGTAACATCTGTGCTAAAGCTAAGGTAGCTTGATTTAAAAAAACATAAACCTTAGACACAATCCTAAAGTTCTGAAACATCCTGTTGAAGTCTCAGTTGTGCAACAACGTGTTCTTCCCCCTTCACATTCAGGATCAGACTTCAGTTTACAAATCACCATAGAACTGCTTGTTCTTTTCATGTCCTGAAAGCCATCGTTAGGTAGTTTCAGCGGCAGTGAAGAGTGTGCATTATTCATTAGGTTGTTGTACCATTAGATTAGAAATCCAACCAATTGGAGTCATTCATTTGTTCAATTAAATTTCACAGATATTTTAAAAATACATTAAGTATTTGTAAAAAAAAATAGTTGTAAAAGCTGTAATTGATATGTTATACCCATGAATTGCATTTTTAAGTATATAAAGATGTATTCCTTGTTATTTTTATTGAAAGTGTGCAGTTTATTTTGTTTGCCCCATCTACCAATGTTGAATTTACAGTTGGCCCTAAGTAGACAATTTGTGATTAAAGCAAGGCAAATTGAATCAAAGCTCAAGCCATGGGTGGTTTTTATTCACTTGAAACCATCCAACCCTTTGCTGATCTTACTTAGTCAAGTGGATAGATTGTGTGCTTAAATTAAAATACTGTGAGGTGGTAAAATTAACTTAAACTGTTAATATTATAAGCATGACTCCTGAAGATAGAAGTCTTTAGCAGAAGCTATTCAGTGCTTGTCATGCTTCAATGTGTTGTTGCCATGGAAGCGTGACACAGCAGGTACTGTTGAGATGGCTGTTCTGGGGGATTGGTGACGTAAAACCGCCTCCCACAATGAAAATGGAGAACTGAGTCTTGTGAATAATTCAGCTTAGAAGATCAGGTGGAAGATAAAGTAGCTATCGTCTTAGCGGGCTTAAAGGTTTAGGTACTTTTTTAAATTTGGTGTGATTCTTTAGTCATAGATGTTTGGTTTTTTTTTTTACACTTGCATGTGGTGGCATTGCTGCAATATATATGTTACATATTTGTTCAGCTATCTGATGTAGATATTCAGATGTGTGTCTTTGCCAAGCTGTATTTGAAAGGAAAAAGAAACTCCAGTTCTAAGTTTATCCTTACAAGTAGTCCAGGGCCTTCGTGCCCTAAAAGCCTCCACATGTTGAGATATGTTTGGATGACGGGCTAACACTTTTTGGGGGTGAGGTGGGGGGGAGCAACTCTGCGACAACAGCAGTTTTATACTGCTGGGGAGTTTTGGGAGCCATTGAAAAATAATTAGAAGTGTTTGTCGATTTACAAATGGTCCAGAAAGCATTCAGACCCCTCACTTTTTGCCCGTAGTATAATGTCATATCTATTGTTATAAATTAAAAAGGAATGTTCATAAGTATTTTCTCTATATGTTTATATTTCTGTTGACAAGTGATATTCGTAAAAAATAAAAGTACAGACTTATGTTCCTAATGCTTCAGTTTATACTGCATGCTCTTTTTTTACTTATGAATTTTCACAATTGATTGTTCAGATTCATGTTTTTGCTTTTTTAAAATGCAACTGACCTTCCTGGTTTGTGTGTTGTGTGCATGCCCATGCACATTTATCTGTGCCCATCTATCCACCCTATCCTTAAAATCTTGTTGGTGGACAGAAGAAACAGTAGTTGTCACTGTGCTAAAAACGAAATCGATGTTCTCCAGAGCCACAGTTTAACATGAAGAAGCAGTTATCCATCCCCTTCTGCATCTCTCTTCTTCTGCTTTCTCATAAGCTTTTCTTTCACATAACCTTTGTTTTTTTATTAAAGGCTGGTGAATTGTCTTTGCAGCCATGATGGAATTTGCTTCATTTTTTATTTTTTTTATACATGTATTTAATATATTTTTTTTCTTTTTTTTTTACTTTTTCTTGTGGACACATTTAGTAGTACTCATTTTATTTATTCTGTTTTTCCCACATAATATTGGAAGAATTAAGAGTTACGTAGGCCAGTGCTTTGTTATTGAAACCTTGAAATCGGGCCAGTTTCAGTCATCAACAACAATGTATACATTTTAATTTATTTCCTCTTCACCGTGAGAAAGAGAGGTTTTTAATAATGTCTGTTGGAGTGTCTTTGCTGCTGAAAACACAATATTATCGTGCCAACTTTTTGTCCAAGAAATTAAAAGTTTTTGCTGGTGATTGTGTGTAGAGCAGAGGGTGTCACTTATATGGTACACTTTTGTTTTGATGTATATGATGTTGTAGCATGTGTAATTGAAGTACAGCTTGTCCTGAATATTAGCACCAGAGCTGCAGCAGTGTTCTCAGATGTCTTGCACTCAGCTCTTGGCCTGTGTTAATGAGCCTAACTTCTTGAAGTTCAGCATTAGTAATAGCCTCAAATATCAGGAGCTAGCTAAATCAGTCAGCCACAAGAAAACATTTCTCTGTTGCAGTGTTTATCCACTTGACCGAAAACAGTACAAGACAGTGAAACTGTACATTCACTTCTTCAATGTTACTTAATATATTAGTCCCTTCAGGATTTTGCAACGTTGTGAGCACAACTAATAATTCAACCAGTCCCCTGTAAATTTTGTGTAGCCTTGCAATTTAAACATAGGCTTCATGTTGTGTGTCAGCATGCAATCCACATTCATTCACAGCAATACACACACACATAAACCTGAGTAAAATACCTATTTATCACCCTGTTAAATTATGGTCTTTGGTGTTCAAATTATGGTGTCCAGTTGTTGCTTGGCAACAGTAATTTCCCCTGTGGCCGTCACAGCAGTGGTTACTATTTGCAGCACTGTTGCTCAGCTGCTGTGTTAAGGTCCAAAACTGCATTGTTTTCTAAACCCCTTCACACTACATTTGCAAGATTATCAGTCCCATTTAAATTTTGAGTCACCTAAAGCTTTTGGACTTTGGGAGGTAACTCAGACACCTGAAGGTAACTCACTCCCAATAATGACCTTTTTAAATGGTTGACCGGGTTTACACTACCCACAGACAGATTTTTCCTTTACCTTCGCTTTTTGTGCACAATCCATTGAACATAAAACTGAAATTATAAATATGTCTGCAAGCTGTAACTCTGTGATTTCTGTAATATACATGATGACCAACTCCAAGATGTAACCTTTTCTGCCTTTCTTCTTTTTATAGGGCTCCAGAAATTATTTTGGGACTGCCATTTTGTGAGGCCATAGACATGTGGTCACTTGGCTGTGTGATAGCCGAGCTCTTCTTGGGATGGCCCCTTTACCCTGGAGCACTGGAGTATGATCAGGTAACATTGGTGTCTCTGTCTCTCTCTCTCTGTCTCTCCCTCTCTCTCTGTCTCTCTCTCTCTCTCTCTCTCTCTCTCTCTCTCTCTCTCTCTCTCTCTCTCTCTCTCTCTCTCTCTCTCTCTCTCTCTCTCTCTCTCTCTCTCTCTCTCTCTCTCTCTCTCTCTCTCTCTCTCATATATTCTCATTCTCACTTCAAGGCAGAACAGGAGAGACCCTAAAGATACCTTACGATCCCCCTCAGCAGGGAAAAGAATAAAAGAGAAAAATAATAAACAGAAATAACATTTTTCAAAAATAGAGATTGAATATTTAGAATTCTTAGGTCTTTGCTTTCCCATTAGCCAAACTTCCACAGTGCACTCATTATATAGTTAAACCTTTATTTGTTTATTGTTTATTTGCTCCCTGATCTCTCTGTTGCTCCAACAAATCCAGCACGAATTCCATGTAATACTAATCTGGACTGGGTGACTCAGGAAATTGCTATTGGCAGTATGTGATTACCTTCCCACAGGGTTGTGCAGTCTAAACTACACAACTTGGACTCTAAACAGAGTCCCCCAGCAAGGGAGAGGGGGCATGGGAAAAGGCCCACACTACATTCACAGACCAAAACAGGATTACCCTGTGGTTCACTATAGACAACACTAAGCGGTTAGAATCAAGACAATTGTGTTTTCACTGTGTACATTAAGAAATTAAAAAAAACAAAAGGGGGGTCTTAAGTTGGGAGAAAATTATAATTTAAACTTTTATTGGGATTTTAAAAAGTTCTTCAAAGCTCCGCTATTCTGCCTTTCTTGCAAAATGTCCATAATGTCCAAAATGTTTTTGGTTTTTCTCACTTGTGCTTTCAGCAGCAGCTACATTTTGAAAAATCATTAGTCAGAGCTGGTGGCTCCTAGAGCTTCGCTGATCAGTGATAGCTTTGTTGTAGTACTGAGCCAGGACACACAGTTTCTCACACTCGCGTGTGCACATGGAGCACCCGAAAGCATGTGGTGCTATGCCAAGGCCCACTGCAGTTCCACTCTACACAGCAAAATGTATTTATAAACATAAGCCTGATGGTAGATGTGCGCGCACACACACACACACCCACACACAAACCAAGTGAGTGTCCAGTGCACCATCAGCAGGTTCTCAGTCCAGTTCCCTCTGGCTAGTCAGTGTGTTTGTTCTGGTCATGACGTGGCTATACGCATGTGCTTATACACAAATAACACAGGCAAAACTGGAGGAACTTTTAGTGGTCATGTAATTTTTGCAGGATCCTAATATTGACTGGGGTACTCAAGACAGGGCAGGCATAGTTGAGTGAATTCTTGGTAAAGTCAGCACATGTTTCGGAACTTTACAGATATTCCAGGAATATATTTTATGTATATTATATGCTGATTAAAAAATGTCAGTTAGACCTTTCACTGAACAAAAAAGGGAAAAAACATTACCAAAATAAGAAAAAGGGAAACAACAGATTTATCGATCTCTGGAAATTAGTTGTTTATGGTAAGGGAATTAGTTTAACTTTGCAGTAAACAGGTTGTATAATTTTATGACATTTATGTGTGGAACGTTTGTTTAAAACATTGAGTTTGCATGTTACTGCTTCATCATCATTTAACAAAAAACGTTTTTGTAAAGTAGATTTTAATGTGTGTATTTCTGAGTTGTGTGACAGAAGATTGAACATGGCTCTCCTCCCTGTTAAATTATTATTGATCATCAATGTTCTGTTGAGTTTTGAAGCTACATGTGAAACCACAATGTTCCTCATATGTGGGGTCCTGTAGAAGCCATGCTATGATGTAGCTTTACCTTGATAGAGAGAGGGACACAAACTGCATTAATCCCAAAGCAGCTATCTCACTTGAATAAAAGTTTTTTTTTTTTTTTTAAAGCTGCTTGGTGTTAGATTTGCTTTAGTCACTGTCTGATGAATATATTCTACTAAGGTAGTTAGCCTCAACCTCAGTCTCCATTAGTTTGGCTAATTTTATTGAGTTACTTGGACTCAACCTGTGCCTAAAATTGGCATTGGTTTAAATTGTCTACAGCGATCTTAAATGATTAAAATGACCAGTGAATGATTGTGGAAACTGAAAAAGTTGACCATATGTGTGTTGTGTGTGTATATATGTGTGTATTTTAACAGCTTCTTTGCTGTTGAGGCCAATTTCCATCGAGACTGACTAGTGTCATCATGTGCAAGAGTCAATGATATGTTACGCAGTACATCATATGCAGATACTTTCATCGTGAGCAAGGATGTACATAGGTTAGCTGATTTATGCTAGATAACTGCAGAGAAATACTGCATTAAAACCTTTCCTTTTATAATGGTGTGCACATTAGTAAAGATAAACCAATGCTGGTGCACTGTTTACTGTGCTAAATCCTATTTTTATGTCGCTGTGTATTTGAACATTTCGTGAGTTCATTGTTGCAGTTACCTTAAATACCAGTTACACCCATCCTTTTTAATGGATGTTTGTCATTACTTTCATTTTTGCATTCTCAGTTAATTTTTGTTGGTGTGAAATTAGGACTTATATTTCAATCTCTCACTTTAATATAAAAAAAGGAAATTGCAGACATGAGGCTTTGAGGAGATTTGTGTTGTTAAAGCATAATTTTTACACGTGCTGAGTGCCTCTCTGAGTAAAGGCATTTTCTTATGTAACACAAGGTTTAAAAGCTTCTCACCTTAAACTAAATCTTCATTGCAGAGCCTTGTTTTTTTTAATGGGGTAAAACTTTGCTGACAAATGTTCATGATCCAACATGCTGTATTAAATATCAAGGGATATAAAGCTGTTGGACAAAATCCATGTTACAGAGTGTAACATTTTACATTTTACATGTCGGAGGTCATGTTGCTGCTTAGTGTTGTTTTTCAAAATGGTATATATAGTTGTATGAAGGTGTTAACCAACATAAGCCTTTTGTCTTATCTGTAAATGGTCTGCTTACAAAAACTGAAATCTAAAAAGACTAATCTAAAAAACCCACGTCTGTGATCCAGTAATATCTACTGTAAAAGAGCCGCAACACTAACAAGCTACTAATGGAAAGTTCAAAGGTGTAACCACTAAATTAAAAGTGCATTTTCAGTAACTACTAAAATTAGTAAAATCACATTCAAGTTGATTTACCTTGCAAACCCACAGTTTTTAATTTCTTCTCTCTCACTCTCTCTGTTGCCTGTCTTCTCTCTTTTTCTTCTTAGATCCGGTACATCTCTCAGACTCAGGGCCTGCCTTCTGAGCATCTGCTCAACAAGGGGACCAAGACTTCTCGTTTCTTCTCTAAAGAGTCCAACTCTCCCTATGCCTCCTGGAGATTAAAAGTACCTTCACACAAATAACACAAAACACCCACATAACATGCAAACATGCAGTGGACCTGAAAACACAAAGCACACATGCTCCTGTCAGAGCATTCATTAGTTACTGTGGTGCATGCCTTTGCATTGATAAAAAAGTATGAAGTAGCAATGCATTGCCAATCGGAAACAGCTGTGCAAGCCTTTCAAAACAGGACAAAGCCTCCATACCCTGAGGAAAGCTCAAACAAATGGAGGACTGTGCAGATTATGTTCTAAGCTGACTCTAAATACAATATTTTACTTGTACTTCCCAGTTAAAGACAATTGCCCAGCATTTTGACTACACAAATTTGCACAAATACCCATAGTTTTCCACCACTGCCCAATTGTTTTTATCTTATACTTAGACATTTAACTTATGATTTAAATTTGACATCCAAGATACACATGCAAAAACATGTTTATACAAACATCTACATAACATCAGCCTAATACTGTATTCTTCCTTCAGACAACAGAAGAGCATGAGAAAGAAACGGGCCTTAAATCCAAAGAGGCCAGAAAGTACATCTTCAGCTGTCTGGATGACATAGCACATGTAAGTTCAACAAGAGGACAGTTCTTGTTTAGGCCTACAGATATAATTTTTCAATGTATTACTATAAAATTTAAACAATGCAAAACAAAAGTTAGATGTTAGAGATGACCAACATTTTTTGTGAAGTTTAGGCACATAATCATGAAGATTTACTTCACAATCTGATCTTAAGAGAAATCGAAAAACTAAAACATTCACTAGCTTATCTGTTCAAATTGTCCAATTGGTCACCTAGTAGGTCCTTGTCAGTGCCATTCTGGCCCATTTGGTGCTTACAGTCAGTAGAGAAAATCATTGTATGTACTTTGTAAAGATTATATTCTTTAGTCTTAAGACGCAGTCTTTTCCAGTCATTCTCACAATTAGTTTTAAAAACATTAACAGTTGTAATTAATGATTTAAATTAACGGTAACCAAAGTCAAAACTGAAGAAGACCAACAGTAACTACAGCTTTACCAGCACTTAGCATTGTTTTATAAAATAATTTTACCTTTATTTCCCTCTGTAGGTTCTATAGTTTAATTGTCCTCACCTTTACTTACATAATGATGCCGCCTTAAATTTGTTTTGGTTTTACCCTCAAATTATTATGTTCAAAGTCAAAGTTTCCACCATATTTGTATTGCACAAGAACACATGAGAATTTTCTGTTCTTGCGCAATTTTGGGGTTTCGTCTATATCAGTACTGATTGTCATTCCCTACCAGTGATTAAGTGACAGTTTACTCCATCATCAGGTGTGTCCGGACTATTACAAACTATAGTCTTATTCAGTCTTGGCTAGTCTTCAGAGTTGTTGTCAGCTTTAGATTTAACAAAAAATGTTGCCATATTTGGTTCTAATATGCAGTGTATTCTGTGTTCTTCACTGCATCCGTCCATCAGGTGAATTTGGTGTTATGTCCTGATAACAGTGACATGCAAGCAGAGAAGGCAGACAGGAAGGAGTTTGTGTCTCTGCTGAAGAGCATGCTACTGATTGATGCTGAGGACAGGATTGTTCCGTCCAGAGTCCTCAATCACCCCTTCCTCACTATGACTCATCTGCTGGAATACCCACACAGCAACCAGTAAGAGTGATACTGAAAAGAACTGCTGGCCTACACTTTCTTCTGGCTTTGTTTTGTTTTTTGTTGTTATTGTTGTAGTAGCAAACAGTGTATAAGAGAGTGCATTAATAATAAATTCATTCAACATTCAAACATAATGTAACTGCAACTCCTCTGATCTTTTTTCAGTGTGCAGTCATCCTTCCGCATTATGGACATGTGCCATACCCAGCACAACAATGCAGTTTTTGATGCTCTTAACCAGAACACCATTCATTTCTCAAGACCCCCCGTAGCTCCCACTGCCTCCTCTGGACTCCAACCGGGCTACAGCAACATACAAGTCCACACACAGGTCAGGTTTTTTGTGTATGTGTGCGCACACATGTATTTTTTAAAATACATTTGTGTTAGTTAAAACCAAAAGAGGTTCTTTCCTAACCAAGTTAGGACCTTTTTGGCAAGATTAGGACATTTTCCCAGTCCAAATAAATTTGAAGGCCTTTTTGAGGGTTAAAGCTTTGTTATAAGGTCAGAATTGGGTTTAGGTTAGATTTGGAATTTAGTTCGGATGGTTAGGATTAAGGTAAGGGGCCAGGGACTGCATTATGCCTATGAGTTAGTTAAAAATTCTGCCACTGTACCTCCCCCCCCTTTTTTTTTTTTTTTTTTTAAGGTCAAGAAATAT
Source organism: Channa argus (assembly GCF_033026475.1). Lineage (NCBI taxonomy): Eukaryota > Metazoa > Chordata > Actinopteri > Anabantiformes > Channidae > Channa > Channa argus. The sequence goes on from NC_090200.1 coordinate 25,526,976, forward strand.
AAATTAACACCCAATGCTCCTTTGCCACGTTTCTGTAATTTTGACTAAATCTTGCCCTCTTTGGTTGAGAAGTTGCTATAATATATCCTTTTTAGAATATTTGTCACATGTCACCCAGTCAATATGCTTAGAAGTACAAGCAGAGGCATGAAGAGCAGATGAGTGACTCCTTTGTCTGTCATTTTTCTAAATTTGGGCTTTTTAAAAAAATTATCTTCTTCATTCTCTTTTCTGCCTGCTACCCCATCTATTTTTCTTACATTCCGTTCTTTTCTGTCACTTTTCCTTGTACTATTTTCTCATGCAGGCCATAACCCAGTCTGCTTCTTCAGTGTTGCATCCTGGGATAGCGCTGACAACTGGGAATGGTCACTTTGGATGCGGTGATTCATTCCCACCTGCCCTTCTTTTTTGTCCTCCCACCATGCAAGGTATGTAGCCTGCACCCTGTTTATAAAGAGTGGCCTATAAAATTAGGTGATACACATTTTGTGTTTCAAATGTCTTATAAAAATGTTTTGGAAGACAACATTCAATCTCTTGAGTGTTCACTTACTGTTAGGCACTAACTATAAAGTCTTCATCAATGTGCTATTAAATGTAGTCACCTGCATCAATGAAATGTTTTTTTTAATTCTTTTTAAAGGTAACCTTAATCAACCAGCAGGGTATTCTGTCCCCATGGTAACACAGGCCCCTCCCATACAGCCCCTACCAGTGAGGCCTGGTGTTATAGCTCAGGTAGGATTTCTAACATTGCTCCTTTAGACATGTTTAGCAATAGAATATTAAATTCCTTTTTCTTTCATAATGTTTTTCACAGATCAACAAAAACTTCAAGAAGTGGAAAGGTTTTAGAGTCAGTGACTGAGTCCTATTAAAGTTAATATTGTGTGCTGTAAGTTGACCTTTGTACACCGTAAACATTCCTTATTTATATTCTCCACCCCTGTTGCAGGCCTGGTCTAGCAGAGGGCAGCAACTCCTCGTCCCAGCAGCCTGGCAGCAGATGACTCCTGTGGGTCCTCCCCCTTCCCACCCACCTCCACCACCCCCATCCACCCTAACCAGTGACACCACAACTGGCCCTCAGAGAATCAGCGATTGGGGGTGGGTTCTCAAGCTTCGAGTCGTCAAGTCAAATTCTCCAGTTTTAAGATTTCCACTGGTCATGCTATTGTTGCATTCAGTGTGAATACTGTTGCTTTCTGTTGTAATGCAATTACTGAAAATGTCATATTAACTAAAAAATGGTTAACACAGCAAGACTCAAATTATCCACATTCCTAACAAGAGTTTTGTTTAATGTGCAAGAAGCGTCTCACAACACATAAGTGTTTTGATGTTATTTTAACATTGTTATAATTTGAGGTTTTTTGCTGTTGCTAGAGAAGTTTCTCTCTCTGACTTTAATTTTGTATTTTTTACAGGAAAGTGCATCCCCACAGCAGCCACTACAGTTCACTGATTCAACAGTCTCATCTGTTAAGTCAGATGTCAGCACTCTCTGCCCATCAGCCAGTCAACATTGGTATAGCTCATGTTGTGTGGCCCCAGCAAGCCAATATACGGAACAAACACGGTCACAACAGGTGAGAATCCTTGATTTCTGTCAAGTTAAACTACTGTGTGTTTTATTAGATGTATAGTGTGTGTGTCTTTACTATGCATTTTCTTTATTCTTCTAATAACCGTTTGGCCTCTGGGGGCGCTATAGACAATGTCCATATCATCATTAATGATCAGTTAAAAACAATTTAGGTCATGTCAACTAGGCCCACTAAGCAGCCTTAGCATACTTGATGCAGTTTCACCAATAGGGGACATTTTGCGATTATTAAACCTAAGAACCTCATTCAAACACTGAAACTCCACAGATGCAAGGGGTGATGCTTGATTTGGATGTTGGATGACAGAACTAAAATTACTTTAGCATCTTTAACTTATAAGGTTTATTTGTAATATATCAACTTCATCATTAAAGGAACCTGTCCCATCCCAGCAACATCCACCTATCAGTATGTCAGACCCCGAAGATGGCTGATGCTGTTGGACAGGCAATGGCAGGAAGAAAGCAGCCTCAGAGGGAGGTGCCTCCTGTAGAGACCAGGCAACTGGAAGTTCAAAACACAGATGGAGAGGAATTGAGCTGCTTCAAAGAGGTGGTGCCAAAAGGTAACAGCCAGCTGGACCGGGCTATTCAACAGCAGCGAGATGTGGCAGTCCTGATGGGTGACACACCAAGCCCCGCTACCAGTGTCATCAGCATTCGCAGTGAACTGACTGATGGAGAAGATGAGAGGGACAGTGAAGACCCTCAGAGGTGCCAGCTAAGCGAGTGAGTGGCAACAGCCATTGTCGATTACTGAGACTTATCCTGTTGAAGATCATAGAGGGAAGCTCTAACTGTGTTGCTGAGTACAAAAGAGAATAGTTTTCTGCAACTGTAGTCTTTGTATCCAGCAGCTTTAAGCAAAAAGTTAATTTTCTGTCCTTAGGTGTAAAGAGGAGTGTGTGTGTGAGGCATGCAGAAACACTAGCCTGTCCATGGAAAGGGTGTGTTCCCTAAGCAGCCCGGACAGCAGCCTTAGCACCACCTCATATGCCTCAAACTCACTGCAGTCCAGCCCCTCTGTTTCACCATGCAAGAGACCTAACAGGTAGTCATTTTTCTTAATGTGTCCATATATAACAAATAACCAAGAGAAAAGCAATCGAATTACGGTAGATTTATGTTTTGGTTTTTTATCCTGTCATATTCAGCATGTCTGAAGATGACAGCCACGAGAGTGGTTGTGACACGGTGGAGGGCTCCCCTACTTCTGACACCTCAGCCTCCCCCCATGGCAGCAGCCCCTACCGATTTCTTAGTAACCACAACAGCCGCCCACCTTTGGCTGGCATGGTAGCTCCACAGCCTTCCCCTGCAGTGCAGGGCAGGAGTCCCCGTGGCATCAGGACTATGGTGGTTCCACCAATGAGAGTGCAAAACAACACTCAGGGAACAGAGGAGCGTGCCCAGAGAACAGGTCAGTTTTAGCCAAGAAATATTTGCACGTGTAAATTCTGATGCTTATTAATGTTTCATATATTGTATAGCATATTAATGTTTAGTTTATTATCTATTTTGCCTTAATAAAAATGATCTTTGTGTACTGTAGTTTCTCCCTATTGTTTTTTCCAAAAATGTTTTGCAACCTGTAATGTAGTCTGTCACTTGTGCTCTGGTGGTATCTTCTTTGCAGGTCATATGGAATCGGTAGGGGCTTACCACCCCCTAGTGGGTCATAGAGGCTTTAACAGGTGATCAGGAGAAACTGGCAGAGGGCAGAATATTCTGCCATCTGTAATACCTCAGAGATGCATCCATGGCAGACAATGCAAACATTGTCTGTGAATCCTCTTTTAGACTCAAGGAGAGTCTTCAATGTTGTCAGTGTTTAGACAAATGCAGAGACAGTGTTTTTATTCCCCAACTGTTACCCAGTTAAGTTAAAGGGAGCATCTTTTAAATATGTTTAAATGTGCATCATTTATCAGCTTCTAGTGTAAGCTTCAGTGAACTAGCTATAAAAGCTAGTGTTTTAAATTTGGATGTTGTGCAAGGAAAATGATTTGATGCTCTCAATTGAGTAGTTACTTTTCCTGATAGCAAACACAACTCTATTGCTTCTTAGCCGAAGGAGCGAAAATGGATGCATTTCATTTGGTGTTTGGGCAGAGCCGATGTTTTCTCTGCTGGTTCTTACTATAGAGCAAAAGTGTCCTAAAACACTGATCTGATATCAGTTTCACTTACTATTGTCCATGTGTTAATGTTTACGAATGTTGTAGTTAATTTGAAACTGATATAGATCAAAGGATAAACTTGCTACTAGGGTGCCTTTTCTGAATGCCAACAAGCTTCACTTTCTTTTTCACAACCATGTGTAGTTTTATGGTTTTGTGTTTAGTGTACCTGTTTATACATGTGAGACACAAGTCACAAAGTGGCAGAAATAAGTTAATCTGTGGCCAGAAAATGTTAAATTAGAATTTCTCTACACCACTAAGGCTGGATTTACATAGACATTTGTCCTGTGAGGGGACAACACAACCCTTCTCATTCATTTGAGATGGGAATTTTATTCTTGCAGCGGGGACCATTGTGAAAGTGATTAGACATCATTTGGAAATAAAGTTGGACACAGTTAAACTTTTTCTGGACTTTCCAGATTGTTTTTGATAGTCTCAGCAGTACATTAAATGACACTTCCACCAACTCCCTGTGTGATGTAATGCAGGGCAAATTTAATAATATGTTTCTTGGGTGACTGGTGTCACAGTTGTGCTATAAAGCTTACTTCTTCTACACGAACTGTAACCCAGGTGCTGTATAGTTTAGCAGTAACAAGTCAACTTTCTTTGAAAGTTTGGTGTTTTTTCTTCTATATCTAATGTTCAAAAATCATTGAAAACTTCAAGCACTGAGCCTTGCCAGTAGTTCTTTACTGTTTTTGTTTAGTTGGCTTTACATATTTGATACAGATGCTGCTGTGTCTCAGTAAGATGTTAGTTTTACATAGTTAAGATATATATTTTGTCCATCCAGTTTGTTGCTTAGCAGTGAATGTCTTATCAGCATTTACTAGAACAATTTAGCATCTTTGAATTCCGGTATTAATAGTTTCAAATGTAATTTATTTTATAATTGGTAGTGTGCTCAAATGTTTGGGACAAACTAGGGCCAGACACATCATGCACTGCTGTATTTTTATCACTGCCTCATTATCAAACCTTTATCGGCCTGGTAAAGCTAGTTTGTTCACACAGTCTGTGGTTCTCCTCGTTATTTATACATTATATTCCAGTAGTTTATCTACCTAACAATCTGTCATCATTTGCCCTTATTAATACAGATGTACCTTTAGGAAATTTCAAAAATACTTTACGGTTTAAACAATTTAACTTGTTTATTATTAAACTTTAATTCTTTAATAGTTTGTTTATGTAACCTTAATTCCTGAGTAAGACCATAGGGTTGGAGGTTCACACCCCGCTTTTCGTGACCACAGTCCCTGGGCAAGACTGAACCCCCAAAAGCCCACCCCCATCCCTAGCCTTGCAGTGCCGATCCCAAGCTCAGTAGAAATTGGGAAGGATTGCATCAAATGATTCGGTGTGGCAACAATGAACTCACGGCATAAGCCAAAAGGACTAAAAAGTAAAGTATTCCTGAGTAAGATTAAATTATTTTAGTAGTCAGCTGTTCAGTCTTGGGGAGTAACACACATTTTTTGATGCAAACTTAGAAATTATTTTCTAACTGAAACAAGCTTTTGTCTATATATTTCTGTTTTCTCTTGCATGCCTGTTTGTTGTTCAAAATCTTGGTATTTGTTGTTCTGCTTCATTATTTTTTGCAGGACGCTGAGTCTAATCCTACCATCTAGTTTGGCAGTGTATTTCTCCTTCTGTGACACACTTTCATTGTTCTTTGCTTATTTCTGTTACAGTCTCAGAGTCCTGGTCCCAGTCCAGGTCCAAAGGACGCTGCAGTCTTGTGGGACAACAGAGCACTCCCTCCTCCGCCCCTCTCCTTCAATCCGCCCCCCTCCTGTCCAGGCAGCAGCAGCAGCAACACCCTCTGCGATTTGGGCAGGTCAGTTCAGTTCCTTTATTTTATTTTTTATTTATTTATTTATTTTTTCCCTATTCAGTATAAAGGGCACAATCCAGAAGCGGAGCCTTTTGCAACCGGCCTTAAGGTTTTATTTTCTTTTTCTTTTTTTAATACTTTTGATTTGCTTTGTGGCATAAAATGGGTATTTGCAAGGAGTTTACAAATCAGCATTCGTTATGAGGTGTGGGCATTGAAGTGGAAACCTGTGGAACATTTCAAAAAACAATCATGTGGTAGGAGCAAAAATGTCAAAGATTTGCAAGACAAAGCAAAGCAGCAAAGGTTCCCAGCTGGGCTTAAACCCGGGACACTGGAGCTACATTGGCATCCCCAAGCCATTTGGCTATAGGGCACTCCCACAAAGATTTTCTTATACTTAGTTTCTAAGCAATTGTAACACAGTTTTTTGTACATAAAACATGTTACTATTGTCTGGTTTATGTTCCTCAAATCACAATTGGAACATTGTAGAAAACGGCCTTACATGGAGAATTTTAAAGCTGTCCTATCAGTAAACAGTATTTTGAGCCCCTTTTAGACATGCACTGGAATTCTGACATTATCCCGACTTTGTCAGGAAGGGGTGTAAGTGCGAAAACAATTGTCTGATTATACCGACTTTAAACCTTAGAGCCCCCTAGTGCAATGTCCATTTTATGTGCCTGAGCTCTGTCCCTAATCATCAGGAGGATTAAATGCGAGACTGTGGGTGTGTTGATCACATTTCTATCAATCAACTGCTGTTTTCGTGGAGTGATAGAACCTTTTTTATTAGATCCACAGCTCTGATGTGCTGTAAACAAATAAATTTTTTCTATCATGTTGTGCCTCCTTGTGTGCGCTGATCACGCATTGAAATAAAGCAGATTTTCACATTTAAGGATGTCTTGCATGACTGAAACGCCATTCCAGACTATGTCCGAGGCTGAATGCTCCTATCATTGTCCAGAGTTCATATGTGAAACAGACTTTGGTCTCCTGTCAGTCCCTGCATTCAGATTAGTTTCAAGTGATTTGAGTCATGTTGTGGGCGTGGCTGTGGAATTTGTAAACTTTATATATAAAGATTGACTCTATTTTTAAAAACTAATGTATTTATCAATTATTCCTGTCTCTATAACAGAATGTCATTTTGTTTCTCTTTCTCAGGTGCAGCCTTACGGCTCAAACCACAGCAACAAAGAGTGGAACGGCAACTATGGGCCACTGCGACCACATGCATACATCCTTCCTACTGTTCACACGCACCTACCGCACAGCCCCACACACACTTCATCAGCACCTCATGCACACACCCAGGGCCTGCCCCCACACACCCTGCTGTCATACCCTCCCAGCGGCCCCCTCACCACCGTCCACCACCCCCACCCCATCTTGCCCTCTCGGCCTGCTCCTCTCCTCCCACCTACCTACGGTCTTTCTCACCCCCAAGGAGGCGCTATAGTTCACCAGATGACGCTGGGCATTGGCACCCATCCCCACCACCCTGGGCACCATGCTCCCCACCCACACAGACTTCTCCCTTCACCCACTATCCACCCACACCACCAGCATGGCTACACCCACCACCCCCATCAGTTCAAGCCGCCATTCCCACCTCCACCACCCCCTCCTCACCCTTACATGGCCTCCCCGGTCACCTACACAGGCTTCCCCCTGAGCCCCACAAAACTAAGCCACCACCCCCAGTTCTCTTATATCTGAGGAGCAGGATGGGGCCACAGCAATACCATCTGGAGAGGAAAGACAACAGAAAGTTACCTAAGGCTGCGACCTGGTCGGGCAAAGCTTGCAGCAGAGCACAAAAGGGATACTTGTGATGAGGAAAATGAGATTTGGTTTAAGAGGCTAACAATTAACACTTTATCATGGAAGATTAAGAATGAAAAACAGTGCTGAAGATAATGTTTTCTCCTATTTGGAGGACAACAAACTCAAGTCTTTGTAATCTGAGTGTTCATGACAAATGTCAGTGATTTTGTTGGATTGACAGAGGATCTTAAATTCTAAAAGACCTGTGAAATCATCTCAGTCATTGGAGGAAACAGTGAAACAAATTGCAAAGCTTTAGAAGAAAGCATCACAACAATGAATGACTTCACAAATGATGATGATAAGGAAATTTTACTTAAGAATGTGTCCTTTGCACATTTCATCCTGTCATTCATTGTTTGAGTAGTGTTCAGAGAATATGATCTAATTAGAAGCTGGAAATAATTTGTTAGTGTTGCCGTCATACCGCTCAGCCTCCCCTTCCCTTTATCTTTGTTGCCCTGTGGCACATGCTAGATGGACAGATGTGTGTTTTGTTCTTTTAAAAGCCATCCTGGTTTTTAATAACCAGAATGGAACGCTCCTGTTTCTGTTTCAGGCAGACTTTGGTGCTGCCGTCTCCCAGTGCCTTAAAACCCAAATCTATGATGTTACTTCAGGAGCTTATAGATTGTAAATTTAAATGGGCCTGCAGCACTTAACTTTCGAACTCTGAATACAATGGACTTATTGAATAAATATAATGATAATGGTTTTGGTTTTATTATTATTATTATTATCATTATTGGTATATGTTTGACTTCAGTTTGCTTTCTAACTCAAGAGTAAGGATTTACTTTAGCTAGAGGCTGCACATTTAGGGCTTTGACTGAATGAGTTTTTTCTGTACATAAAGAGTTATTTGATACTTTGATAATCTATTTCTATTCACTATAGTACTTAATTCATAACAGTATTGTCACTGTTTACTGTAACTGCAATACAATCTAGATAGTCTCTGGGTTGCTGTGTTTTTATTATTTAGCATTTAGATTAGACTTACATGAATGCATTTTATGATTTAGATTTTGGGAGTGGAATAGATTAAAAATCAGTTTTAGGTTTTTACTTTCAAATGCTTCTCAGTGTTGGAAATAACCTAACAACCTACAGTATCCTTGCTGGGCTATCGAGTGTTTAAGGTGTATTGTAATTGTTTCAAATATCTGTTTTAGACAAACAATTTTTCCATGTATTGAAGCCTGTTGTCAGTTTTGATACATTCCTTCAGGGTGAATGCGTAGCCTTTTGTGTGTGTGTGTGTGTGTGTTTTTGATTTCTAGTGGTAGTAGAGCTGTGTCTTTACCTGTTGTCATATCAGCTGGTATTTTACTTCAATCGGCACCAAAGACTGTTCACAAATCATTTCTGAAGCATTGTCGATACTATTTCTCTTTTCACCTCCAGCATACTGTTGCAGTTATCAACCATGGAATATATTGTGAGATCTCTATTTTAAATATAAGGTTGAGGTTTTATTTTTCTGAGCTCTCTTTTGGCAAATTATATTTGGAATGTATAGAAAATAAGCTGCTATGTACTGATCATCTGCCACTTCGTAGCTGTGAATTTAGAGGAATAATCTCATTCTAGCCTGAATTCTCTCTTTCGTATTGTAGTTTTGATGACAATAGATACAATAGAAGTTGGTTTTATTTCGATCAGAGTATATTGAATGCTATTCCTATATGCTAGTGCCTCTGTATATTGGCTTTGTTGTTTTAAACTGATTGTAAACTGCTGTAATGGAAGTTAGATTTATTATATTTTTTTTTTTTTACTCTTGCTTTGTTTGTGTGTGTTTATGGATGTGCATTTAGCATCAGTATTTCAAACATAGGCTGGGTTCAATCTTGGATTCTGTAATTGGTCTGTCATTGATGTATTATTGTTTTTCAAGATTTTCTTCTGGTCACATGGCTTTTGTTTTTGTCATTGGACTGTATTTGCAACTCTTCGTACTGTACAACTAGTGCCTTTCTTCAAACAAGTGGCTGACGGACAACGTCTTGCATCAATATCAAAGCAGTTGAAAATTTGTGGACAAGTTCCTTTTTACAGGGATCAGCTCCTATTTTCACATCATCAAACCCCAAAGTTGTGTAAATGTTAGATTGAGGTGATTTCTGAATCACCTCACCTTTTCTCTCTCTTTTTTTTTTTTTAAACATAATCCTAAGAAAGTACAAGTCAGGGAGTTTCATTGTGCTCACCAAGAATACCGTGCAGTACTGAAACATCTACGGCCTGAATATACACAAATGCAAAGCTTTATTCTCACACCGTGAATGTATTTGTGGAACTTGACATCTTGTTTGCAATTGAGGCTTTTTTCTTTGCAATTCTGATGGCTACACAGCGTTTTGTTTTGTGATTGGGATGTTGATAGTTCTCGTATGCAGCTATTATCTTAGGAAGATATCATGTATTTTAGTCAGGGGTTCCAAATGCTTTATCCATCTATCATACTTAAATTTTAGGTCCAAAGTTGTCCCATTTTCATATACTCAGTGTGTTACGTTGTAATGGTTTTGCATTGTTGCTTAAGTAAGAAATGTATTTTGTGTATTCGTCTGATGTGCTAGTGTGTTGATGATTCTTACACCAGAGCATGTACCGTTAAGCTTGGAGTGCAGCCTAGAATTATAACTGAATGGTGTTTGTCATGGCACAAAAATCTATAATTTAAATGAAATGTTTTTATTTGATTTTGGTTTTTTTTTACCCCATGGTGTGCGATTTCAGTGATTCCCTCATAAGGTTTTACTTCTTTCTGTCACCTCAGCACCTGTGATGAGATGAACACACGTATCACACCTTAATCCCCCACCAATATAGGTTGATTGCTTAGGGTAGACTTTCTTTTCTGCAGTGTCAGTTTGATCATCAAAATCACCAGAGGATCACATTAGTCCCACATCTAAAATTTAACAAGCTAATGGGGCTCATAGGCCTTAAGTAATAATGCAGGTCAAATATTTCCAAACACGAAGGGGTAAATTAGAAGTTTTTATGGTGAATCTGTTTGAGGCTTTATAAACTATTCCCTCCTAACAAATGTCAATAGGCAATGTGTGGGCCCTCTATCGGTATCAATGTTTCAAAAGCTGTATTCTGCCTTGAGAAACCAGTTCCTAGACCTGCATTTATTGGGCCCCCACATGTCAAAATGATCAAAAAACATATCATTTGGGTACGGGGCTGAAAAATAATTGTAATATTCAAATTCTAAGATTTTGTATTACTACAATCTAATTGAGTTGGCACTTACTGTATTAAGACACAAATATGTAGACAGGATTTCTAAGGTTGAAAATGTTACTGTTCTAAATATGTGTAGATTTGTGTGGCTTTATGATTTTCTTTTCCCTTAAATGCTACACTAGTTTGACATGTAGCAACTGCACTGTGCAATATATAACAATATGAGGACTGGGAAAATTATTATTGTTTGGATGTAATAATGTGTGTCTTCTCAGTTTGTGGTCAATTTCTTTCCCCCCTCTAGTTCTCAGTGAGTTTCAGTGTGGCCAAGCCTTATGTACTTTGTCACAAAAAGCGGGTTCCTTCTTGGTGACGCTTATTGGTGAGTGTCAAATTATGAATTGATGGTGTATTATGTCAAGATTCACTTTGAATTAAAAAAAAGATCTTTTGCTTCAATTGTTTTTGTAGATGTTTTGTTGCAGCTTTGTACCTAACATTTACTGGCATGTTGGCAAACAGAAATCAGAAGTTAGTACAGTTTTCATATTATGAATATCTAACAGGTTTTCTTCAATTGTAGCTCTTTTCCTAAACACAATCGTACACTTTGTGTCTGGCTGTTATAGAGAGTATTGAACTCTAGGTAACCTCTAGGTAACCTCTTAAAGCGTGTCTTAATGTGTCAGCATTAAAAAGATAAACCACTGGTGGAAAGGACAAATGTTTAGTAATAATTGATAATTACAAAATAACATTGGCTTTTAAAACCATTAACATAATGACAAACATTTTCATAAGGATCCTTTACATTTGTTTTTGTAAAAATAAATATATCTACAAAATGCAACGTTTTACTATTGTAAAAATAAACTTGTCAGTGCCTTCTTACACTATATGTACTGCTGCCCAGATGCTATGAACTAATCAGATATGTCAATTGAGCCAATTTATCAGTGTAAGTCTTATTGCCCTGTCCAGCATCTAGAGAGATGTAGAAATAAAAATAGACAAAAAATTGGAGGACGAAAATGTGGTTTGAAATAAAACTTAGAGAGGTGTAACTAATAAAATGATTAATTGCTGTACCACATTTGTTGCCTGAGCAGAGCATGAGCGCAACCAAATGTGGCACTAAAAGCTTTTCTATTCAAATAATTTTTTAATGGAGATGCATAAAATGAACTCGGCTGGGCTTAGTAGACACTTTATTTTGAGAAGTTTAGTCCTTTATGTAAAATAGATCCAGTCTGTCAGTAAACCTTTAACTTTACGAACAATTAAATCTCTTTTTCCTGTAAGCTCTCCACAATGGATGCATTGCCTGTTGGAGTCCCTGTGTTTACAGTCTATTTCTATTTATTTTTTTGTGCTTTTGGCTTATCCCGTGAGTTCAGGGTCGCCACAGCGGATCATTTGGCACAGTTTTTACGCCGGATGCCCTTCCTGACGCTTCTACCGAATGGGGTTTAGTCTTGCCCAGACATTATAATATATTAATTATTTATATCAATTAATTAATTATATAGATTATATATTTCGACATATAGCCAGGACTGGGGATCAAACCACTGACTGTGGTCCCTGGACGACTGCCTTGCCAACTGAGCTAACCTAACCTGACCTTATTCTTTTTTTCATGCTATGTGTTACAGGAAACATTGTGCCATCTGTTGTCGTTAGACCATAGGTTCAGTGAAATGTTTTTTTGACACAACACCAGAAATCCTTGGAAAAAGTATAAAATTAGGTCTCCTACTATACTGTAATGTTATGTCATAAAATGGCTTTATTAAAAACCGCTTTATAACCTACTTGGCTTTTTCAACTTTATGCGGGATGGTGGCAAAAAAAAACTTGACAGCATTATAGTTTGAAGCACGCTGGACAGGCAGTGTAAGAAAACCTATTGATGTCTTGGTCAGACACTCTCTTTGCTCATTAATCACTTAGTTTGTGCGCTACTAAACCCACAGAAATTTCTGAAACGGCAAATAGGTTTTCAAAGTATAATCCGGACATGATGAAGGCAGTGCGCCCTTGGGAACGACTCTGCATGATGTGTATCATCCAGCTCCGGTGACTTTTGTGAAGGCCACACTTCCTTCCGCTCCCAGCAGTGGCCGCCTGCCTCCTGCTGGACACATCTCAGCAGAGATGCACTGGCGTCACCGCCTGTCTTCCTTTGTGGTCCTCTACCGACGCCGTCGACTTTACGTGCGATCCAGTGAAGCGAAAAGTCAGACACAAGTGAGCTGTCCCGTTTCACAGAGGGGGGACCGTCAGCTCAGACCTTTTCACGCAGCTTGTCATTTTAACCAAAATTACACGGGCAAACGTGAACTGTTTCTACCTGCTAGAAAGTGCGTCAAGCTGGCCGCGGTTAGCCAAAATAAGACCTGGGGTTTGGAACCTTACATTTAAAACGGATCCCTAGTAATTTAGCATGGCTCGATTGAACAAAAACATGTAATAGTGAACCTAACATGTATTCACTCTCTGTCTTCAAATGCTCCAGACAAAGAGCTTATGTGAGTAATTCAATCAAAATAAAAACACGCATATAAATGACAAGTTTAATTTATGGTACAAACCTGTGTTTAGTTTGAAAGCAGTGCTCTAAAGGATACAATACTAAAGTAGCCCATAGCACCACCATGCAGTGTTCAAAGTTGGAGCTGGATAGCCTTACAAAAGGTTAACTGATACATTTTCCACAGCTACTGTCTTCCACATCCTCATCACCCAAGCCTAAACCCCAGGTAATTTGGAGGCATCAGCCTAATGAAAAAAATCTACCCAGAGCCACGCTTTGAAAAGTTTGGGGCTTTTCTTTTGAAGGCTGCATTAGCACACTTCCGGTGTGTTGGCCGTGCCTTTACGCAGCAGCCAGCAGAGATGGTGAGAGTTCAGCGGTCGCTGTAGGCACACAGCGCTGACACACACAGGAACAAACACACCGAGACGCGTAAAGGGAGGGAAAAAAAAAACATAATCTCTTAGTTTCCTTGTCGACCCTCACAGCCTTCAGCAGGCTCATGGAGAGCGGTGCCCTGCTTGTCCGCACCGGGGGCACGTTTGTCTTATGCCTTTCACCACAGCAGCGCCCGTAGATGTTTTCCATCCAGGATTAATTGGCTGACCAATGGCTCCCACACATGCACTCTTCTTCAGCAGCGGCAGCGGTGGCCCCGTGTTCGGAGAGGTACACAACAAAGAAACACCCCGCTCTTTCTCGGCATGGATAGCGGATGCAGGGATGGTGGCCGCTTACTCGCCCAGGATCCGGACGAGTACGCGGCTCTTTAACGGGATGCTGGCCCAGTGGTTTGTGACCGTCGGTGTGGTGCTGATGCTGATGGCACAGAGCTCCTTGGCCACTAACGGTAAGATACTCACAGTACAGCTCTTACAGGTTGGAGTCTTACGGTTTATTTGTGAGATTTATTTACAATAAATCCTATCAGCACAGGATCAGGATGAGTGGCGCCGAACGCTTTGAGTCACATTTCAGTCTCAAGCTGACTTGGATGTTATCAATTATTAATGGAGATCTTTGTTATCTTTGGGGGTAGATCGATGTGTGGACATTTCCATCGGACAATGTTGGAGCTGTGTAAAACTGCCGCTGTGTAGTCGCACAGTCAATTAAATGCGTCTGGAGCAGCTCTGATGACGACTTTGTTCAAAAAGAATTCGATTTATTAGTCTGAATACGTTTTGTTATCTGTTTATTTTGTATTTATAACATTGGTTTTAGCAGCACACAGGCCTTGATAACCGATGTCACGTCCCCAGACACGCATCTGGAGCGCATGGGGACCGCAGCGCTGCGCCGCGCCGGAGCCACAAGCTCACCGCGACCGTTTCTTTAAATTAGCGCGCAAACTTTTTATTCATTCATGGAGCTTTGAGCTGAAGTCGTCAATCTCGAACAACATCCATAGGGGGACGTTTCATAATCAGCACAGATATAAACAATTTATGATCTAAATGGTACTTCAGCTATTTAAGAGGATTTTGGAGCTATATTTATAAAATATCGCCCCAAAAGCAGTTTATCGTTTAAAATTGTCATTAATATTATTTATTTAGCTCGTATTTGGTAGGTTTTGCAGTGTTTGAGTCATTTAGAAGGCATAAGTCTTACAAAAGGAACATACTTTATTTTGAGATTAAACTGACTGAAATCATTATGTTTTAATGTGTCTTGAAGCAGTGGAAATTTATTTCTGGGGTGTTAAGCAGCATAAACCTAAACTGTCACAATTCCCTTTCATTCTTAGCTGATAAAACATTGGAGAAGGACTTGAATACACTTCCCTTCATTAAAATTGTGATAAATTCTCACTAATGCATATCAAGGAGAGTCAAACTGAAATATACACTGTTTACAAAAATCACACTTCACAAAATGGAGGCATGAATTCATTAGAGGTTCATTAGGAAACCAGTGGCAGCATTTCCAGAGCTGCTTAGAAATGCCACTGACTTTAAGATTGTCAATTCACCCAAATTACAAAATTTTCTACTTCCGTAATTTGCCATGCAGATAGTTTTTGTTTTTTGCAAAGCTTTGGAGATATACACCACACACTTGATATGAATGGAATTTCAACATTCAACATTGGCAGCACAAAGGATGACATTTGAAAAAATCGAAATGTCAATTGCCCCGTGTCTTTCCAGGAACAGTGACTCCATTTTATAGACAATTGTGGATGTTTTTCAGTATGAGACATGGCACTGCAGAAGTGTGTTTGAAGAGTTTTTTTATACAGTTCTCAGTTAAGATGATCAGTGTCCCACCGCCATCACCCACAAAAGCACCATTCCACTCAAAGTTGTACTCACAGACGGGTATAATATAGCAAAATTAAGTCTTAAGTATTAAAAATACAAAAGATGAATAGAAACAATTATATATATAAAATCAAAAAGAAAATCAAATTCTAATACTAGTTTTAACAAAATTGTACAAATCTTATATCATGACCTGATTGTTATACTGTCCTACTGCACTTCCAGCAAAAAACAGTCAAAATACAATCACAACTGCTGTCTTAAACCTGACGTTTCTTGACTTTTATGATGTAAAGTTTTCAGTTACATCAGCACAGCTTTGCAGTGCCATATGAGTCAGTTCTGAAACCTGAAAATCTGTCAGCATTTTTTCCAAAAGGCAATCGTTAACAAGTTGCTAAAAGAGACTACAGAGGTTGGAGTCACTAGATATATCAGGTCATTATTAAAAAAAGGATTGTTGAAAAGGTAAGTTTGCTAATCAAATTACAAATTGGATTTTTTTACTACTGTGACGTTGCAGTAATGTGAGCGTGTTATAAACAGCTTTTTACTTCTGGTGTGCTTAAGATTGAACAATCTGGTGTTCATCTGTAAAGAATATTTTGCTGAAAAACTATCATATCATAAACATTTGTTTGTCACAGAGATTTATTTGTGCAATAATCCAAAAGCCATTTTGGCTTTTTGCTGAGGGAAGCAGGGAGATGCTAACTCCCCTAATCATCCCTACAGCACTCAATTACAGCATTAATAGTGATGATGGCATGGCCGTACAGTGTTTCTGTGACACAGTGGACCTCAGGAAGGACATGATCTTCAGCTTTGGAAAGCTCCCGTCTGCCTCGCCCATCACTGACAACTAAACTTAAGATTAAACCAGTTCCCGTTCAGTGCACTTGGTGTGCAGACAGATTTTAGATTCTACATAACATTTTAACAAATAACGGCAAAAAAGCAACAATATGTTTGTAAAACTATACATTCACAGAATTATAAATAAGTTGTGGTTTACTTTGTGCCACTTCATAGTGTGACTACTAATGCTTACAAAGTTAGAGCGGCACTTTTTCACAGAGCCCAGCGCTGAACACAAGGAGTCCTTGTTATAGGGTTAGACTAGGGCTGGCTTTTCTGACTAAACAGCCAAGACCAGTTGTTTCTGCGTGACAGTAAGTGTTATATAATTTTTATATATTACGATACAATATGACTTTAAAGACTGGTAAATTATAGTGGAGCAGAGAGAGAGGGAGGACATGCTGGATTCCCAAAAGTTGCATTTCATGGCTTTGTTTTTATATTTGTTAATAGTATTTTTTTTTTTTATCTGACCTGAAAACGTCTGCAGTACGTCGTGGCAATGAAGTCACACAAGAATCTCAGATCTCCATAAAACCATTTTTCCTACTATTAAGTCTACTATTAATGTTTGAACTGGAAGAAAGTTTTCCTAAAATCGCATAATTGGAAACAAAACTAGAACAAATGGATTGTACTGTTTCACATTTACATCACCAATGAGAAAACGATATGTCGAATCATAAAGTGGCTCATGCTGTTTTATATGTTGATCATTATATTAGTGAGTGAGTGGCTGACGGGGTTGACGGTCTCCATCTCTGTACCATCCTAGACAAAATGAAAATAATTAAATATTAGCTTATTTTACTAACACATGCCACCTCTCCTCTGGGTGCCGTACGGTAAACATGCACTTATTAAAGCAGAGAACATGGAGAAGATTGCCAAAGTATTTGGAAGAAAGTCTTTATCTGCCCAGCCTCTCCAGTTAAATCTCAGCAAATCGCCCACTCACTCACAAAATATCCTCTTTTATATCATGTTGCCGTGCCACTTATAAGCAAGCTTTTCTGTAGCATGGCTTGAGGAGATTTGACTTTCTCTTTCTTACCCACTTACTCAGGCATTCAGCTGCTTCTGCTCTTTTGGAGAGAAAACATTGCTATTGTATTTTCCGTTTCCAATCATAGCAAAAAAGATGTTTTGGGGTCTGTTCTGTAACTGGTGTGTGTGATTATGTACATGTGTGAGCAATGGTGTCTGCAGGAGCATACAAACCATGTCTGCGTGTAGGTGTTTTCTTTAATAGGTCTACAGAGATCTTCATCCTCAGTCAATAGCTGAGATCTACTGGTCCGCGTTACCATGGGAACCGATCTGCAGCTAGTACTTTTCTCACTGTGTGTCTGTGTTTGTCAGTCAGGGATTGAAATAACATCTGAGTCTGTTGCCTAATAATCAGTGTCAGATGACACAACAGCGGAGATAAAATGTTCTCTAAAGCTCCAAAAGATTTGTTGGGTTTAAACTGAACTAACCCATCTGATTCAAGCTGCTAAACCTCCAGCTTTTCCGGTCATCCCTGAGTCATTGACCATTTATTGCTATGGTTTTCTTAGAATGCAGCATATGTGACACTTTACCTTCACTTTTTGTTCTGGACACATTTTAAAAACTGTTCAGATCAAACAGAAACTTCAGCAAATTTAAGAAATGTTGATGTTCTAGTAGCATCGGGAGTGGGGGGAATAATGGAGGATTAAGTGATTGGACTTAAGCCACTGACTAATTTGTTAAACATTAGCAAGTTGCAAGATGTATGCTTTCCTTTTCGTATCTCTTCCCACATAGATTTTTTTACACAAGGGAAAAAATAACAACACCAACACAATTTTTGAAAGATAGCCAGTTTTTTTTTTTTTTTTTTTTTTTTTGGCTGTGTGAGATTTCTGCCATCACCTCAGTACAACCAAACTGAATAAAACGTCTGTGGAGCTTGACAGTTATCAGTTTTCCACTACTCTATGGACACATTCCAGTCAGTAGCGAAAAGGTGTTTTAGTTTGATAACCAGCTTTAGAACCCATTCTGTTTTTGGAGAAAGCATAAAAACAATATGTGCCTAATAGGGTCACAAGTAGTAGAAATAAAAATTCCAAAGTCACAGGCTTTTTGGCATCTGGCTCTAACCTGGGTAGGACTGTGAGGAATTGAATGGCTGATCACAAAGTCAGAAGGAAACCTATGTTAGCTGTTGTGTTACCTGCCTGTACAATAAAGAAAGGAGGAGAAAGAGAGCAGGTAATAATCAGGCAGTTGCTTACTGAGGTTGAATTTAAATGTGATTGTAGAGTTGGTTTTAGCTGAGACACACTGCCACTGAAAGGTGTTTTATGCATACTGCCGCTCCATATTATACCATCACGCCTGTATTTCATTTCTGTGATCTTGATGAGATCCAGATATTCAGGGCTGTTACACTGTTAAAGCTGATTTGGAAACAAGGCTGCAAAACAGTGACGCACACCAAATCTGGGGCTGCATTGAAATATCAAAAGGACAAAACCTATAAATATTTATATTTGCAGAGCTTAATCAAATGTGAAAGAAGAATGCCTTTACTGCGTGTTCTCCTGCAGATGTCAATTCTTAGTAGATTTTTCTCATAATTCCACAAGATTCACCGTGCACTTATGCACCGAGCTCATGTTAAATGCATGGAGGCTGTCAGATGTGGTACCTCTGGAAACTCTGATGGTGGTTGACAGATGAGGGGGCTTGCTGTGCTACAACCTGCTTTATTTGATGTCAGCTACTTGGCTTCATAAGGATTCATGCTCACACATTATTGCTTAGTTCATTGGTATAGAAGCTCTGACAAATTGAATGAATGGCAGCACACGCTCTGCTGTGCTCTCTTCAGTGCTCAAGTAAATACCATTCCCAAGATTCAATACAAAAGGTTCCTGATGGCTCAGTTCCCTTCTGCTGAATTTACTTTGTGTGAAAGCATGTCTCTTAGAATGTGTTTAGAACCAACCACTGAAAAATAAAGCACAAGACGTTTGGTAAGTTTGGTCAGAGGTAAGTAATGCTTTTCCACTCATGATAATAGGGGAGATTGATTGGTGTTTCTTTTGTGTTTGTTTTTTATTTTTATTTTAAACTATTAACATGTTTCATGAACAAAACCACACAATGAATTGATTCTACTAGCAAGTTCACAAAAAAATGTTCTTGAAAGACGTGTACACCACTTCACACAGACATGTTGGGATTTATATAAAAAACCTACAGAGCTGTCTGAAGAGCTTTGGTGAACAGAGGTGTGGCAGTACATCTAAGAAGATTCATGCTGGAATCAATCTAAGGCCAGTGATGCTGTGTGTAGTCCCAGAAGCAAAATAGGGGAGGGGGGTGGGACTGCATCATCCCAACATATGTTCTCAGCATTAAAGCAGCAGTGGTTCTTTGTGCATCGTTCTGATTGGCTTTGCTTTGTAGGCTTTTATTATGCACTGTTTGAGCTTCTCACACAGACAAAAAGGAAATAAAAGAAATCTTATGAAGTTTTGGCACTTACATGTAATACAAAATCAAACCACAATAGAATATATATAGAATATATAGTAGAATGTTCTGACGTTGAAAAACGGTGGAGACTTAATAAAAGAATTCATATCAGTGAAAATATATAAAGAGAAACATGATTTGTCTCTCTACTTGCAGAGCTGCTGGCACACTGTTGCTAGGCAGAAACACAGAGAAGCAGCTTTATTATACAAAGAAGAGGGACAGCAATGGTGTGATTGACACAAACGATTTGAGTTACAGCTAACATCTTCAATAGAATAATCTTTTAGGCTGTTACACACCTCAGCATTTCTCCTCTACTAAATACAATACAGCATAAAAATTCACAACAACAGACGGATTCTTTCTGCTGCACTCCGAAGTTAATCATCTATTTCTGGAAATCGTTTGAGTCTGTGTTTGCCTATATGTTTGTGTGAGGAAGATTGAGAGAGACTTGAAGTCAAAGAGGGAACGAGGGAGCGAGACAGGCTCCATTTGCCGATTGTATTTCCCCAGCTTGTACATTAAATACATTATGCATGGCAAGGCCCTGTTACAAATCATATGGGGTAGGCAGAAGCTCTTTTTGATAATTTGATTTTATAAGCCTAATTAGCCACACTTTTTATTTTTGTCATCTCTTTGGGCTAAGAGGCTGGTTGTTTCCTTGCCAGTGTCCATTAGGAAGGTTAATTGCTTTCCAATTGTCTCCTGTGAGAAGCACTTTTACATATACAAACTATGATGACATAAGAACACTTCACTTGTTAAAAGCTCACACAATGCAAAATATGCAGTCAGCTGCTCAGTGTCGTGTAATTCTCTTTTTTAAGTGTGTGTACGCACATGTAGAAGTGTGAAGGTGCTTAACCTCTTGCAGCGAAGTACATACATCTGTGTGTGCATGCAGCATGCATATCATAGTTCCGTCCAGATGTCGTGTGATTTAAGAAAGGTGCCGCATTGTAATTACTCTTTGTGTTGACAATGACTTTGCACTGTGTGTAATAAGAGAAAATAGGGATACTGATAATCCCAAGCTTTTAGCCTTATTGCACATGTAAGTGGCAGTGGTAGTTTTGGGTTTATTTGTGGAGCTTGTGGTATATCAGCATTTTTTAAAGAAGCCTATGTGTAAAAGAACATAGGGGTAATAATTCTAAATTTAAAGCTATACCCCAAAGGAGAAGGTGTTACGTTCTATCACTACCAGAAAGTGAGATATCATTGCACTATTGTGAATGTCAGTATGTAGTGTAAACCATTTCTATGTGCCAGTTTCATCTGGGTCTGTTTGCTCATTACTACTTGCTTTATATAAACTCTGAGTTTGGTCTGTGGGGAGCAGCAAATTGTGATTGTTGCCATTGTCTAAAAGAACACTAACAACATATGTAATGTAATGTAACCTTTATTTATATAGAGCTTGACAACAATCTGGGATTGTCCTAAGCACTTTACAAAGAACAATATACAAGACATAAGAACAATATAAAATAGAACCATAAAAACAACAACAGTCTGAAACCACTTATTAAGTATCAAATGCCTGCTTGAACAAGTGAGTCTTCAGTTTAGATTTAAAATTATGGAGCTCAGATATAACATGAATATCGGGAGGCAAAGAGTTCCATAGCTTGGGGGCAAAGGCCCTGTCATCCTAACACTTTGACCTATAGATCTGGGCACACCTAGAAATTACTGATGAGTTGATCTGAGATAGGAATTTGCCACATGAATAGAAACCAAGGGCCACCTTGGGGCCGGTCCCGAGCCGGATAAAAATGGGAGGGTTGTGGCAGGAAGGGAGTCCGGCGTAAAAACACATGCAAAATCAATGTGCGGAATGTCATCGAAAGCTGTTAATCTTTTGAACTTAAAATGGACCCTGAAGTGAATAGGAAGCCAATGAAGACAACACAACACAGGGCTTATGTCGTCACGCTTAGAAGTAGTAGTAAGCAAGCGTGCTGCAGAATTCTGCACCAACTGTAGCCGCTGAAGAATTGATTGGTTAACACCAAAACACAGTGCATTACAGTAGTCAAGCCTCAACAAAATAAAAGCATGAAAAGCTTGAATAATTTCCAAGTCCTTGTGTGACAGAAAAGGCTTGACTCTGGCGAGAGAGCGCAGTTGGAGAAAAACTGTTTTGAGCAGCTCACTGTCAAAAAGAACACCTAGGTTTCTGACCAGTGTTAACATTCAGATTTGCCCTCTTTCAAAAAGAAAAAATTGCTGCCCAGCCAGTTTTTAATATTCACCAGACAATTAGGAACCACTTGGCCAGAGTTTTGTGATAAGCCATTTAGTGGTAGATATAACTGAATGTCATCTGCATAGCAATGATAAGAGAGAATGTGTTTTAGACCCCAATGGTAGCTTTCACAAAGAAAACAGGATAGGACCCCATAAGACAAACTAGCAGTAGCAGATGATGCCTCAGCCCATTTTATTGAAAAGGATTGACCTAACCGGTAAGATTTGAACCAATTAAATGCTGTGTCACGGATCCCCACCGGCCTATCAAGATGAGAGATCAGGAGCTCATGGTCCACACCGTCAAATGCAGCTGTAAGATCTAGCAGAATGAGGACAACATCCAAAATCCAAATCCAATGCCAGCACAATGTCATAGAACACCCTCACCAAAGCAGTTTCAACACTCGCACGAGATCTAAAACCAGACTGAATTTTCTCATAAAGACTATTAAAATTTAAAAATGTTTTAACTGATTAAAAACAAATTTCTCTATACCTTTGGATAAAAAAGGTAAATGTGAAACTGGTCTAAAAATAGATAAGCACCAAGGTGGGGTTCCTTAAGCAAAGCATTCAGCACTAACCCCGAGCTTAAGACAAGTAAAGTATGACCATTACTACTAAAGACCTCTTTCAGTAACCTGCTAGGAATAGCATCCAAAGAGCTATTAGTACTTTTCAGACATTTTCCAATATCAGTTAAAATATTAAAAGAACACAGAACATTTAATGAAGACGTATTACAATCAATGACCCTTCTCACTGCAGCAACTTTTCCAACAAAATGATTCAGAAATTCTTTGCAACAATTCACAGAATCATTAACAGCAGTAAGAATTGCAGGATGAACAACCGAGTATATTGTTCTGAATAAAACTCAGGGGTTGTGCATGTGACTAATAACTCTTGATAAAAACTCTGCCTTAGCTATTTTCACCGCATCCTGATTTTCCCTTAAGCAGTCTCTCAGATAGTCCTGGGAGACATGAAGATTGTCCTCCTTCCATTTACGTTCCGCCTGCCTTCCAGCCACGGTCCACTGCTAGCTTGCAGATTTTACGTCTCAGGGGGGCCAACGTATCCAAAATATTTAAACTAATAGAGTGAAAGAGAGTAACAAAATCATCTGGACTCAATTGGAATTGTAATTTTTGGGGGCGCCATAGCAAGCATATATCTAAACTGAAATAAAATGGAAGACAGGAAGTATAGTAAATAGAGGAGGATTTCGGTCCCACTTGTGGTGGGACCCTGAACTCACGGAAAGGACAAAAAATAAAAATAAAAATTACACTTCCCATCAGAGCTGTGTGGGCATTTACTGACTGCGCCTAATTTGTGACACCTGTGTGCAGAGTTGGATTGCTTGTGTTCATCCATTGTTGATTATTAATATGTTGTGTTTAAGCTTATTATGTACACACATAAATTATTTGATCTGATGTGCTATGGTATCTAAAGCATTGAAAAGTGCTAGGTCTATCTTTCTGTGATCTGCGATCATATAATGGAGGTACAGACCCTGATGAAGGCAACATGCTGGTTTAATAATAATTAAGTTGTTGGACAATCACCTTAGAATTCTCTCCATTTTTTAAATTATATGACCTAAAATACAGTCCTAAAGCTAGATCACCTGATTAACAATGTTAGTTTTACACAACAAATAAAAATATCAATTCTTAATTAGTTGTTTATGGCAAATGTATTTGAAATAGGATTGTCAAGGAATAAAAAAAATGGAATAATTATATGCTCTTTGATGAATTTTTCTAAATTAATCGCATACATCAATTACTGCTGTGAAAATATTTAAAATATTTAAATTCAAATAAATTTTGGCAGATGAGTGAATCAATGAATAATTCACATAGATCAAAAGCTCAAGGTCTTTTTTATTTCTGAATCAGAACATATTTTCACTGTCCATATGCAATAATGGTCATAACTATCAAAAATATGTTCTAATATGTTGAGGATGGAGATCCAAAAATGTATCAGGTTCAGTTAACGCGGAATGCAGTTTTTTGTCTTTCTGTCTTTTGACTCATCCCAAAATCTCATAGTTGCCACAGTCGATCATCTGGTCTGCATTTCGGTTTGGTACAGGTTTTTCACTGGGTATTGCAACAGTCCACAATTTTTACTGAGCACTCAGATATACTTTTTCTGTGATTAATTAATTGAAAGTAAGTAATTATGTTGATACTACTAATTTGAATCCCTGCTGTAACTGTTATGACTAATATTAGCAGCAAAAACTACACATTTCTGGTAATTGTTTATCAGCTGAATGTCAGCTTGGAGGGATTTTAGTCTGTTACTCCTCGCAGAACAACTTCAACTCAGGGATGATGTCTGGGCTATTTGCTTTAACTACCTGCTTTACTCCACAGCATTTGTATTTGATTAATTTCAGGACTTTGACTTAACTATTCTCTGGTAGTACAATTTGTGTGTATGGGGTTCTTGTCTTGCTGCACAATCCACATTACATTCAGATTTAGTTCATAGACGGATACTTTGTGCTGGCAATCTGTCCTGGTCCAGAAGAAGCAAAGCATGACCAAAACATCATAATATACTTTTACAGAAAGCAAAAAATTGATAGAAATTAGTTTGTAGCCCTTTACAGCCCGGTGAGCATTGGCAAACACAAACCTGTGCAGCCAATATCAGACTTGGATAGTGAAGACCCAGAATTCTCTTATTTAAATAAGGCTTCCCAGACTTGCACCTGATTGTGACTGAAACACATGGCTCTAAATTCCTTCAAATTATTTCATAATGCTACACACAAATATTACACAAAGATTGGATTGTTTTCCTGAAAAAAAAAACCATTTTTGTCTAATTCTCAAAATTGGCTCACCTTTATCTAGTTTTTGGACTTTTGTAGAAATTGTATTATAAAATACAATATAATAATATAAATGGCTGGTTATTTAGCGCTTTAATCCAAAGCACTTTACAATGTTGCTTCTCATTTACCCATTCACACACACACACTCAGACACCGATTGCAGTGGCTGCGATGCAAGGTGCTCACCTGACCCACCTGGAGAAACATGGGGTTCAGTGTCTTGACCAAGGACACTTAGCCAGGAGTGACCGGGAATCAAACCACTCACCCTGTGGCTCAACACGACAACACAGAGAATATTCTAAAGCCCTCAGTGGCGAGGTTCAGGAGGTCGAGGAGTCCCAGGGTTGTTGGTTCTTGGCTTCTCCTATCACATGTTACATGCAGAGCAAGACACTGAATGCCAGATTTGTTGCTCCTGGTGAATGCAGGCCAGCTGCATAACACAGTGTGAATGGGAGAATGAGAAGCAGTATAAAGCACGTACTAATAAGGTAGAAAAACTCTATATAATAAGTGCAAGACCATTTACCTTATCACTAACTTCCAAGCACCACTATAAACATTTGTGGTCACAGCTGTGCAGCATCTCAAACTCTGAAGTTCCCATGAAATTTGATGGACACTAGGAAAAATGTAGTAAATTCGCAAGTTCGCTCTAGCTGTGTGATTGAATTGACAACAAAGGTTTTGGCATGACCTCATCATAAAATTGTTTTTGAGAGGTGATGTACCTCCTGTACAGGCAACAAATGACAGATCTCCCTTCTGACGGAGAGCACACACTGTTCCTGGTAATGACAGCTGAAGGAATGAAGTGTCAGCCCTGGAATGGAAATTTTCTCTCCGGAGGAGTCGGGCCGGACGTGTAAAGACCCAAATGACAGCGCTGAACAACAGTAGCAGTCGGACGCGAGCGTAGCAAGTTTCATTTCCCGATTGGTTAAATAGCAAGTAAGGAGTCAGGGTAGATCAAACGTGGAACAGAATGACAGCGTGAGAAAAACAAACAGACAGGGAGGGAGTGACAGAAGCTGACTTCCTGACTCAACTTGGCTTGAGAAGAAACTATAACAAAAGCGTGACACTCACTCGATAACAACACCTTCGTCATCATCACCATCCTTAACACTACTGTCATAACCAGAGCTGCAATGGCTGTTTATTCAGAGAAAACAAAACCAAAGGTTCCATTCATTGGTAGTAGATGAAGAGAGGCTCAATTCATTACGACTTTTCAGAGTCTGGATTCTGTTTTTCATTGTGTGAGTTTGGTTAAAGGTTTTGGCTTTGGGAACAGAATTTTCTCTGAAGGCCGTGTTCTTTAAAGTATTTTTTTCTCAACTCTTTCCTTCAACTTTAGGACCTCTGAACAAGATTTTCCTTTCTCTAAAATGAAATGAAATAAACATGGTCTATATTGCTTTTTTTAACACCTTCAAAAGCCTTTTGTGCTGAACCTCCCTCTGTCCTGTTTTTAAAGTGTGTTGTATTTTTATCAGTCACTTAACCCCATACTCAAGCCTTTCTGCTTTTGAATTTAAACTCACCTGCTTAGAAAATCTCCCATCTCTCCAAAAATGTTGCCAACGGAGAGACAGCAGTGATTTATTTCTGTAGTGTCTGATAAAGAAAAGAAAGTGGGACACAGAAACATAATTGAATTTGATTCTATTGTTTTTAAGGATGGACTGGGAAAGAAAAGCATGCATAAGTATTTGGCCTACTCTCCTTCAACGCATTATGTATCACTGCAGCTGATCACCTCCCTCCTTCACTTCATCACTCATTCATCAGTCTGTCCGAGCATCTTCCTTTGCTTCTGTTAGATGTGTCATGTGGTCTTGCAATGGCTGCATTGTTGTTCTCCTATTTGAACATGTTAGTCAGTAGTATTTAAAAAGGTAGTTTCTGAGATCTGAGAATGTACTGATATAAAAAAATCGAATGAGGCAATCAAACAGGCTGTTAACAAACCCCCAGGTGAGCTTATCTGAAAAAGTAAATACGACAGCCAAAAAGCAAAATGATTACTTGTACTCCCCACTGTAAACATGTCTCACCACCTGCTGGTTTACTGGACCTACAGTATTACCACAAAAATGTAAATACCTAAATAGATCTGCTTTCAGTTGTGTTGATGCTTTCTGCCTCCCGTCCTCTTTTAGTCATATTTTTCTCCAAACTTTACATGGCGGTGGGGGATCTAATAACTTTCAAATTTAAAAGTCATTTCTACCAGTTTTGTAATGCAATAGTAAACAGCCTACTTTGTTATTCAGTTTGAAAAACCATTAAAAAAAACTAAGAACCATAAAAAAATGAGTACAGTTCTAAGTAATTTCCATTTTGCTTTAGATTATTGGAAGTATTCAATTACTGTGATACTGAAGGCATCCGAAAATGTTTATGATACTAATGCGGATTCTGAAGTGTTCTTATATTTACAAGATAAGTCATGTCATAATTGGGGGATCCTTATGACACATATATGACTTAGTATTTCATAATAATGAGAAGTGTAACTTATAATTATGAAATATTATTTCTTAATTAAAAGGTCTATAATATGTGATGCTGCATATATTTGTGTTAAAATATAGCGAGTTAAAGTCAAATGTTGTCAAAAAATAAATACCCAAGTACAGATACTTGAGTTAGTTCTTAAGTATAGAAATTAAGTATTTGCACATTCTTACTTTTTACGTCTAAATTTCTAGGATAGTGGGCAAGTTTACAACCTGTCTGACCATCTGACCATCTAACCATTCTTTTTTTTGTTGTTCCCATCAAATATAAATGGAATAACACCACTTTCACAGCTCTCAGATTATCATAATAGAAATTGACAAAACTACAAAAATAATATCCAAGTTGTTATGATCCAGAATGACCTTTTAAATTAGTCAGTTTAAGGGCACATAAACTGACTTACTAACTTAAATATGGGTTTTTTGTATTATCTGTATTTGTACTACTTTTTTAATTTGACAAAAGAACAGTGTATTTCAGGGTTACATTTTAAAAATCAAACCTCATAAGACTCTGAATATGATGATATAACACCTGCGGTATAGCGATATTAGCCTAAAATCACCGTACTTTACATCATACACCATACTAGTAAAACTCTTTGTCATTGTGTCTCTTCTGTTTCCATGGTGATGTTTAAATATTTAGTTTGCTCATTTGTTAAGGGAATATGAAAATGCATATAAACAGCTTATCCTGAGTTTGAACTCAGCCAGGATTTGGGGTTATTATCCTGCACACTCAGTGCATGTAAATAGCAGATTAACCTAGGTCTCTTCAAAACCAGGGTAATTCAGGACACTAAATGTTTGGACAGATGATCAACAGCAGTAGGCATAAATTGTGTGCTAAAATGATGAGAGAATTATTTTAAAATATAAATTGTTTTCCCTGCCATTCAAATCTCATTATAAGTCTACTTTGTAATTAAAATCAAAGTCTTTGATCAGTGGCAATCAATCGAATGAATTTCTGTGTGGCAGCTTTTTTCCCTCACTATGTCTGTCTGGCAGACCGAAGTTGGTTTGCTGTATAAATAGAACAATTGCTTTCGACGAGGAAGGTAATTATTACTCTGGGGTAAATCAGAGTCAAACTGCACAGTTCTGACCTCTCCACACACTCTGCTTTGTATTACCAGCCCAGAGAAAAAAAAATATACATAAAAGATTCACAACCGTGCATAATCAGACATGCTATTCAAAAGCTAGTTTTGGTGTTACGAAGTTTTGAAATGCACATGCATTCGACAACCCAGATTAGTTTCTGGGCTTGGGAAAACCAGTGTGCCTGTTTGTTCAGATGCCTGTAGGAAATGCACTGTGAAGATCAGAGGTAGTGAGCTTCAGAGGCATTATGAACCCAGGGCCTGACTTTGAGCACTGCGAGCTCAAAGATAAAAACATTGGAGAACATTTTCTGCTTTTTATTTGTATATTTTAGGATTTAAACTAAATGTTGTGGCTGAGATCTGTGATAAAATTACTTTTTAAGAGAGCCAGGAGAGGATTGTGATGTCTTCTTTACTTGCTCAAACTGTTGGTGAACTCTGCTCAGTGTATGTGTGTGTGTGTAATGTATAATCAGGACTATGCTTAATCAGATTAATATCTGATTTATACAGATTTCTACTGACAGTAATCAAATTGCACTCTGTCATCACGCCATGTGCCTTATAAAACACACACAAACACACAGTGTAGTGTGGCACCACAGGGGACACAGTAAGGGCAGACAGGCATCAGACACTCAGGAGCAATCACATTCCCTCTGTTTTGTCACTGGTTTGTGTACAGTCATTTGTCAAACCAATCCTGCATCGCCCATGGCTGTACTGTATACAGATTTATATGTTTACACATGCACACAGTGTTTAAAATCATCATTCAGTGTGGTGCAAAAGTTCACTCTAACTATGCTTTAACATAATCGTGTGTTTGTGTTTTTGTGTGTCTGAGTGAGTGATTGAGAGTCTGAGTGTGTAGGAGTGTCCACTTGTGTAATGACAGGAGTGTGTGATGTGTTCTTTTTTGAGGATGTACTTGAGTTAATAGGAATTCATAAGTGAATTAGAGCTTTGAACGTCCCAGCGTGTGTACAGTGTGTGGGTTATCTAACACTACAAAGAGGCCTGTCCTCCTTTCTGACATTCATAACAGGAAATGGTTGTCTTCAGAAATTCCAGATTTTTAAAATTGGCAACAGCTCAGTAGCATGACTGGGTATAAAAGGAGCATATCAGAGAGGCAGAGCCTCTAAAATGTGAAGATGTGCAGAGGTTCACCAATCTTTGACAAACTACATCTAAAAATTGTGGAATCATTTCAGAAAAATGTTCCTGAACATAAAATTGTGAAGACTTTTAAGCCCACTATCTACAGTATATAATATCATCAAAATTTTCAGAGAATCAGGGGGAATCTCTGTGCACAAGGGACAAAGCCAATGGTCAACCTGGATGCGCGTGATCTTCAGGCCCTCAGACGTCACTGTAATAAAAACAGGCCTGATTCTCTACTGGATAGTGATGGGAGTTCCAACTCTTTTCAAAGATTTGCCTCTTTTTTCTCGGCTCCCTTAAAAGAGTGGCTCCCAAATGGCTCTTAATTTAGTATCACTTGAAGTCTTATATTTATTTTAGCGTAATTTAGCAGTTATAAATGGTTTGTGTTTTGGTAAGCAATTTGAAATTCAGTGTTAAATAAAGCATACATAAAAGAGTTATTTTTATGTTATTTTTTAGTTACAAAAAATACACTTACTATTGTTTAACATTTTAATGAAACCTTTAAATGAACAACTGAACACAGAACCAGAGCAAACAGATCAAATAAATAAAGGCCAAAGTCTTAACATTATGACGTGTGTCCCCCTTACTTCTTTCACATAATGGTATGATCCTAGTTTATCCTCACATATGAATGGCTGCATGGTGTGTCCATTAATATAAAGTCCCTTCCCTCGCTGCATGGATTCTCAGCAGAGATGAGCAGGAGTGGCTAAAGATTCAGCTCTCCCTGACAGGAGTTTGCTTTTCTTGGCTCTTGGAGCACTGGACATTACTGTATGGGCTCAGGAACACTTTAAGCGTGAACATAGTTCTCTGTGCAATCCACAAATGTAAGTTAAAGCTGTATCATGCGAAGAAGAAGCCATATAATAATCCAAACTGCTGTGTTCTCTGGGCCAAAGCTCATTTAAAATAGTCTGAGGCAAAATGGAAAACTGTTTTGTGGTCAAAGGTATCAAAAAATGGCCTGTCCTCCTTTCTGACATTCATAACAGGAAATGGTTGTCTTCAGAAATTCCAGATTTTTAAAACTGGCAACAACGCAGTAGCATTACTGGGTATAAAAGGAGCATATCAGAGAGGCAGACCCTCTAAAATGTAAAGATGTGCAGAGGTTCACCAATCTTTGACAAACTACTTCTAAAAATGACAAAATGGAAAACTGTTTTGTGGTCAAAGGTATCAAAAAATGAAATTCTTTTTGGAAACCATAGGTGGCAAGAGGAGAAGAACCATCAAACTTGTTATCACAGTTCAAAAGCCTGCATCTCTGATGGTATGGGGGAGCTTTAGTGCCTATGGTGTGGTCAGCTTACATCTGGAAAGACACCATTAATGCTGAAAAGTACATAGAGGTTTTAGAGCAACATATGCTCCCATCCAGACAACGTCACTTTCAGGGAAGGCCTTACATATTGAGCAAGATGATGGTAAACCACATACTGCAGCCAATACAACAGCATGGCTTCACAGAAGAGGAGTCCGTGTGCAGAACTGGCGTACCAGCAGGCCAGACCTTTCACCAATAGAAGACATTCTGTGCAATATAAAACCAATAAAAAATCTAGACACAAAGGTGTAGGACTGTTGAGCAGCTACAATCCTGCATCAGACAAGAATGGGACAACATTCCTCTCCTAAAACTCCAGAAACTGGTCTCCTCACTTCCCAGATGTTTACAGAAAGTTGTTAAAAGAAGAGGGGAAGCTACACAATGGTAAACATCACCCGGTCCCAATTGCTGCCATCAAATTCAAAATTTCATATCCATGAAATGTTAAAATTTTTAAAATTACATCTGATATGTTGTTTATGTTCTGTTTTGAATAAAATATGGGTTGATGAATGGTTGTTTCTACCTATTGGTACTCAAAGTGCTTTACACTGCTTCTTATTCACCCAGTTGCACTCACACACTGATTGGGGAGCTGCTATGCAGCCACAGTCACCCCCAGAGATTTACTTGCAAAATGGAAAATTTACCTGGATTTAGCATTTGGTGGTTGTTTATTTAGGATCCTGTTATTGATTATATTACGCAGACAATCCTGAACTCACAGGATAAGCCAAAAGGACAAAAAAAGAAAAACAAATATTGAATTTATATTTTTCTAGTGATGCTGCACCTTTGGAACCAGTTATATTTTTGACTTCTGCAGTTCTTTCAGCCAAATGGGAAATATCATAATGACCAGAAATTCTTTAATTCTCTGACTCTGAATTACAAGTGGGAAGTTGATGTGAACATCTTTTTCTACTCGGCCGCTCACAATAACGGATGGCTCTACATTGGATGAACACAGCAAAAGGCAGCTTGCATTGGTGAGGAGAAACTGGGCCCCACAAACTATTTTATTACTGTGTGGCTTTGAGAATGGTCTCCTGATGCAACAAAATGTGACTGAATTTGCCCCTATGTGACAGATCTCTGCTCCAAAAACAGATATTACTTAATCTAACAGACTGTGGCCCTCCATACTACCTTTGCCAGAGCTAAAAATTGAAAGAAAAAAATAAACTCCAGTGGATGCTGTTGTGCGTTGAGTGCAGAGCACTAGTAAAAGCCAGCAACAGGTATTTGGAGTGCCCATTGACCCATGAAAGATATTAGGAATCATAGCCCAGTGTTTTTCTGAACACATCAGAGTACAAGTCACAACAGCTGGATATAAACCGATCAGGCATAACATTATGACCACCTGTGCAATTTAATGCAATTTTCCTTTCCTATAATGCACTCCAGTATGACTCCACTACCCACTTTGTCCTCATTAATAAACACATATAAGTATTACCATCTTTCTGACAGTTTCAGCCTAAAAACTGAGAAATTATAACCTTGTAAAAGTACTGTAGAATCCCTAAAATGTTTTGGGGTTTAGATCATGAATTCTTGTTCATTAACTATGCTGACTGTCTTCTTCAAGTGCAGTGAGATGGCATTTCTACTAAACAGGATAGTGGGGCAAAGGAGTCTAGTCCTATCTTGATAGATCACTTCTCTCTGTTTTTCAGCAGACAGGTTTGATGTATCATTTTGCATGTGTGCAGAAGATTTCCCACCAGTGACCATTTCCAATGCCTGTTTTTCAAACTTGAAAACAACTTTCCAGTGAGGATTTGTTAAACCTGCATTTGATGATTATTTCTGGCTGTTCAGCAGCAAATCCAAGCAGTAAAAACCATATTGATATGGAACAGAGAACAACAGGAAGGTGGAGGAGTGGTTAGAGCTAGCACCTCACAGCTAGAAGCAGGGCGGGGGCTCAAACCAGGGAACCAATGTCATGGGCATGTTTCCTCTGGGTATTCCAGTTTCCTCCACCAGTGTAAGACATGCATGTTATGCTAATTGGTTCCTTTTAAATTGCCTGTAGGTGTGAATGAGTGTGGATGGTTGTCTGTCTGCATGGGTCTCTCTGTGTTGGCCTTGAGACAAACTGGTGAATTGTCCAGGGTGTACCTTGTCTCTTGTCCAGTGACAGCTGGAATAGGCTCCAGCACTCCCCCCCACCTCACGACCCTGAACTGGATATGTAGTTAGAGATAATGGATGGATGATAAGTTGAACTGGTTAACAAACATTTGCCTATTTAAAAATGTAGCAGCAAATTTAGCTCTTGTTTGTTCTCCACTTGCATCTGAGGAAACTGAGTGGCTGTAGCTGTAGCTGCTAAAAGCTCCACAACATACACCAGCTAGTTGCCAACTGTGTTTTTCTGCTCTGTGGTGCATTGACAGGTTGTGTAGAGTAGTACACTGTTGGATTGTTTCCAGTTTCTCTCACAGAAATGTTTTCTACCAACTGACCAGTGCAGCAGGGAGGTCTGAGGTCACCGCTGAAACTTTGTAAACAGTCTTTTTGTTTAATTTAAAATTTTGCAGAGATTTTGCAAATTCTTATGAAAAATAAAGCTTTGAGATTTTAGTTATATTTTCCTCCTCTTCCTTCTTACCATTTGCTTGCTCAGCTTGAACAGCCCTGCAGTTGCTTTGCAGAGCCTCAGGGACTGGTTCTGGTGTTAGGAAATACAGTTTCAGAGAGTTCACAGAAGTAAGCAGCACTGACCCATGATGCTGTGGGTCCCTCTTTCCTCCTTAGTTATTAATACCAAGTTCTCTGTTCTGTCTCAAAAGTTACCCGTTTTTACAGTCTCTCTTTTGTCGGAACTGCAGAGTCTGTTCAGTAGAACTCTACAGCAAGTTAAAATTGTCAGCCTGTCTGCTGTAATTTTACATTGTTTACACATGGTACTAATTTACATTTGTTACACTTGCTTAAATCTTTTGTTTTCCAAATCTGTCCTGCTGGGGTTATGCTCAATTCTGCCTGCACTCACAGATGAATTGGTTTCACATGGCTTTGCTTCCAAATTGTTTGTTTGATCCAAATGCATGTTTCATATCTTCCCTGCAATTAGAGTGCACTTCCTATGTGTTTTGTTGGATTTTATACTTCTTTAAGAGTTGTGGATTATTCAGCACTTAAATAAATACGCTTCCTTCCTTTTTGATACATTTAATCTTGTGTTCTTGATCTTGAGTTTTAGCTGAAATGTCACTGAGAGGCTAAAACCGTTTACAAAATAATAGAAACAAACAAAAAAAAACAAGCAGGATCCATCTATTCAACTGTGTGTGTGTGTGTGTGTGTGTAATTGTACTTGATACTGCTAAAAATGTTTTTCCTTTCAAAGTGACGTAATTTTAGCCAGTGCTCACAATTTTAAAGGGCAGTTTCAGGGCTCAGAGTTGGTTTTAGGGTAAGGTTTAGGCATTAGGTTATGATAGTTAGGGTTGGGGTAAGGGGCTAGGGAATGTATTATGTCAATGAGTGTCCTTACAAAGATAGAAGTACGTTTGTGTCTCTGTGTGTGTGTGTTTGGGTTCATGTGCTTGTCTGTTGCTTTATTTTTCTGTGTGTGTGTCTGGATGTGTTATTGTCGCTGTCACTGTATGTGTAGCTCTGTCTGTGTGTCTCTGTGTGCCTGAGTAAATGGATTTGGGCAGATGATGTAATAGTTTTTTTTCCCTTGTGTGAGCTAAAGGTTCCTGAGTGTGTGGCAGACACATACTGCATCTATGTGCATGTGTGCAGGCAAAGGCAATTTCCCTAGATGCATCTTGTATGAAATGAAGACAGGAATGAACTCAGCTTAGCAAAACCATTATCCCTAATTGTTTAAAGTGCAGTATTAAGAGCAGGGTTTCATCATCACTGTAGAATAGCTGAATGCTTTTGGTTAATTCTTAGAAAGAGTCTGAGACCAATATTGATGATATATTTAATTGTTTAATACAATCTACAAGTGGCCAAGTGCTTTGTATTTAAACAACTATGACAGCTAATACATAAAAGTTAAATTTTTAATGTTTTTGTAATTGAGGCTGACAATTTATTGCTTAGGAGAAAATAGAAGAAACCCATTGTTGCCAACCTTCAAAAAGCCTTTTATCTCATCTTCTTGCTGCTGTACAGACAATGAGCTCCAGTGTTTGATCACATCACAATTTGAGGTAAAAGGACAAGAAGAGCTGTAGTGTAGTGGTGTTAAGGAAAATACACTTGTATACATATACATCCCTCTCTTTCTTCTTAAACTATTTCTACTTTCTACTGTCTAGTGGTGCACAACTCCAATATGCCAAATGTAATATGATAACCAGCAGAGGCTTCTTCTAATCAGTCACAGACGTTGAACAATTTCTGCTTGATTAGTACTCTTGTAGCATTCTGATTTATTGTAATTTCATAATGTCTAATACCTGAAGGGCTGTGCAGAGAGTGGTAGAGCGTAGCAAACGGTAGGGACAGCAGGGCAGGGACAGAGTAGGGTGGGTGGAGCAGAGTGCATTTGTTTTTAGCTTTCTGTCACTGTACGGCATTGCACCAAGGACACATTGGAAGCTATTTTTTTTCTTAATGTTTGGAGCCCTCTAAAACCACTGTCACAACTGTTTACTGATTTCAAAAGCAGTAGTTAAAGCTTAAAGCCTAAATGTGACTTAAAACACAAGAAACACTTTCGAAGAAAAAAAACTATGGGTTCAGAATAAGAATATACAGTACAAATGGCCTTGCGTGAGAGCCTGGTTCTTAAACGACACATCTAGAAAAGACTTGAAAAACTTGTGTTGAATGAATTTGTATTTCTTTTACATTTCTCCTTTGACATCCTGCAGTTTGTCTGCAGTCTGTCTAGGCTGACAGTGCCATAAAGTCCTTGCTCAATGGGCCACCACACTGTCATTTGAATGAGATGCCTCAGAATTGTTTTTGCTTCCTCAGTAGGTTTTCAATGCCATCCAGCCTCACTCTGAAGGCCCCCACAGTGTCCGGGATTATAGATAACCACAGTGGCAGGCAATAGTTTGTAAGCCTCTGCAGCTGGTTGGGTGTGTGTGTGTGTGTGTGTGAGAGAGAGAGAGAGAGAGAGAGAGAGAGAGAGACGTGGTGATGACGACCACAGAGCAATTCTGCATGTCTCCAAAAACCAAGGAATACCAACAAGCAAGTACACTTGAATTATGGCTGGTTGCTATCTTGGGTTTGTAGATTTTCAAAAAATCTTTTAAGATACAAGATTAGAAAACTGTATAATAAAATATTCAATAAAAATGTATACAGAAATACCCTGGACCACTCAGCCTCACTTTGTTCAAACAAGAATTCCCTCAACATTTTATCTTTCTCTACCTCGAGACACAGCTTGATCTGTTCTAAATTGTGCTAGTGGATTATTACCTGGGGTGCATAGCTTGTACTATATTTAAATATATATGGATTTTTCCATAATAAATACACATAAAGAAGAGAAAGCTTTAGCTATAATACTGTAGGTAGTAATGTTGTCTGCTGATTAACAGACTGGTGTGATTATTATAAGTTTTGCTCTGTCAGCCAATACTTGCAGTGTATTCTATTTTCCTATTTTGTCATCAAGGTTAAAAATATGTTTTTAGGAGACAATAGATACCTTAAAAAATGTGAAATTTAACTGTCTCTACGCAAGTAACTCACTCAATTTTTTTATCAGCAGCTTTCATTAAATTGTAGACAACTATATAGTAACTTCACATCTGTTATTCTCAGCGCACTCTTCATGTGCAGATAAAATGCACATGTCCAGTGGTACTGGTGAGGCAGGGGTTCAGCTACCCCAGCTATGCACTGCCGGTCCAAGCCCAGTAGAAATTGGGAAGGGCATTCGGGGTAAAAACTGTGGACATTTATCCGCTGTGGTGACCCTGAACTCATGGGATAAGCCGAAAGGACAACAACAACAACAACAACAACAACAACAACAAAAAAAACTAACTAGTCATAGGTGTGAATTTGAGTGTGAATGGTTGTCTGTGCATGTCTCTCTGTGTTGGCCGTGAGATAGATTGGAGACCAGTCCAGGGTGCACGCTGCCTCTTACCCAGTGACAGTAGGGATAGGCTCCAGCCTATAAGGGGTTACAGATAAACAATGGATGGGCATCATTGTCGCCCTGCATATAATATCATCAGAACCTGCATTTTATCATCATTTTACATCAGTTGCCACAATGACAAGGAATGTGAGCAACATTTTTTACATTTGACATAGCTATGCACTGCTATATGCACTGTATATACTTCTTTGTACACCAGGCTATTAATAACTAATTTGTCAGATAAGGTCCTGCTAACACCACAATCCTCTTCTAACTTTGCTTTAAGGGGAGAAGGAGTGTTTATGTCCTTCTCTTGCAGATGCATAACGTTATTTTCTGAGGATGCACAGAACCATGCATCAAAGGACAGAGGATACACTTGGTAGTCACCACGTGAATTCTACTTTAAGCCAAAAAGGATGTGAACAATGTAAATTAAACTATTTTAGACAAAGTAATTTAAGATGGCCAGTACCCAAAACCAACATCAAATGCCCAGTATGTTATGACTTAAGAAAGTGTACATGTCTTGGTGCTGTCACTGTTCATCCCATTCTTGTGAACACAATATCTCAGAATCACCTTGAAGGAACTTCTTTACATTTTGAACAAACATACACTTGGACTTAAGGATGAATGGATTAGATTTTGGTGGTCAAAAGTCAAGGTCAGTGTGACCTCTGTTCCATTCTCATCGATGCTGTATCTCTGAAATGTTAGGGGGCATATCCATTATATTTGGCACAAACGTCACTGGATGAACTATTAGTCTAGACAGACATGCTCGTAAACTGCATCTTGACTGGCTGGTGAATGCATCCAACTATGAGCTGGAAAATGTAGTTTTCTTTTTCATTTAAGAAAATGGTCAACTTACATATAAATAGAAAGGTCTCTTTTATTGTCTTCATCATTACATATTTGAAAATGCATTATACTACAAACTGTGGCGCATACGTGTGTTGTGTTAAATGTTTTCATCTGCAGTGCTTTGAATGCTTGGAGCTGTATATCATCAATGGGGCACAAAATGCCTGAGAAGATGCCAAGATCTAAAAAAACTAACGGTAATGGTGAATATCTTCCCAAAATTCGGTGGCACACTGCTGTTTTAACACCAAGCAGTGCTTCAGGTGGTCATCAGGCACGGCAGGCACAGCAGTCACAGCACAGCAACTACAACATTGACCAGATGGGAGGTTGTAGAACACAGTACCAGCATTAGCTCCTGCCAGCTGGGAGGGTGTTGAGAACTGTTTAGGAATGTATGTTGAATCTGTCGTCTCTCTTGCTTCACATCCTCAGCTCATTGTGAGTTTGACTGTACACAGTTCATCTCTGCTGGTGATTGGAGATGTTGCTACCAAATATGTTCAAATCAAGCTTTCATGTTTTTTTAGCAGTAGCTTCTCAACATTGTGTTGGTCCTGGTTATCCATAAATATTGGATTGTCCCGATCCTGCCTTTTCTGCATTTCGTCTTGCTAGTCTCCTAAAAGCTTTTTTTGATTTTATTTATTTCATTGATTATTTTGAGTATTTCATATTTATTGCAGTATTTGCACATGGAACAAATCATAAACCTCAAAACTCAGAGTCTTTGCTTTATAGTCTTTATGCAGAGCTAGTAGACTTTCAAAGGTTTGGTAACCTGACTCTTTATACTGCCATGACTGATCTTGGGGCTGTGATGCCATTGTTACATATGTACATTGTTGTCTTGTGTGTGTGAAAGTCAGAGGACTAGGCAGAGATAGAGTGATGTATTGTGTATATGTCTGTTTACATCTCTGTATAAATACAGAAAGAGGAGACAGAGTGTGTGCATCTATTTTTGCCCATGAAAATATGTATATATATGAGTGTTTGAGAGCGCTCGACTGTTTCTGTGCTAGAGTCTTCTTCTGCGCTTCAGAATAAATGTCTGCTGGCTTGTGCATGTGTGTGTGTTGGGAGTGCACTTTAGCATTAAAGTCTATTTGCTTATGCATGTACTGCATGTGTATACATGCACAGGAGCGTGCACATGTCACAGCAGCCCAGGATGTCTCTCCGGTTTTGTTTATGCTAGACTGGCTGACCTACCGAGTGCCCCAGAGCTAGTCACATGACTGTGTTAGCCATTCACAAGGGACTCTGAGACAGAGTAGCACAGATGAGGCACCATGCTGCCTTCTGCTTGCCTGCCTGTGTGTGTTTGTCTTAATTATTGCATGACTGCATGCTTATTGCCTTTCTGATATTTTTAACTTCTTGTGTGCATCTGTGTTTTAATGTGACATCTTCACATTCTTACTCAACCTCTGTCAAACTCTAAGGGGTGTGGGTGTGTGCTTATGCAATAATCAAGCTTAATTCTTCAAGTGAAGTCATCTGAGAGTAGCAGGTTAGCACTGATTGTATTTGTGTGCACTGTGTGTACTGGTACACATCATCCAGTGAGTAGAAACAACAATAATACAAGAATGGAAATTTGTTTCCTAACTTATCTCATTGAGACCAATAAAATGCAATGAAACAAATCAGTTTCTTTTCTTTTTTTAAAACGCAAAATGGACCCATAATGAAATATTTTGCCACTAGTAAATTTGCAGAATATAAAAATGCAGTATTTTGTGCTCGCTCTTTTTTTTCTTCTGCATTGTAGGATGCCATCACACCCTATCATGCAACTAAAATACATTTTCAAAATTTACCTGTCACTAAATTAAACATTTTTAAAGGTTTGAAAATAAGTTGAAAATAAAGACACATTTAATTCAATGAGCAATATCTTGTCAACTGGTTCACATCAGGTTCAGCCACCACATTGTCAGGTTCACTTTGGACTTGGCAAAATTATATGTGCTCCAATCCGAGGAGCTGGAACTCCTGTGTTTTTGCATGTGTTTGTGAAACATTGAGTTCTGCTTTGTTTCTTCAAAGCACAAATCTGTGCATCTCTGCCCTGAACTATATATTTTTTAGTTTGTTGTCCTTAGTGCCTTAGTGTGTTGCTTGGTTTGACATGTATTGGGATGCTGTGATCCATCTGTTCATGCTACTTTTCCCACTCTGACTGTTGTGACCCTAAGGACACACATGATGGTTGGGTGGGACAACAACTTACATGTAAACTCAACAACCATCAAGGTGTCATAGTCTAAGCAACTTCACGGAGTTTCAAAAAACCTTAAAATTAGTCTTTCGGATAAGAAGTGAAAATTTTCACCAAATAATATTTTTGGATGATTGTGACTAGATGAGTAAAAGTCTCCAAAGATATATTACACTGTATCATGGCCTTAACTAGGCAACTAACAAGCTAATTAACTACAGATTCTGAACATTGTACTATAGGCAACAGACTGAAACCTTTTAGGGAGCCAAGCAAGAGAAGGTAGCTGTCAGACAGACTAAATGATGCCAGATGGCTGATAGGAGGTAAATCAGTACAGGGACAATCTGCCAGACACATACATACCAACCAAGAAATAATAGATATCCCAATACATTGCTCTTGATTGTTTTGCTTCCTGTTAGACACCTGGCAGTTTCCAATAGCCTACAAAGCAATATTATTACTTTGCTGCCAACTTTCTGATATTTCTGGTATGCAGTGCAATAATCTGTCACTAGCTCTTTGACAGCTGTGTTTATTCTGACCACCAACAGTGCAGCTCTACCATAAATAGATCTTAATAACTTGAACTCCAATTTGTATTAGGTTGAACTTCTGTTGATGTTCAAAAGAGGGATCGGGTCATTTAATAACATGTATTTCTGCTCTCTTAATCTCAGATGAAAATCCTGCTTCTCGTAATATATTGTTGTACTTTCCCAACAGACTTCTTTCTATTTGCTTTTGAAAATTCACAGCCTTGTTACATGTTCGTCTAGTAGGATAGATTAACAATGATCAGAAACTGGGGCAGTTATTAAAAGAAAAAATCAGTATATTTTAAAATTAGGAATTATTGCAGTGTGAGAGCAGATGAGGACATGCAACAAAGATCCCGAGCTTATTCTTGTGCTACACAAGCATGTAGGAAGTCTTTGAAATGGATCCAAAGGCTTTTCTGTGTAATTTGTTTTCAGTGTAGCTGTTTTAGTTAGGTGCTCTGTAGTGTAGATTGGGCAGTTACCCCTAGACTGCATGTTCAGATGTTTCAGCCTGTTTTGCATTAAAAAAAAAAACTCATGGCATGATGTGTTTTTCATTTCATGTCCATTATAATGGCCATTTATCAAAGAATGCACTGGGTCAAATGGATTGTTCTGTGTCAGGACAACTTTGAAACATGTGATAACACGTGATATGAAAAGTTTGATCAATAAGGTTCGTATGTGTTGAATACAGTTGCATTTGGATTAGAGTGGAACTTTATCTGTATTGTACTTTGAACTTTTGAGCCCAATAATCCAATTTGCAATGAGTTGATGTAGTGTCGTCCATCTGTTGTGTTTGTTATATCCTTGATCCTCTTCATGATAGCAGAGCAGTTTATCCAGTCAAGAACCTGGCTTGAATATTTGGTGGGAAAGTGCCAAAATGTTACTATTAATGCTGTATCTCAGGGGCAATAGCAAATCCATGTGAAGAAAAGTATAATGTCATATGCATGTGATAATGCTATATATTTAACATGTAGAAGTTTGGGTATTTTGAAGTAGGTCACTCAAATCAGGGGCAAGCCTATTCAGCCCACTTGTCTCTCGCATCAAACAGGAGCCCATACTGCCCACGGAGTAAATATAATCTGCAGCTGACACTAACTCTTACTATTTTTGGTTTCTAATCCCGACACTGTCATCTGCTGGCCCTTCCTAATGAGATGCATGTGTGGTCTCCATATACAAACAGTAGTGTTTCTAAAATGACTGAACAAAACGCTTAGAATGAAAGCAGACATTTTGTTTGTTCTGTCTCTGTTGTGTCCCTTGCTTATCCAGTCAACTAATCCTTGTCGTTCCCCAGTGATAATAACTTTACTAAGACAGATTAATAAACAATTTATAGGTCCATTTATCATTTATCTTCCAACTGTTGCCGCAGTGCATTAAGCCTTCATATGCATTTTAATCCCCCAAATAAAGTCTAATGCTGCTTCTTACCCTAAGATGTGGAAATGATGCAACTATAGGTTAGGCTGTATCTGGTTTCTGTGAGCCATTGTGGATGTTTGTGATCATATGGTGTACTGTGATGGGAAGCCAAAGTCTGTGTGTCAAACAAATACTGTTTACTTCATTTTATCAGCAGTTATTTTTGGTTCGTACATTCCTTGTCATTGTAATTTTTATTTATTAAATGACACAAACTGATTTTGTGCTCTGTTCGCTTTCAAAGTCAAAAGTTGTTACGTGAAATTGCTTTGTGATTTTATCAAAAGCATCGCATCACCTCATTCCAGCTCTGTTGTTACAGCTGTATTTCAAGGCGATACACGACAGACAGGACAGACGTCACATAAGCACAGAACACTCTGTTTCCTTCTTTATCTATGGTAATGGTTACCCTGGTGACAGCATCTCTGCAGTTGCTGTGGAGACCCAGCAGCAGAAGCAGCCCTGCTGTCAGGCAGAAAGGGGCTGTTGATTTACTGTAAACTCAAATATATTTAGTCTCAGCATTGTTTCTTTTCATCTGCTGACTGACCTGGCATTAGTTTATTTAGTTTTCAGGATGATGTCTGCTAGGGAAAGTCTAAGTTTCTTTAAACCTTGTAACTAAAAGTGGGGAATCTTTAATGATTAGAATATTATAAGATTTCTTACCCTTTTCCCCTTTTCTCTCTGATTTGTGGGATATTAGGCCTTGGTTAACAGAACCTGGGAGTAGAAATGTAAAAATAGGTGGTTCAGAAACCTCTTAGATTCCTTATTTGTTCACTATAAACCATCTCTGAAACCAAAGAGGCAAAATAGCAAATGTTTTAATTTTTTTCTGTCAGTCTTACAATTTTGATGACATACCTTAGACGTAGCAAAGGTTTTCGTTTACTTGAATTGACCCACTCAGAAAGTTTAGAGCTTGACATTTTTGAAATTTTACTGCTGGAAAAACAAAACAAAAACTATTTCTTTTCATATGTCCTATATTATTGGCCTATGGACAGAAATATAATATTAAATGATTCAGTCACTTTTATCATTGAATTTTGAAAAGTTTTTTAACTTCAGAATGAAATAGACTTATCACAAACACTCCCTTTATGACAGTATTTTTTATGCAAATCAACAAATAGTGAAGTAAAGTATAATATTTTAGTGATCATTAATATCATTTTTACATCCGGTCAAAGGCTGCTTCCAGTCCACGTGACAATTTAATATAGGAGTGTTAATATTTTATGATTTATGGATTAGACTGGGCTTATAGACTGAATATAGCACGCTTTCTAAAATATGAGAAAAACATTCATAGAGTATTCCAGAAAAACTTAT
This sequence comes from Channa argus, assembly GCF_033026475.1. Lineage (NCBI taxonomy): Eukaryota > Metazoa > Chordata > Actinopteri > Anabantiformes > Channidae > Channa > Channa argus. The sequence continues at coordinate 25,570,631 of NC_090200.1, forward strand.
TTGAAAATATTTGAATTATTTTCAAAATTATTTTCTTGTTTCCAGCTACATGTAACATCCCCTTTACTCCTGTTTTTCAAGCTTAGCTTATCCCCATCCCCATTTGCGCAGTGCTGCTCCCAAGCCTGGAAGAAATTGGGGAGGGCTGCGTCAGGAATAGGGGATAGGCCAAAGGGACAAAAAGAAAAAAAATAAATAAATAATAATTTTATCGTCACAAAAAGCTAATTTGGTGAACTAATCTTTTAAGTGAAGAAGGGGAACTGGATTTGGTTTTTGATGTCAAAGAATTGTTCTTTTGGTTTTCACTGGTTTTCCAGAAACAACAGAATGGTGTTGACTGAGCTGAGCTGAAATCATTAAACTGCAAAATGATTGTTAGCATCATAAAATCCTCTGCATGGTGTGCTTTTAACTGACAGGAAAGAGGGTGCTTGTTTCTAAAACACAGTGGAAAAAACCAAGAGTGAGCTGAAAGAACAGTGAATGAGAGGTGAAAAAGATGAGGACAAGGGAACCTGAGAGTCACGTGATTGAGACCCAAGGATCCCTCTTAATGAGATTAAATAATGAGTTCTAATTGTCAGTATTACGTTGTCCTATTGGCTCCAAACAGATTTCACAGAAAAATTTGGTCCTGGACTATCATAAACAAAACAATTTGTTATTATTCTGATTATTAATATTGTTGTTGTTAGTGTTATACGTTTTAAAAAATGTAATAGACTTTTCTTGTAAAGTTGCTTGCATGACTAAAAGTGGTCATTATGATACATTCTCCTTGAGTTTTTCTTTTTTTTGCCTCTTTCGGTCTTTCATTCACTAAAACTTTGGGGCTGATCTGAAGCGGTTAACTGGACAAGAGTGCATAAAAATCCCAGGGATGCATCATTCTATTTCAAAAGAGGCAAAAGAATGACATTTTACATGAATGCATCCAGAAGAGCCTGCACTGCATATTGAATGACTTTTGTCATCACTATAACCCTGACAATATAAATATTACTTGAGTTAAACCTGCAACTGCAGGAAATAAAATAATGTTGCAATGACCTGTTCTCTAACAAAGCTAAAAATTACATTATTTAAATTTACTCTTTAGCTGGTATAATAATTTGTTGTTACTTCAGACTTACTTCAGGGTTAGATGTTGTTTCTCTCACTTTGGCTTGTCTTAAGTTCCCCAATTCTTTTCAGTGTCAACTTTTCAGAGAACAGCAAATGTCTCAGTATTGTAGCTACTATAGGAGAAATTACAGGAGAAACAGAGTCATAGATTCTTACATAATTCAGTTATTCAGTGTTATTGACACCTTGGCTCATGCCATCCATCCACAAAGGTATGGACACTTTAGTATTTGTTGACAGATACTACAATGAAATCAGCAGTTTGGATTAAACTAATCTTTTCGCAAATATGTATGCATTGTTTTTTTATAGGCTTAGATTAATGACTCCCCTTCCTCTACCTTTCTCAGATCTTTCTACCTGACAATCCATCCATTCCACAGTCCAACCAAACCGTTTCCTGTTCTCATCTCCACACAGACAGATGGATGCCCTGAATAGTTCCAGGAAATGGTTACATGTCCACCCTGTTGGATGGAGTCACTCTGTTGGATAAAATCAACTGGCTTGGGACCATTCTTACTCCCACTGAGTCTCACTGAGTATAACAGAGCGTTGACTTGCAACCAGCACGCCCACTCTAACTGCAAATGCTTTATTTAAAGCATCTTTTAAAGAAAAAAAATATAATTAAAATCACATTATCATTTAAAAGCATATATTTACTTACATTTATTCATCATCAAACAACCAATTTCTCAGTGTCCCTATACACTTGATTTGATGTTGTGACCTTTACTTTCTGCTCAAAATGCATTGCAGGATTTTGCATAACATAACCTTTCAGAATTTACCTCAAGTCAGATCTTCTCCCCAACATATGGATTACATATACACAGTTAAAGCAGTTTGTACAGCATTTACTTTCTTTAAGCCTCTTTTGTATCATTGTTTTAGTTTCACATTCACTGTGTAATTCCATTTGAGCATCAGAGTTTCATAAACCTTTTGTCTCGAATCAAATTTGACAGTAAACAAACTAAAGCCATTTTACATGTGAAAATACCAAGTCTAGTCACAGTGCGTAAGAATCCACGACATGATCCAAAAAGTGCGCTCTGGAGACCACAGCGTTTTTCAAAAAAACAAATAAATAAAAACTCTCTCGCTCTTAATCCTCTGGACTATTGGTCGCACTGTCCACACAAGGTCTCTCTTCAACGTTACTGTAATGTCTGTGTAGTCTGAATCGTACATTTGCCTTCTTATATGCAGTTCCCCTTGGTAAGGTCTAGAGAAGTTCAGAGCTTCGGTGGATGTGGTTGGTGTACAATGTGCAGGACTATCAAGCCACAGACCCAAGATTGATTCCAGAGTACTGTGTCTTGTTCGGTTTGGGCAGGAAACCTACTTAGGCTTAGAGAAAGATCGTGGTTTTGTTTAAAAAGCAATTAAAACATGGTGTATGTGTGAAATGAAATGTTACATTTTTCTCTATAAAGCCAGTCCTCGGTCTTCCTTTTACCCTAACCAGCTGCTGTAACTGTCTAAGCACAACCATAAAATGCTTAATAACACTATAGTCAGACTGGATGTTGAACTAAACAATCACATGTTTCAGCAGAAAATAAAACAGCAAATTTTACTACCTGATTGGACATTTTGGTGGACAACAATATGCATTCTGGTAACATTTTATTAATATGTTCAGTATCAACGTCTTTGCCACTTGCCTTACATCTCAACAAAATATCATTATGTTCATAGAAAATGTAATGTGGTTGTAATTACTTCCTCCAATACTAATAAATACTAAACTCAAATTTAGCTGAGGGTTACAGAAGAGTCATTCATTTTACATTCATTCATATAACAGTCCAATAATTGTCAAAATATTTGTTTGCACTATATGCTCAATTCATCCTTAAAGCCACTCTGCATTTGGCTAATGTGCATTTTTAGTTGTGGTAACATAACTACTACGTAAGCCGAGCAAGAGAAATGAAAAGCTGTCTCACACAACAGCACTGAACAGTTTAGAAAAGAAGACTATGTTGTGTCCAGTTTAAACTTTCCTGAGCAGCTTCTGCAGCTGTAAGTTGCTTTTTACTGAACATATCTATTTTATTTTCACAGGAATGCAGATGCTGAAAACATCTTTTACAAATGTCTCCAGCATAAGTAGTTAATTCAACTTTGTTTAATTACTTTTTGAGGCTAGAAGATTTTCTGCCACTATTGTGTTTATACTAATGAGGTGATACTGCAGTGTTTGTACTAGTGTGGATCATGTGACACTTTCTCTACTGCACCTCAAATCTTGCGTTACTGAGATTCAAACTTATTTCATTTAATATTTTTCGTGAACCTTGTTTAATAATTACTACACTGAAAACCTGCCACCAGTTGGCAGAATCTTCTAACCACACTCCCGCTCCTCACTTTTCCCTCTGAGCTTCTCTGAGCTGGCTCAGTATTATTCTCATACTTCCTAACCACCTGTCCTGCTCGCAGTCAGAATGGCAATGTGGATCAACTCTGCTTGGCCCACATCTCTAAATCCACAACACAGGACTGAGGAGAGCCAAACTATGGCCACAGCCCACTGACATTTACCATTTCGTTATTACAGACACCTGGGAACAGCTAATCTCAATGGTCAGAAAGCTTGTATTGACCTGGCAGAGCTTTACATGGTTGTGTTGGCATCTCAGGAGGGCATCAGGGGCCATAGTGCCAGCTGGAAAGGCATTATGGCCAGTACATAAAATGGCACTGGTCTAAAGTACTGCTTAGTGCACTATTTCCATTCAGTGATTCATAATTTGCTATAAGCTGAATGTTAAAACACAGGAATAAGCAGAAACGTCCTGTGTGTTTTGTCCACTTAGATAAAGCAGGTCAGTTCTGCTCTGATCCACATTTATCCATCTTTAATCCACACTTTCTGCTCTACCATCCATTTAACCACCCTGTCCATATTTGTTCTCAGTGGAGGTTCTTCTTTCCTAGCGTTTTGTCAGAGGTCTGATGGTAGTCACATATGCTACTCTCAGCCAGAGCAGGTGGTTAACTGTTGGAGGAGAAAACACTCAAACACTGCTAAGGGTGGTAGAGTCTTCCATGTCATCCCACTATCCATCAGTTCATTCATTCATCCTTCTGTTATTCCATTCAAAGGGATTGATTTCCTAATAGGTGTATACAGGCGTATGCTCCTTTACTCATTGAAATAAATGGTTAGTAACTGAATGAGGTCCCATTATCAATCCAGTTGTATTGAAAATATATAGCTAGAATACTCAGTGTACAGAAGTTGTGGAAAACTGCAGCATTGGATAATAATTCACACTCCTTAAATATTTATGGATAATCTTTCATTCTGTTGTTTACATAGAGATATTGATTATTGAAGCTTTATTATACTATTAATTTAAAATATTTCTTCCTATTGATAGGTAATTGCCATTAATAATCATTTCAGTGCAGCTTTTTGAAGTGGACTGTACATACACTGTTGGTGTTTGCAAGGTTCACGATATGTCTAAAATTAGTATTAAATGCACATAAAAGCTTATGCAACACTCCAAAGAGTTTTTCTGTAAACAAAGATTTTGTGTTTAGGTGGAGCCTGCTCTCAGAGTGTACTCCAGTGCCAGTCAATCCATACTTGCTGAAAAGCTGTAGTGGTTCAGGATGAGATGTACTGGAAAAAAAAGAAATATAACTTTGGGGTTACGTTTGACAAGCAAGTTGTGGTCCCTGTGGTGCCTGAGGAATCGCTACTGCCAGTTCTAGCTTTGTTGTTTTCTCCTCTGTCTGACTAACTGATGGAGCCCTGGGCGCTGCCACTAACACAAAGCAAAGACCCTGAAGAAGCCAAAATATACAGTAAACTGCCAGTTGATTAATTTCCTTTTTAATGGCATTTATGATATCACATCCCATAACAAGGAACAGATTGCTCAGTGGTGGTAGTTAATAGTGTGTTGGTTGAATTGCTTTAAAGCAGGTGTCCAGAGGATGTACAGCAGCTGAGCCCAGAGGCAGCTTTGCAAAGCCTCTACTGCTCACAATCACTGTATTTTTAATTAAGCAATCCTTCACAGATAGATGGGGAGTGTGGGAAGTGTGCGACACACATGCAAACTTAACACATTAGCAGGCTGAGATAAGTGTGTTTAAAAAAGAACACAAACACACTATGGGCAACCTTTGCTTGCCTTATACATGAGAATAAACTCAGTGTTAGCCTAAAGTGATGCCAAAGCCTCTTTTCTTCTTTAAACGAGCAGATGCAATGGACATTGTAAACCCAGCGAGGTGGCCAGTGAGCCATTCAGACAGTCAGCATTGTTTTTTCCCATCTTTTATTCCACTACAGCAAGGTGCCTTTGAGACTGAATGTATTATAATAGGCTGGATAATCGCCTCAGACTGCCAAATGTTCAGGGTTTGTTGAGGCTACAGAGGAGAAAAAGACACTTCACAAAATGGAGATAAATGCTGATGCTAAATGCTGTGACTGGATGTTATCTTTGCTGCTCCATTTCCATGTATCCGACTCATTTGGTGTCAAATTTTAAGAAATGAAAAATGACTCCGTTACCTACAAATAATTCACACCAAACTTTGCTGTGGACATATATCTCACTCTGAGCTTTAAGCCGAGTAGTTGTGTATGTTCTAGGAATATTAAATCAATAGACTGGCATAGCTAACCTAACAGATCAGATTAGTATCTGTGAAATCACAGTTGATTAGAAGTGCGTATGTGTGCACGTATGTGTGTGTTTGTGTTTGTGTCCTAATTTATACCCTCTGGAACATCTATATGAATTCCCTATGCTTTATCCTTTAAAAACATAGGTGACCTACTTTAGACAATATTTCAATTTTTCCACAGTCACTGTTTTTTTTAAATCCCTCTGGATAACCCTTTGTTAGACAGAGGAGAGAAAGAGGAAGGATATGGATATGTGTGAGTAATTGCCAGAGAGCAGAAGAAAAGCGTGTATGCTCTTAAACTATGTGTGTGAGAGCAGAAGAGTTTAAAATCTCCTGACAGTTGGATAGTCATGGTGGCATTATGTGGACTAATGATTTAAGGGCTGCTGCTGTATGTGTAGATGTCTGTTTATGTGTTTGAAGGGGCACATGATGGATGAGTATCCAAAGAAGTCACTGTCTGGCCTGTGGGATTGATGACTCACAGAGTGTGCACATACATTTTACTGCTTCTCCTAATTAAATACTATTTCTGCTTTTTTTTCATCTCCCCCTTTGTCCCTTTGTCTGTCATTTTCCCTAAAGCTGAGGGAACTCATCATGAGTCAGGGAGGCAGGCTGTCTTGTCTCTGGACCTCTCAGTGCCCTCCAAACTTTTAGCCACCCCCGGAATTGGAGAAGACAGAGCTGAGACTGAAGAAGAAGCTATTGGTGGGATGGATGCAGGTCCTGCAGCTCGGCCTGATGCCAAAGTGTTTGCTGAGGCCAGAACAGCAGTTTGGACTGAAACAGAAGCAGGAGTGCACGCTGGAGCAGGTGGCAAAGTCTTTGCGGAGACTGGGATTATTACCGGAACTGGCGCCTGGGCTGAAGTTGGGGCTGAATGGAGGCCTGTAAAAGGGAAAGGAGGTGACCTGCCAAGCATGCCTAGGGCCCCGGCTGCTTGGCTGGGTCAGCAACGGCTGCAGACGCATGGAGAGGGCCAAAGAGACCAGGCAGCCCTCTCATCAGTTCTCACCATGCTGGCAGAGACAGCAGAGCTGCAGACTCCAGTGGTGGGAAAGCCTTTAGGGCTGCTGTCTAAGGCTGCATGGACCAAAGGCACCTCTTCATCGTCATCTAAGACTTCCTCCTCTACTACAAAATCATCCTCTTTGCCTTCCTCCCTCTCCTCCTCCTCTGTGACAAAAGCATCCTCTTTACCTTCCTCTTCCTCTCCAGCCACTAACAGAGGTAGTCAGACAGCAGGATCAAATGTTTCTCTGCTTGCTGTCAACAGCTCCTCCAATAGCAACAGCAGCTCAACTTTGGGTATGGTGCCATTCATGTGTCATTTAAATGCTTTTTAATTTTGACTGTCTACAGTAAATGTAACTGTTTGCTAACCCCCTCCCCGGAACTGTGATCATCCAATCCATCATCATAGCTTAGCAACCATAACTATACATCTTACATTAAAATTACAGTATAGTGTCCACATTCCTAAAGGGCTTTAATTTAAAAGTTTTTAAGCTGAAATCTAGCCTTCTGTTTGTTCAAGAATGTTTTTATAATTAGCATCCGGACAGTGTAGTAATCCCTGCTTGCAATATTTTTTAAAATGCCACTTTGTTAATATAAGATAACAAAATAAATGACCTGTGATCTTGAGATAAAAACATAATTGCAAGAATGGCTATAGTACAGATACATCTAATTGAAGAATGTGTTTTATCACTATCATGTGGATATTTAAGATCTATTTGAAAGTTGCAATTTTACATGAATCAGCAGGAACAAAAAATAAAAAGTCAGTTTTTAATAGACTAACTAGTATTAATTTGCTAGCTAAAGCACGTAAACGCTGCTTGCAACAGTTATTGAAACCAATAAAAATGGTCTTTAATTTACAAAATGATGGCAAAACTGTGGAGATCTTTGTAGCTATATTCAGTAAGAGACTGGAAAGTTTGACAGATTACAGTAAAGAATGGGTTTAGTCATAGCAATTTGCCATACTTCATCAGTATTAATCTTTGATAACCATTACCATATAATTTTCAGAATTATTGTCATCATGGTCACTCAAACAACCATCATCATCCTTTCATCATTCATCATTATCATCATCATCATCATCATCATTGTCATCATCATCGTCATTGTCCTCTTCCTCACCATAATCATGTCCTGTCCCATTTATACTCGCTACTTCCTGTCACTCCATTATGACAATAAAAGTGACATCATCAACAAGGTAATTCCTCCACATCCACAAAATGATCAAAAGCTAATGGCCCAGTTTTGTTTTAATTACACTCGTTCACAAAACAATCCATATACAACATGTCCACATGCAGTGATGTGAGAACGAGAGGGATCCTGGATCTCTCAGTGTGAGGGGATTGACTGCCTGTCTTTTGTTCACTCCAGCCTGCTTTACATCTCTCATCGACATGCATTACATATCAGCATTTTGTCTGATTTGATTTAACTGGATTGTATAAAATTCGATTTCTATTTCCTGCGGCTCACTTCATTGAGTGTATTATCCAACTGACAATACCCTCCTAATCTTTTCATCAGGTTATACATCTCAGCATATTGTATAACAACAAGTTATTATGATCAGAGAAAGGGTGGCAATATTGCATATATTGCATATTTTTTGTTGTATTGTATTAAGATTTATCAGGATTTCATTCAATACTTCATAGGAACAATTCATTGTTAGTTGAGGCATTGTATGTAATTTGTTATGTGGTTTGAAGAAGAAAGACATCCCCAGAAATAATTCTCAAACATCGTTGGTTTCCAAATGTTTTACTTTTTTCAGAGGAGCCAGTGAGCAGCCTGCCGGCCTGGGATCTCCCCACTGTCCCCGAATCTCTGCTGTCCACAGTGGGCGACCATGACATCACACTGCCTGCCAACGTCACCAGCCCTTTCTCTACCCACCAATGGAACACCACTGTGCCCGTGCACACCAGAAACACCTCACGGCACACAACTACATCAGCCACCACCATAAACACATCTACATCACCCACCATCACGTCAACGCTACCATTATCAACTACAGAAAGAACACAAACTCCATCAGAATCCAACACGACTTTAAACAACCCAAGCCAGGACACTGTGACCAATGACAGCCTTCGGCTGACCGCAGTAACCATGACAATGCCCTCAACGACCACTGCTACTGTGACCGCAGATGAGGTGATGACGCAGGCGCTGACCACTGGAAGTGCTGTAACATTAGCACCAAATAGCACTGCTGTTTCAACCCTGCAGCAAACGACAAGCCTCAAACTGACCACAGGGCTCACAACTGAGCCTACAACCACCACCTCAACCACCCCTGCCACTACTACTACTACTACTACTACTGTCCCCCCGACCACGGCCTCCACCACCACTCTTGCTCCCACAACAACAACAACTACTACTTCTACTACTACTACTACACCTGCAACTACTACTGCTGCCACCACCACTACTACAGTAACAACTACGTCCACAACAACAAAGGTACCTGCCACCACTGTGTTCATCCCGCTCCAAACTACACCACCTGCTACCCTGACCACAGATCCTCTGTCCAGCACCAGTGCTGAGGAAAGTCCTCTACCATGCAACTTGACTGAGAAGTACTGGGTCAAAACAGGTATGATAAATAAACGATGCATTTCTCAAAAATGATTAAAATTGGTTCCAATTTAGATGAGTGGAACAGAGGGTAAATAGAATATAACAAATAGTAAAGACATTTGGGCATTCTTGTAAAAGACATTTTACTGTTTCTTTAAGTGCTGCATTTCCCTTTTCTAATAACTCAAAACACACTCAGCATTATATACACGCAGGCTTTAGCCATTGTTCCGGAAGAATTATTACAAAGTGATGATGAATACACGTGAAATGCCATTTCAGAAGCTTAGGCACAATGTACCAATTATGTGACCCAGATGTAATTACATGCACACAAATTAATTAAAACTTGCATAAAAGCAAGGGCAGATTTTCCTAGAGCATAAACACTTAGATTAATAAGTGGCTGGAGACTGTAGCCTTTGATTGCATTTACAAGAGATGGTGTGGTATCACTAAGGGGTGGGCACCAGGTTTCTACAGTCACTAAAGAGACATTTAACCAGAGGCCATGTTCTGTGACTGCATATGCAACCTACTGAAGTCAGTATTCTTGTGAGACATTAAATTCCCACCAGTTTCATGGGGCTGTGGGGCATCAATTAGATGTAGCACTCTTTCTGACATTAAAGTGAGTTATTTGGATCAACTTAAGATACAAACAGAATTAAGAACAAGACCAAGTTAAACATGAACACACTGTAGACAGTCACTGAGCTTCCGTTTTTAACATGTCTCCCTTTACAGTTTTGTCCATCGAGCTGCGCAGGAACCGCCTGGATTTGATTCTTAAACAGAATCTCTCTAAAGGACTGAGCCATGCTCTGCAGAGAGCCTTGAATGATTCCAACGCCTACGCACAGGTCAGTCTTTAGAAGTCTCTCTTTACAAGTCAAATCTATAGATAATATAATCTATATATAATCTATAGATTAAACTGGCTTGTACACTGACATTTGCCTTGTAACCACATTTAGCTTTTGTGCTAATAAAGAACTAAATGACATGTAATTGCAGGTGATGGCTAGTAAACTGGTCATGCATATAGTTAGTAAACACAACTTAGTTGCCAGTTAACAGAGGTGTGTGGCTAGTAAACACAGCTAGGTAATAAACACAACTACGTAGGTAGTAAATCCAGTTCACTGACAGGTAAGTAAAAGTCAATTGTTTCTGGGCAATTAATTAAAATTTGTATGCAAGAATGAAATTGCCAGTAGCTATACACCATATGTCAATGGGCAGTACACACAGGTCAGTGGCTATTAAACAAATCATTGCTCGCTGGCTATTAAATGCAGCTCAGTCGACAGAGAACACAGGTTTCTTCATCAGTAGTAGATGTGCTGTACAATTCAGAAGAGCAGTACATTCAGAGAGGCTAAATTCTACATTATTCACTAATTCATAGTATACCCATTTTCCTTTGTATCTTGGTATACTCAGTACTGTCTCAAATATCACCACAAGTGCTATTTGTCTGATGCTAATGAGAAAAAAATTCTGCAATATTTCATCCTAATGTTGCCACTGCATTTGATCTTCACGTCTGTAAAGATATCTTGACATTCTTGAGCGTGTCATCAGTGTCACAATATTCTCCAGCGTTCAGTATTTTCTCCTCCTTCTCATTCACTTCACAAGGACTCATCTGAATGGTGCTAGAGATGAACTAGGAGAGGTGACTAACACAGACATTGTTTCAGTCTGAATAGAAATTACCTGTTGAACAGTCAGACAGTGTTTACTCGAAGAGGTTGTTACACAGTCATTCTCTCTCTCTCTCCGACTGCCCTCACTGTTCATTGTTTTTATCTATGTTTTGATTTGTCCATCTGCTCCTATGTTCCTTTTTCAACCAATTCATTTTCTATTTCTGTCTCTCTTGTCTGTTTTAATCACCCTCTTCCTTTTTTTATCTTCTTCTCTGTTTACGTTTCCTGTATTGCTCCCTTCCTCCATCTCCCTGATCTGATTGCTCCCTCGGTTTAAGTCGACTGATTTTCTGCCAACTTGTCTGTCTTCCCTCTGTCTGTCGGCCTGCCTGGTGTGCCTGCCCGCCTCTTGGTCTGTCCACCTGCCTCTCCTCTACTTTTTTCACATCACTCTGTTTGTCTTCCGTCTTCATCTGACTGCTTTTTCTATTTTTATCTAGTTGTTTGTGAGCTTGCACTGGGAGTGACTCAGTGTCTCTAAGCTCTAGTCCACTTTCATCTACCCCTTGCCACACACACACGCACACACCCATACACACATTCCTCAGTTCTCTCCCTATCCATCAGATAACATAGACCGTTATTTGGATCACTCTGTTGAGAGACAGCAGCAGCAACATCAAGGTATAAAATTGCCCAGAGCTCTATGTGTAGGCAGTGCTTAAAGACGTTATTGATGGACAAATATTTTCTTCAGCGTGGACAGGGACTGTCAGATAACATGGAATTAGTATGAAGCAGTTTTTGCATCATCGAACGATGTGGTTAAACATAATTGTTTGCAAAATTGGCCTGTTTCACAGATTTCATTGCAGCTCTACTGCTGAGGGCAAGGTTTCATGTCTGGTTGGCTTTATCAGATACAACACAGCTTTTCATGTTAGCAGAACAAAGTGAAGTTAAAACAATTTAATCTCTAGGATTTAAGAGATTATTTAAACCAGCTGAAAACAGCTTTAGCTGTTTAATATGTGTTTGTCTGCAAATATGACTTTTTACATTAATAGTTGATAATTGATTGAAAACAGAATGTAGTCCTCATACAGCAGCTTTAGAAAGTACTGTATTCAGACTTGTTCACCCTCCATACTTCAATTACATATTTTGTTGTGTTGCCAATTCAATTATAAATAGATATAATTGTGAATTTAGCATAGTTGCACTAAGTGATAACATGAAACATGCTGTACATGTTGATAAATGCACTCTAACATGATCTTCTTAAATAATTCATAAATATTCCTGTATTTACTTTGACAGATTTAAATGTTAATTACAAAAATGCAGTTTGGTTTCTGCAGTAACACCTGTTACTAAGTTCTGATAATGAATCTTATACAGAACTATATGCATAATGTACATTCACTAACCTATTTTGTTTATGTTGTATGATGTTAACTACTAATATTAATACACATTTGCTAATAAAGTTTGAACCATTTTGTTATCAGGCAGATTCCCTTTTTTTGCAGAGGTTAATTGTGATTTAATGTTTACTGTGATATGTTTGGAAGAGATTGATCAATAAAGTCTTGAGAAGATATACAATTTATTTATCAAGAATAAATCACATTGTCACAATAATTTCATGAGAAGAGGTACAAAATATTTTACTCAAACTTTATTGGTAAAGATGTAATATAATAAACAACCCAAAGTAAAACACATTTTTATTACACTTCTGAACAATAAATGACAGATTAGCAGAATAATTTACTGCTAATATACACATGCAAATCTGTCAACTTGTTGTGAATGAGTTACAAATATATATGACATTGTAACACATACATTTATATAAAATTTTAAACAACATTGTTTTTGCATCTGAATTCTCCATTACTTCATTGCTAATGGGTGGCATTTAAGAATTGGGCTTAATTTAGAAAAAATATGAAATCTTTAACCTAATTTTCTCACTTCATAGCCTTTTGGCATAGGTGGTCAAGGCATAAAAGAATGTAATTTCTTAGTAGTTATGTAATTTCTGTTAGTAGTCAAATGGAAATGATAGTAGAGGAGGACGATAAGTAAGGAGATGAAGCTTCAGTAAGAAGGATATGTATTTTCGAGAAAAAATGAAGCCAGGGGCAGCCAGCTAATGCTTAGGAAAGAGCCACAGTAACAATATACAGCCGCTCAGTGTGGTTGAAGGTGGATGGTAGATGAAGGTGGGCGGCATATAGTTCCACAAATACAAACCTTGACTCACCACCAATTGTTGTCTGCATGTGTTTTTCCAGGACACAGTTTGTAAGATTTATGACTTGAGGGCACATTTTAGCTTAAAAAACACAGTGGAACCAAACCAAAGTATAAATATTCGTAGATTCATACATTTGCATTCTAAAGCTCTAGCTCAAGTAGATCTGTTACGTAGGAAAAGTTGCTTTATACCTTCTTAGCAGTATTGTCCTCTGAGCTGTTAGCACTGCTCATTTTCTCTGATACTGTTTTTCTCTGCCTTTACAATATATATGCTTTGAAATAAGGACATAAATCCTCTAGCTATACTAGCATCACCATGTTTGTAGAATATATTACAGCCTTTCTTACTGATGCAAACAGATACAGACGCAGCTACAGTTTAAATTGTTGCCCTTTTTTGTCTCTCTGTTACAGGTGGAACGTGATGATTGCAGCCCCCACAACGTGACGTTGGGTTACTACGTGACCAGTGGCAAAACTGTCTACATTTCCTCTTTGGTAGTCGAGGCGCTGAATGTTTATGGTTTTGACAAGCTGCTGTCGGACATTAGGCAGCACACACCATTGGTTAAGGCAGTTTTGGTTTCCGTGGCAACCTGGGTGCCCACTCCAAGCATTCACCTGCAGCTGAAAACAGGTGATGAAACCTGATGTGATAAAGATAAGAGAGAGCAACCTTTACATAACATAGTCCAACAAAACTGTCTGATGATCTTCATACCAGAGGTGGAGTGGAAAAGACAAAAGAATAGCAGTGGTTAAAATGCAGTGAGAGTACTGGGATAAATTCTCGGGGGAAGAGAAAAGCAGAGACAAATTTAGAAAATTTTGATTACATGCCTGCTCTCCTTTACTAGTCTCTGATACCCTAAATCCCATACAGACTACCATTATCGCAGAACAATGGCAAACTTAGCAAGTCTCTTAAGCCTCTTAAAATAAAACATTTCTGTCACACAAACACACACATTTAAAGTGACTCTTGTGGGAACAATGAAAGAAAAAATGGTGCAATAATTATTAAAAAGATACAGGTACAGATTGGAAACACATTTCCTTTTTTAAATTACAGTAAATGTATTATTTAATTTGCGAACTATTATTTACAGCATCAAATGCAAATGCAACCCAGGCACCTGTAACATTTGATGTCGCCAATTTCCCACATGTCTTTCTCAAAAACTAACCCACTAGGAAGTAGGGGATCTGTCAATCTTAAGTACTGGCTGATAATGACAGACAACTTGCCACTCCACCACTGTGCTGCCCGACTTTACCATAATGATCACAAAAAATCCACAGGAAACAAAATAATTTGGAGCTGTGAAGTATGGTACAAGGCAGGGACAAAAAAACATTCAGCCTATAAGCCATAAATATATAGTGAGTGCCAATTTATTATCCACCAATTTGCATACGATTATCAACTGGGTCAATGCCTGCTATGTGTCGAGACTTAGAGGCCAGTGATGAATGTAGCCTTTTTTTTGCTTTTTTTGGAAGGAGATGTAGCCTACACTCATAAGCACCACAGTGTTTTAAATATGGGTCAGAATATTATTCTCATCTTAGTTTAATAAGAATGGAGAAAGACAGAGTGCAGGAAGCGAATGGACTGTGGTAAAAGGACAGAGACAACATTAACATCCTCTATAATCTACTCATGGACTCAATATTGTTTACTCTGTTCCTCCTGCTGCAGAGGTGTGTCACACTAACAGACAACTCTTTTTAGATGTTCTCATTCTAGATAGTGGCGATAATCCTCTTTCTCTCTTGCTGCTAAGGTTAATCTGTCACACAGACGGCATCTATCTAGAGCACTACTTTCTTTAATACCCGAAGCAAGCCCCTATTACAAAGTAGTTGGTTTTGAGTCTTTACAAAATTTTACACAGACATTTTAAAATTGATTGAATTAATAATTCTGAGGTTCCTCAAGGGTCACTGTTCACTTATGGCCACTTATTGTTTAAGTTGCCCTTAAATTATACATAGGAGGAACATAGTAGGAATTTTAAAACATTAAAGTCGCTAATATTTTAAAGACTTGTTCATCAAAACAAAAACACAGATTTCTATAAGATCAAAAGTAAAGTGCTGAATTAAGCTGGGTAATGACCATTTTTCAGTTTCACTTCCACCTTCATTAAATGTAAATTTTTATATTTCTCTCCCAGTCTTGCGGTTTGTCGGCCCGACAGACAACATCTACTCCTGTAGTTTTGTTCAGATGGTGGAGCAGAGGCTGGGAAACGCCTTTGATGAGGCCCAGGACAAAGTGCTGGAGACCTACAACAGGCTCAATGTGGAGGTACTGCATGGGTTTACTGAGGCTGTAGTTACTGCAGCATGCAAACAACAAAGTATTTGCATGTAGGATGCTTATTAGGCTAACATGAACAATAGGTGTGAAGGTAACGTTTCGGATGCTAACAGCAAAACAACCTTTAATATACCTGCTACATTGTGGCCGGACTGTTGGGACTGTTCCACTGCAAAAGTGATTTGCTGCAAATTAACATATAATATAGAGCAAACTGATCTGTAAATTATCAATAAATCATAACAATCAGACAATATTAGTATTCAGTTATACTACTCTATAATATACAGTTAAACAAGGGAGTGACTGTAGAGGCACATACTGGTTTGAGACACATGTTGAAGCCCTTTCAATTGTCTATGCTTCTTTTATGTTGAGCTTTCCCTCTTTCTCTCTTGCTGTCAAGATGCTCTCATGACAGCAGGATATACATGCACACATAATAATCATCGTAAAGTAGGTCTCTGCAAGCAGAGGCAGATATAGGGTCAATTTATTATTCATCCTCTGAAATATTAACACTCATGGAAGAGTGTGATGGGAAATCCTCGTATCTCATATTATTATCCACTTTACTATGGTGACTCAGTCACAGTATTTTCAGAGCTCTATAAAAGGTCTTATTATAGAAGGAAACATTGTCCATTCAGAGTGCTCTGTTATGTATTCTTTATGGGCATCTCAGACATTTGATAACATTAGATATTTCTGTATGAATTATACATGTGCCCCGTGCTGCCTGTTTATGTGTTTGCTATAAATAAAGAATTGAGTAAACATTCTAATATTGTATCTGTGGGGCACATAGTTATTGGTTGATTGAAATAAAATATTAAAATGTTTTTGTGATTGTATGCTTAGATTCAGAGTGTCTCCCAAGAGCCAGGCTCTCCATCAGTCACCCTGGTGTATGTGGTGAAGAATCAAGATGCAATTCTTAATGGGACCATCTCCAGCGGCCTTCTCAACCAGCTGACTGCTGAGCTGGTGGGCTACTTCCTGTTCTACCCACCCCTGGTCATAGCTGAGCGTAAGTAAATCCTAATTAATGATCAGTAGAATTGAAAAGTAAATTGAAACTGAATGGATGTTTGGTTACCCTTTGATGTCAGTGAGAACATGTCATTTAGGAAAATTGGCCCTTTAATATGCAGACCTCCTCATCTTTTCATAGCAAATAAGTACACCTCTTAATGCAGACACATTGTAATCCAAGCAGCAACCTCAATAAAATGTGAAACAATGAATTGAGAAATCATCAGCTTAACAGCTTTAGTGTATACGCTTTTCACACTGTACTTTAAGAAGCTGTGTATTGCAGCGTGTTCAAAATAGAATCCAGAGACCAAACCAGGCTTTTTAAAAATCAATAAGAAACAAATAGAAGCAGATGTGAAAATATATTCGGAGCTCCGTGTCAGATTTTCCCTAGCAACAACACAAAGAGTGTCGGGGCACAAAGTCTCACATCTGACTCTACCTCGACCCGATATTATATAGTCAGTCTGTTTTACTGCTGCTACAGCTTCTTCCGGGAGTGTCCCTTTCAACATTTTCTTCCTTATTTGGAGATGTGTACATTGAGGTGGGTTCTGTCGTTCAGCCGCACCCTGCTCATGCATCTGCAAAACAACTCGCATACATTCTTCACCCTATGTTTCACACGTACACAATCGCTTCAATCAGTCTTACTGTTACTTGCCCAATATTCCAGTCAAGCTATGTTCTGTGCACTTCTCTTAAGCTATAATAACAGGTTACATATGACATCAAGTTATTAATACATATAAACCAAAAGTATTTCCCACAGTATCTTGGTTCAGTTTGAAGCATAGAAGGGGTCCTGCAAAAGTCCAGTGTCCACAAGAATCTCCACTTTAATATTCTATACACACAATATTGGTCTAAATCCAACGAATCCTTCCTTCCACAAATAGTGCCACCACAACCAGTTTTGCACCCATGCATTTTTTAAATATTGGTGGATCTCTTCTGCTGTTTGGATGCTGTATGATTTCTGATTGCATTTCAAAAGTGAAACAAAATCGTGAGGGAAAAGGCACACACAATTTTATGATGATGCCAGTATCTTTAGTGGATCTTGTAAACCGGCCTTCTTGAGCTTTGGCTGCAAACAAATAAAAGTGACATTACATCCACAGAATTTGTCATCAAACAGCATTTTAATGGACTTTATACCACTCAACACAAAAAACATGACTGCCATTGCCTTGGATTGTTCTAATATATATCAGGCCAGGCCTCCTGTTCTGCAGTAGTTCACTGACTAAATAACAACCTCACCTTTATCAGAATACAAAATAAGGGCTTATACTGTATCTTTTCACCTTTTTGTAGAAGACCTACAATTCTTTAAATCCATGGATCAGTTTATACCTCAATTTCCGCGTTGTTCTGAAATAAACAATTCGGAACGCTACAAGCTACTAACATAAAGCCTGTGCTTAAAGGGAAGTGACTTTCCCTGTAGCAGTGTTTGTCTAATCAAGACTTTGTGCACCCAGATGTAGAGATCTCCACCAGCACAATGGAAGTGGATGAAATTTCTTTAATGGTTCTCACCGATTTGAATCAGTCCCCAGAAACATCTTATTCAGAAACTGTGTCCCTGTTACACTGAAGAATGTTTGTAGAACTTTGTAACCTATAAAGGCAGTAGTTCTCAATTCTGGGCCTCAAGGATCCCTGCCCTGCTTTTTTCTAATTCATCTCAGCACAACTCACTGCTATTTGACTGGGTCAGCTGTGTTAAGTCAATTAAAACCTGAGAGATAACAAATAACTTTCCCAACTCCACCATCATCTAAAATGGTATCTTCCAGATTCTTAATGAACACACCTGATAAAGCCAATAACCAGTGGGTAGGGCACGGATATCTGGGAAACAAGCAGGGCTGCAACTCTCAAGGACCTGGAGTATACATATTAACAAGGAAAGTGCTAAACACTACTTTTGTTAAATGCTTTTAATGACATTTTCAATGCAGCTAGCAGCATAAACTAGTTAATTTAATTCAGCTTTAATGTTTTGAACTCAGTAATCTGAGGAATATGTCATACTTTGGTGATTAAAAAACAAAATAATCTGCATAAAAAAACACTAAGGATTTGAACAGACATTCATATTGTTGGAATTAGGGTGAACACCCGCTTTAAAAATTGCCGCCTTTTTTGATGCAACTGCTCTTAGAAATTCACAGATCAGTTTGGATCATGATTGTTAGGTCACAGATTGGATCCTTGTTCTGATTAAGAGTAAAAAATGGGGTGTAAATATAATAGAAATAAAACAGATCTGACCTTATAACTTTTTATTCACTGTTCTCTGCCACAGAGAACATTCTAGAAACTCCCAGGCATGACAGTGTAGAATTTTCCCATCATGGCAATGTGAGGGTAGAGGTTTTGGTGCATTCCAATTTTAATTTGATGACAATGAATACCTGAAGGGCTGTGCAAAGTGCGGTGGGGCATATAGAGTGAAGCAAAGCTGTAGCTGACAAGTAAGGGAGAGAGCGGATTGATTTATGCTACCATTGTCCTAAATTGCATATTGCAGCTTCTTAATCTGAGGTCTGACCATGGAGGGTGATCTGTGTGGATCACAGATCAGCTATAATAATTTACACCACTGAACCCTACAGTATGGTACGCTGACTTGCCAATGACTTATGAAATGTACATGCCAACCCCTGATGTGGTCATCTGCATCATCTTTCAGGACATGGATAGGGGCCTTAAGGACACACTCTCTTCAAACAATAATGCCATCACCCTAGGAGAAATTATTGTTGATTTATTTCTTCACAAAGAGCCATGATTGTAGATGCACAATTAGAATTAGATGGGGTTTTTTTTGGATTATTGTACAAATATTTAAGTAAATGACAGCCCTTGGTCTACTGACGACTTAATTGTTGTACAATGTCTACAGTGAGGCTGCAACAGAAATATTTTCATTAATTAATCTGAATCTTTGCTCAGTTGTTTTGTCTAAAAAGCAGAAAATTGTCAAACTGCCCATGAAAGTCAATGTTCAAACTATGGTTTTCAAAGACTTTATTTTCTGACAATTACTCTATTAAAATATATAACTGTTAGCACTTAATGACGATAACCTGAGACAGCACAATTATCTACTATTAGCCCATCAGCCGGGTTCCCCTTAGATGACAGAGATGTACCCGATCAAAGTTTGCATGGTGTCTGCAGTCTTTTCACAAGTTGCTCCTCTTGGTCATTCTGATCTGCTCTCTTGAGTGCAGATCTTCCTGCGCCATAAAATGTTTAGTTAATTGGCGCAAAATGTTTGAACTCACCTTTCTCCCAACATTTCCATGAGTTCCACTACAGAGGAAAATGGCAGCTGAGCGGCAGTAGAAAACTTTTGAAATGACAAGACGTCATGACATTATAAGCACGCTCAATGGGAGTGCCAGATTAATGGAACAAATGGGGGTTTTAAGTTGATAGAAACCACAAAACTGCACAGTAGCAACTAAAGAGTCAAAATCTAAGTAAACCTATATTAAAAACGCCTGCATCTGGTACAGAATGCCACAGGACGTTTCCTAACAAATACTCCGAGACATGAACATATCACCCCGGTTTTATCTTCTCTCCACTGGCTACCACTTTAATCAAATATTGATTTTAAGATTTTAACTTCTTTTTCAAGGCAGTAAAAGGCCTTGCTCCACCTTATTTATCCGACCTCCTTATGCCACATAGGCAATCTAGATCATTACGTTCACAGGATCAATCCCTCACACCAGATATAAGAATTGGGCTGGCCGTGCTTTTTCGGTTGTGGCAGGTATACTAAGTTAGGATCTTCCACTACAACTGCATCTAGCCCCAGATTTAATGCCTCATAAATCAGAACTCAAAAAACTGGATTGACTGGATTGTGTTTTCTTTTTTATCTTTTAGTATTTTAATGATATGTTTTGCATTTATACTGGGTAGCATTATTATCGTATGAATTTTCTATGTTTTAAACCTTATTTGATTATTAGATTTTCTATATTTTTTTTTATCTGTGGTTCTGTAGTTTTATTAGTTAAATTAAGTCTCTGCATTTTATCATTTTATATCTTTGTCTTTACTGTAAAGCACTTTGGTCAACTTGTCTGTTGTTGGAAAGGGCTATATAAATAAACATTGATCTGATTTGATTTGATGTATGGCTGACATTTGAAAAGTTTTATCTTTACTGACATTGACTTGGCATTATGTTGTCCAAGTGGTTGTTTTTTCACCTCACAAAGCAAGTTGTTCTCTCCCCTACAGTCTCATCTATCTTTGAAAAGGGGACTTTTTAGGCTAAGAAATATTGGTGCAGATTTTCACAATTGGTATTTTTGTGCTCTATTGCTTCATATTTTTGCACCGTTTGCATAATACAGTGTTTCTATGGTAAAGGCCACACTAGCAGACTTATACATGCTGATGTACATCTTGCAGAACAATATTGTTACCGAAAATGTGAGGGAGACATGTTTTTTCATACAGTAACTGGTTGCAGTGCTACCCTCGGGCTGTGAAGGTTGTCTTGAAAACACAGCATAGATAGAGACGGTGGGCAGATACATCCTCTGTGTGTTTTTGTGGGCTCTTTGCAGCAGGCAGAACCAGCATACTGAGCTGAGTCCTTGGGGATGTTTGCACTCTGAATTTTATTTCAGTTTTCAAAATTTCAGCAGACAGAGTTTGGAGGTAGGATGAAAATGTTTGCTTTCTTTCCATAGACCTGGACGTAAGGAAGAGTCCACTGTCTCCATGCTAATTTTATAGTCATTACAAAACAGGGCTGAGACAGATTTACATATGCAGACTGTTATCTTATAGTATTTCAATAGTACAGTATTCTGTATTTAGGCTGCGTAGCTTTATTATCTTATAAATTTTCTACGTTTTAGTTCTGAATTAATTGTTAGATTTTATATATTTTTTAAGTACTTAAGCTTTTATATGTGCTTTTGTAGATTCTGCAGGTTACCTCCAAGTATGATAGACCATTTATTGCTTATTTTATCTGCTTCTCAAAGGGGAGAATTCAGGATTGACCTCAAATCTACTGCATGTGTTACTAATAAAGAATGTCAGAATGTTGGAAGAACTATTAAAATATATGGAATTTCAACCTTACCTACTTCATCATACAATAACACGGACTAACAGCTTGTGTATTCTGAATAGGTTTTGGTGGAAACACATTTGTGGCCTGGAATAATTTTACTGATTTTTTCCACTCAAAAAAAGTGGGGCACCTTCTGAACACATTCCGCATATGTGCACTACAAAACATGATCATGAACATTAAGCAAAAAAACAAAAGAAGAGAAAACTAAAACTTCCTCATGGGATTTTTACCTGTTAAGAACATAATAGAAGCAGCACATGTACAACCCAAGTCCAAGTTGGGGTGATGTGTAAAATTTAAACAAAAACAGAATGCAATGATTTGCAAATCTCATCAACCAATATTTTATTCGCAATAAAACATAAACAACATATCAGCTGTTGAAAGTCATAAATGTTACCATTTCATGGACATACAACTCAGAAAAGGAGGAGCATTTGACAACTAATTAGGTTAAGTGGCAACAGGTCAGTAAAATGAAAATGAGCATTTCAGAGAGGCAGAGCCTCTCGAATGTAAAGATGGTCAGAAGTTCACTAACCTGCGACAAACTTTGTCTAAAAATTGGGGAACAATTTTGCTAGACTTTGCAAGACTTTGAAGATCCCACCATCTACAGTATGTAATACCACAAACTCAGCCACTTTCCCTGGCCCAAACTCATTTAAAATGGTCTGAGGCAAAATGAAAAACTCCTGTGGTATGATGAATCAAAATTTGAAACTCTTTTTATAAACCATGGACGTCGTGTCCCGCAGACGACAAGATGGGACAACATTATTCTCCTAAAACACCAGCAACTGGTCTCCTCACTTCCCAGACATTGGGAAGTGCTACACAATAATTGTTCCAACTTTTTTGAGATGTGTTACTCCCATCAAATTAAAAATGAGCTAATATTTCCTATGAAATGGTAAAATCTCTGTGAATAAAATATGGGTATAATATTTGCAAATCATTGTATTATGTTTTTATTTACGTTTTATACATCGTCCCAACTTTTTTTGAACTGGGTTGTTCATTGTGCTTGTTTTATTTGACAGCATTTATTAAAAGACATTAAAAATGTAAGTGAGAGGCCATAGACCCTAAAAATGAACAACATGAGCTTGGTTTGTACTCTACTCCAGACTCTGATGCCATCTGTGAGATTGTTAAAGGGCAAACAGCTGTACAGCTCCTATCATCTGAAACATGCCACAGGCAATCTGTTGTCCATGTCCCCAGAATGAGCTAATTTTAGCCTGGTGAGATTAGATTAGTATTTTTCTGTGCATGCTCTTAACACCCAAAGGGCTAAAACAGCACACTTCACATGGTTACGTCTAAACCCACTTAGCATCACCACAGAAATCTTGTCTGCTCTCTTAAAAACTATCTTCTTTATCTGTTGTAAAACAATGAACAAACGTGGATAGAATCATGTAAAATAACAAAACATATCAATTATTAAAGAATGGCTGTAAGTGTTCGTGGACACATCAGTGAATAGTCCAGAAGTGCATTGGTACAGATACACATTGATTGATCACTCTCTATACTGAGAGTGAAAATCTGTTATTAATCTAAAATGAACAAATCAACCTGAATATTAACCTTCATTACCTGTTTACATGCAAAGCAGTTTGTGTGGACATTTGTCCCACAGTCTTTTTTTTTTTGGCAAAATGACAAATACACTTGTCGTGCCTTCTACAATGACACATACTTTTCAAGCCTTTTCTGATCTGACTCCTCTTGCACTAGGATGACATAATTTGTCTGTCCTCCCAAAACACATCGATGTTGACGGACAAGTCAGTTTTTGTTTTATAAATGAGCAGTTTTATGGTTAAGGTTTGGCAAAACAGGTTTGTTGCATTCATGGAAGTGTCATGATTTGGGTTAAAATAAGTATTTTCTTCAGCTTTGGTGGCATCATGGCTGTATTATTAAACCCATGGTTAAGATTTGGGAATCGTTGTGATCATGCTTTAAAACAACAGTGTTTAGTATGAGTTGTTTACAGGGTTAAAATCTGATGTGATCTGTTGTCCACCACCCACCCACCCTGACCTCCTCCCTATGTAGACTTTGTTGTCCCATCTTGATTCTGTAGACCTTGTTACCTGTAGGCTTTAGCGTTAGTGGCTATTACTTGTTTTGTGTCCTATCAGTCATTCTATCATAAACTGCTGCTGAGAATAAAACACATGACTTCATCTAAGTGATGGTCAAGACAAGGACATGTCAGGTTGTTATAAATTGAGTTTGTCTTTCAGATTTAAGTAAAAATTATACTTTTCCCCTTTCTTTCAAATAAGCTTGACCAACCTATATTTAAACTATAAGCCTGAAGACATTTGGAATGTTTGAAGATCAACAAATCAAATGAAACAAACCAGTAATTAAATGTTTTTGCCTGACAACTATTGCCTGCGAATCTGCAGCCTAAAAAAATCTTACTTCTCTGTACTATAGAGCTCCACTGTTGGCTGACATGTTCTCTCATTAACTTGAAAATACTTGTAGTTTATTTTTACTAAATCACACATATTGTGATGTACATAAGCTGTACATAAGTTTAAATAACTTCTGCCAAAAAGTAGGGCTGAACTAAGCTTTTGTAGTATAAAAGTGAAACTATATATTTGGTATTGCTTAATGTGTTCTGTGCAACTGAGAGGGGAAAATGTGGCTGTTGGGATTTATCAACTAAGTGTTAGTAATAAGATAAATATAGAATACCAGCAACCTTATGCTTTAACTGTATCATCTCATATGGTAACATTGTCTTCTTTTTGGAGTTGTGCAACTACATTTTCCAGCCTGAGAGCATTGGATTTGTGTGCCCATTGAACAGATTCTCTAAAGGGCTCTGAATGTGTCTGAACTTTAACAATTCATTGCTGCTTGTCTTAAGGGTTTATGTGAGCTTGTTTAAGTTAAGAGAAGAGCTCAGTGAATGCAAATTTTCTCACGTACAGATGCACCAGGGAGGTGGCAGCAGACACTCAGAGGGCTGAGAGCTGAGACACTGGCTGTATTAACAGCTACTGCTGCTGCAACACCATTGACTCGAGCTAAACACATCTCTCGGCAGACAGCCAGCACGGAGGAGTTAGGTGGAGAGAGATGGTGAAACGGGCAGATGGGAAATAAGAAAAGATAGGTTGATGGATGAATGGGACACAGAAAGAGGCTGATAGACTGAAGGAGTAATGATGGGTGGATAAAGACAGAAGGATACAGTCAAGTCGATGGAAAGGAGGAGGCCTTTTAAGAAAAATGGGCTAACTGGTAAACAGGTAGAGAACTGGACAGGCACAGAGACATGCAGGGAGAAGGAAATGGTGAGACCCGGAGTAGTTAAAAAAAAGGGGTAAGGGGTGTTTATTCGGATTTTATCATCTGTACCAAGGACCAAAGCTTAAAATCTCCTCCGCAAATGTACTTTCAGCACACAAGCATACTGCTGTCACATTCATATTTACAAGGTTCTCTGAAGAGCCTGGAGTCAACAACAATTAACAATTCTAGACTTGAGTTAGAAGTGATACATCACTATACCAACAAAAGGCTTTTTTTAATCAATTGTAGCAAGTTTTGTTTCTAACTTTGATGGTGATGCTATCACAGTTCTACTGAAGCCAGTCTAAGCCCTCAGCATAGAGTTACATTTTTTACAGCTGTTTATGATCGCTGGTAAGATTTAGTAGTCTGGTGTCTCTGTTTATGGTATTTGTGATACCCTAGTTCCCTAATGTCAAGTCGAAATGCCTCCTTTTTTTGATAAATATTTAACATTTTTAAGGAAGCAAAACTGCTCGTTAAGTTATGTTTAGTGACAGCATTTTGTGTGTGTGTGTGTGTGTGTGTATAGATACATACATATATATATATATATATATATATATATGTGTGTGTGTGTGTGTGTGTGTGTGTGTGTACATATGTGTACTGTGCATTTTAAATTTTTTTATGTATTCTGTGAAAATGTAGGGAATAATGTGCATCATTGTGCAGTGTAGGGGGAATGTTTTGAGCCACCACATTCAATTCCAGGTACTGCAAAACTGCAAGTATGTAACCTTCTCACTCCCTCTCTCTCTTTGCCTTTTCAGCCCTTGAATACCATAATCTCAACATATCGACGTCAACTAAGAACTATTGGGTCATAACAGGTAAATATGAACACACAAACCCACATGCGCACACAAATGTGCTACTGGATGATTAGCTGTAATCAGGAGCTGCATCGACTGGACAAAACAGCAGTTAGTTAAATGCCTTGGCGCACACTGAGCAATTCAGCACAATCGTACCGGATCTCTACATTTTTTTTCATTCTCCTCGGTCCTCCCCTCTTAGCACCCTCTCCCTCACCCGCTCACTCTCTGTGCTCAGTGTCTTTAGCTTCTCTGTTCCTGGGAAAACCTATTGATGTTTAATTCACAGCTTCCTGACTGGGGCTGAGGGAGAGATCACATCACATCACGGTCGGGTGTGAATGATGCCAAAGTGCGTGTTTGAGAGTGTGTGCAGAGTCTGTCCACTGCACCATCTCACTTATAGCTTCTAGTAGGAGACACACTCAGGAGAAGATTGATGCAAACACTCGTGTGTGAAGTGTGAGTCGATGCATCTGTAATATTTCTGGATGAGCAGGTTTTAAATAGCTTTAAATAGCTTAAATAGCAACTTTAAATAGGGATGACCATGTAGTTCCTTCTAACACCCCACTCATCTCATGTCTCTTGTTTTCACTATCCTGCACTGCTCCTTTGTTCTCATCAATATCAATACTACCCTTAAATAATCTCACTTTGATATTTTCTCACCTCTCCTTCACACATCCTCTCCTCATTAATCTCCTCCCCACATCCCTCTGCTCTCCTCCTCATGTTTGTCGTTCCCACTTCATCCTCCATGCCCTAACAATCTCCTTTTTGGCCCCTCTCCTTCTGTCTGGACACCTCTTTACCCTGTAAATCCCTCATCTGGCCGCTCTCATCTCTCCTCACAGTGATCCAGGATGTGGACAGCTCATCCCTGGAGGCCAACTACCAGAGCTTCGCCAGCCTGATGGAGCAGCGGCTGGCCGAGCTCTTCCTGGTGGCCGGCAGGCAGGGTTCTCAAACAGCACGTTCCCGGCGGGCCACCACTGTTGGGGGCTACACTGTGCAGGTAGGTGGGAATTGTACTGTCCAGGTGATGACATCTTAGCTAAAAAAAGGCAGTTGTACAGTGTTAGTGCTAAGACTGAGTTTGGGTTACCGAAATTACTTTACCTTAGCCATCAGTTTCTGCTTCTTTTAGTCAAAAAATAAATAAAATGGCACAACATAAAATATATTTGAGAAAGATAATCCATCACAGTTTATAAATCACTTGAAGCGTATATCTTTGTCAATGTTTGAGGAAGGCTTTTTTTAATGAACTACAAGATATCCGTGAACCCCCAAAAGGTCATATTGAAAACAAAGTCCTGTCAGTGACTTGCTATTATAAAATCTTCAAATATCTGTCAAAAAGTTTACCTGGGACTAAAGGTTTGTCTGTGTGCATATTATTTTCCATACACTGTGCATCTCGTCCCTGCCCAATAATGTGCAAATTGAGACAACGATTGACTCCTCCTGGGCTATATGCCTTAAACGGCCTGAAGGTTTTATGGGAAGTCACAGGTGATCAGTTTGTGCAGAGACACGGGAGGGAGAAGCTTATTGAGACAGAGGGGAGAGAGATTGGGGTGAAGTCAGGGGAAACATTTTCCAACTATTTAATACCACATGTCCCTTCTTTTTATGATAAACTCAAACTTGATTAAATTGTCTGATGTGTTCGTTAAATACAAACAAAAAGTGTTTGATGCATGATGAAAGGAAATTAAGATTTCAAGTTATTCTACAGCGTCTTCCCCAACTGCAGTTATCTCGAAGCAAATGTCTCATCGTGATCAAAGCAATTGAGCTGATTCAGAACTTTGATAGGACTGCTGTGGAAGATTTTTAATCTCCTGGCATGAGGAGATAAAGGCTTTTGAATTAAATCTGGCCATAGATGATATGCTGTTGCTATGATAATATTCTCTATATAAAAAGTAAACTGTGCCTTTGCTGTGTATTGGTGATGTATTTGTATGAAGTCCAAAAAAAGCCACCATCAGCCTGAGATATTATTATTATGACTTTTCTCTCAGATGGTGAGCATGCGCCGACTGCCTGGTCCCAAGAACCCAGCAGAGATGACCTACTACGTTCAACTCAATGGAGCACCCATCAGAGGCACCACCGCTGCCAAGACCCTCAGCAGTCTGGACTCTCAGACTATGGCTCTGACACTAGGATACTTTGTACAAGTGCAGGCTGAACGTAAGCTCATGATTTTGCTCTACTATAAGAGTACATGTTATCTTACTTTATATATGATATAAAGCAATATGATAATAAATAATATTTAGTTAGTAATGCAGGCTCCCTGCAAAAGCCACAGAAGACGTTAAGCAACTGTTGTGCCTGAACAGCCTAGTATTTGTCATGATGACCAATCTGAGCTTCATGTGTAAAATGGATGTCGTGCCCTTTTAAGCTTTGAGATCCCTCGTGAATGCTCATGAGATACACCAATTACAGTACCGCCTGTAGTTTAGACAGTAGGTGCGTCAATGACTCATTCTTTTCCTCGGGGGCTGAATAGAAGATAAGCTGTCCAGCATATCACTGTATAAATGTATATGTTGCACTGTATTGTGAAAGAAAATGTACTGTTACTTTTTCTCTACACCCTAAACTAGTAGTGGGAGGTGTGACTTTCAGAACAAAAAATAACCAGATGTGTATTTCAAGTTAACGCCACTTTGACATATTTTTCCCTTTCTTGTTGTGAGACCCAATTAAAACAATTTGTCTTACATTGTTTTCCACATACATCTCTGTAAAATGACAAAAATGTGTGCGCTCAGCTTCAGTCAGAGCAAGGCTAAATGTTTCCCCCAGGATAGCTGTCCACCTAAAGACAGTGTTTACAGTCTGGATATGCATGTGAAGTGTGTGTAAAATAAATTAGAATGTTTCCAATATTTCCCTTTCCATTGGGTCCAGAAACAGGATCTTATTTCCTTATTTTTTTACATGTAGTAACCAATATGTGTACATAAGTAGATGCAGTGTCAACTCGCAGACCACAGTTCTCATTCTGCAGCCATTGTAGCGACATGTCAGCACTTCCACTTCAACTGCTCTTGATGGTTTATCTGTTGAATTGAAGCATTTTTTTTCTGTGAAATATGGATTTTACATAAGGTTCTACACCCGCCTTTGTTTGAAAACCTCTTGGAAAACTAAACGGTAAATTAATGTTTGTTCAGTTTAAGAAATGTCACATAGGTAATTTATCTACCATTTTGACTCCATTGGCCTCTGGCCCAATATAGGTGGTTACATATAATGGATGGATCAATGCATTGATAATAACCAAAAACTATATACAGTAAAAGCAAGTAGAACCCACGCTTTGTATGTACACGTACACGAACTGTAAAGTTTTGAACTATAATGCTTGCTTTAGGCTTCTACAGCAGCAGTCTGTGCTCCTGTAAACTCATGCACAACACCGAATACAGTGTGGAAGAGACACACTACAAATGAGAGTGGGTCCTGCAAGCAATTCTCCACAGCATGCATGTTGTGGCCCTCAACTTTTTTCCCTCACTTTTCTCCAAAATCCATAATTAACAAATTGGAGAGATCCCAGCAATCATCAGAGCCAACAATAGCTCTTTGTGCTCCAGTGCTCCAGTGCTGGGAACTCAACACGGTGTTCCTGTAAAATTCATTTAGTTTGCTTTTACAGACTCTCTATCTCTATCAATGTAATAGAGGAGTTACCTTGAAGATGTTCAATTTCAAACTTTTCCTTCAATCCAGACTTTTGTTGTACTTTAAAGCGATTTTATTTAGTATATTTCATTACAGTTTGTGTGTTCTTACATCATTAACCTAGCTTCAACAAAAACGTGAAATAATTTGACACCTGCTCTGTATATGGTCTTTATGTATATGTCATACTAATCACATATCAATAAACAGCTTAAATATGGCTAAACACAAAATGGATTACTGACGAATACTGTTTGTATCTTCGTAGCTGTGGTAAAAACACCACCCAGCAACCTGTGGATCATGGCCATTTTGACACCTCTCTTTCTGTTGATGGTGGTGATCGGCATGGTCGCCTTCATTCTTTGCAAGAGGAACAGGGTTATCTTCAAAACTGGAGCTTTCAGGACGTTCAAAACTCGCTCCAAGGTTAGACTGTCAAACTCTTCCATCTACTGTGTTTTATCACAGAAAATGTCTTTACTTATTTCTTGTCTTTGTTCTAAATGTTCTCCTCTCTTGTGCTACTGTTCTACTAAATCAGCTGTTGTCTCTCTTACAGTGTTAAGTTATGCACCAAAAATGTTTAAAAATCCCTGCTTCACCAAAACTACCGTTAAATATATCAACGAAGATTACATAAACTGGTTCTGAATGTCACAGTGTGACACATCTTACAGCAGGCCAATTGTTTGAGTTATTTCTTCAGGTCAGAAAATTCTAATGCCAGCTGTGTGGCCTTTGTTTCAGCACTGCCCAATGGTCCGTGGCAATTGCTAATCATGCAAACTGCAAAGAGGTCAGCGTATTAGAAGTGAACCTTGGGCCCTTTCACAATAATAGCTTTCACTCAACATTGGCTCATTTGAGGTTAAAATTTGAAATAAGCTGGCGTGTAATTCCTACCAGCTGGTTTGTTCAGGTCAGATTGTTCTCACATTGTGGTGCATGACGCCAGAACAACAGCTGCTTGTGTCACTGCAGTCAGTGAAGCAGTAAACAAGCAATAAGCGGGCCAGCCTCATTTGTTCTGAAGTGGCTCATGGCATGGCTCAGCTTGGTTCAGAATTCCATCATTTTGAAATTTATTTCCCATTTGATATCACAATTAAGTCCTGATTCCTATCATGAATTCCTGTCATTAGCTGAAAATGCATTGAATAACCCAACTACTGACCACACTCTTTGATTGATGTCAAGCTGTTCACATAAACTTTTGACACCAATGTCCAGAATGCTATGAATAAACCAATACACAGAATATTTCTGTTAGGAGATCAAAGTAAACTTTGACCATCAATATAGTCTGTGAGTACTGAGCAGAAGTAGAAAAAAGTCTCACTACAAGTATCTGTTTTATGTTTCTGATGCTACTGACAAATATTCTGATAGAGCAAGAAATTTGCTGTTCTGGGCCAGAAAACTCTATAATAACTTGTGGCCCATGGCAGGCTGTAAACCAGCTTTCTGAAAATATGAATTTGATCAAAACTATGTTTACATTTCACAACACAGTTGAAAGTTACTCGACTCGCTAGGAAAACAAAGAAAACTAATTAACTTTTAATCTAAATGCGCTGATGTGACACCAGTCAAATACAATTCACCCAGTTGCACTGTGGATTAATTCCACCACATTTGCATCACAATATGCTTCATATTTAGAAACATGGTGCTTGCAACCATGTCCAGCAGAACAGTATTTGAGTTCAGACAGGTTGTAAACAAGTAACAACTGTATGAAAACTATTGAAAATTGTGCATGATAGCTCAAAGCTGAATGTGAAAGGCTGAACATAAACTGTTTGTTTGACCTTTTTTTTCTCTTCCAAGTAAGTTCACCGAACCCAAGGCTTATGTTTTAAGATAAAGTTTGTACTATCACTAAATCCAATGAAAAGATGAAAACCAGCCAGCATTTTCTATGTATTGTTTAGTATTGTTGTTTTCTCCACTCAGTCAACTTGGTCACTATCCAGAAATTATTAAAAACAAATCAGCGACACATCACTGTCGCCTGTTGCTTGCTGATTTGGGTCTTTTTAAGGCTTCTGTGAAAAATACAAAGTGTAGAACAAACCCACTCTTATCCTTACCGAACGTTTCCCACATCTCAGCACACAAGTTTGTCACTATTATCTTTTCCTTCCTCTTCTATTCTGCTCTAAAATAACCCTTCCTTGTCCTTGTCCCTCTGACTTTTTCCTTGTTTAGACGTCATATCGAAGGGAGGGCAGTTACCACCATCAGGTATTCACTGATACGCTGGTTGGGTGGATAATGATTGATTGAGTCAGTGAATGAATGAATGAGACAGCGGTTTGCTCTCTGATTTTGAATGACAGGGCTGATCAATTGCTGTCCAACTGCCTTGTCAGCTCCTTATTGCTTTATGTGCTGCCTGTTGTTGTTGTTGTTGTTGCTGGGTAAATTCTTGCATGTGGCTGCTGTGCTGTGGACATGACTTATTCCATCATTCTCATTGGCTGTGGGAGGATCAATAGGAGGAGGGAAGAGAAGATAAAAAGGAAAGGAACTGTTAAAGGGGGTGTAAAATTAACAAGCATGTTCCTCAAGATTTAAATTGTTTTGGTTTGAGTCGATGGATTAAATTAACAAGGAAAGGATGGCTCATAAAAACAGGCAAATGAGCTCAATTCTGCCAGCCAGGCGGAGACATTTCTAACTGGTGCTCACAAACATCAGTGGGGGGGAAGGATGCTCAACACCTGCAAACCAAACAAATCTATTTTTATTTCGTAGCATTCAGAAAAACTGACTCAAGCTTGTGTCATCGGCCTTGCATGCCTTCTCTGCCAGTTCCTTTCCCTTTCAAGCCAGTCCTTTTATCCTCTCAGATGAAGCCTGTCTCATCCCACAGTGGCTCAGCAGGAGCCCTTTATGGACCCCAAACCCAATTCCCTTTTTTCATATGAGGTTCTCCACTGGATTATTCTAGCTACATTATCATGGAGCCACAGCAGAACAGCAGTAGCCACAGACACTGAAATATAAAATGCGAAAAAGCTTTAAATTACAAAGAACCATGTAAAGGCTGTTTCTCTGGTTACTGTTGCTGTGGTGGAGTGTGTCAGCTGATTTGCGGGTTATTTTGGTCCAGCCTTTCCCATCCTTATCCCTCAAGAGGCAATATGAGGCAAGTTAAAGATATACAGTAGTAGATGCTGGTATTAGGGGATGGGTGTGAAGAGGAAAAACAGAGCGGGGAACATCCGAGAAACCCCAGTGTGTGTTGTCCCCATTTAACAGTATCTCCTTATACTTTAGCATCTCAATTTCAAAGTGGTAAGGTTCTGTTTGTTTTCACAATCGTTTGTAAACGTTTGATATTACTTATGTTATACAAGAGCACGCATCAATTATTAAAGGGGCCCAAAATATGAAGTGGTGCTGTGAGGCTACAATCACAGTTCTTATACACAGCTGAATTTATCCTCTCCCAGTCATGAGCACTGGCATGCATTAGCAAATGAGATAAATATTTCACACAGGGATTTGGTTTAGACGAGCTTGTGGCAAACTAGTTAAAGTTAATAAAAATATTCACCCTTTTTCTTTTCAAGTCTGTCGTAATAAGTTGTTCAAAAGCACACATGAACAATATGTCCACACTTCCAATGTAGTGGTCTCCCGCTCTTTTTATTAAATCAACTTTGGACCATTTCTCAATAGACAGTGGACAGAGAGGGGATGAGTCCCTTTTGGTGTCCTCCACAGTTTCCTTACTGAGCGGCAGTGGAGAGACAGTATCACAATCCACTGCAGACAGTTCCATTCTGAAAATACTCTTACTTTGGGAAATATCCATCTGATTCACTTGGCTTGAGAATTTTTTTGGGTTTTGGCTGAGTTTCAGAATACATTTATGCATGTGATGAGTACTGTGGATTGTCCCCCCCCAGTTTTACTCTTGCCTTACCGGCACCAAATACCTTTGTGCCTGTGATTACATGCCTGTGATTACATGTGCACACTTCTCCACACATCCACAAATGATGCTGGATTTTAGAGGTGAAACAAACAAATAACTTAAAAAAGACTGAAAAAATGCTTTTAGTGTGATGTTATTCATTAAAATGAGCCAACTGGGAAAGAGGGCTCAAGCATTAAAGTTATTACACCATAATTTGAGAAACATTTTACGTCAACAGTCGAGTGCATCACTATAAACATGAGACTGTTTAATAATGTGCCCCATTATTCCCATGTTTAAATTATACCATGTTCCCTGTCTATCTGTAAAGGCCATGGGTATTCGGCCAGGGATATAGTTGCTTTTAACTACGTGTACAATTTCACAATATCACGTACCCTGTGTTGCTTTGGAGCATTGATTGTGCAATTCTGCATATGGCCAGTGGGGCACTATCAAAGGATCTTGGCAGCAGCTAACACAACAATAGTAGAACGTGTTGGAGAAAACTAATTGAGCTTTTCCACAGCTACCATTTATTTAACTGTTGTCGTTTTCTCTGCCCGGATCTTAACACTAACTTGAATGCTGCCATGGCTTCTGTTCATGTTATGGTGAAAGTTCATGGGGAAGAACTCCTCGCCAAGGATGATTAGGCCCGAGTCTGCCCATCGTGACTAAGCTTTTTAATCCTATAGTACACAAAGACATATAGTACACAAAGTTCTCAAAGAAGTTGATAAACAATGATACTACCTTTGTCTGCATGTATGTGTTGTAAACAGCAAGTATATCAAAGCCCTTACTCTGACATGAAATGTGTCTGTTTGGATCAGGTGTAAATAGTTTAGATATTCATGCAGACAAACTCATCATATGAGCTAGTTCTGAAAGACCCGTAGCCGATTTCCCAAGTCTGGGCTTAATGCATTCTGTGTAAACCCTGCACTAACAAGAGGTTTTCCTAATCCCAGGTAGCACAATACAAATCACACATTATTCTCAGGTGTAAAGCTCTCCTCCGCTGTTTTTGTACTCTGTTTAGAGTCATATGAATACTAACCAGACCTAAGCAGAATAATCGTCTACATAGAGTGATCTACTGTGTGTATGTGCGTGTGCGTGTGTGCGTGCGTGTGTGTGTGTCATCACGCAAGACAAGTTAATGCTGCTGATCAATACAGTGGTTTATATTAGATCTGCATATGTGTTTAAGCATTAAAGAGCAGCTCTGCAGAGTCTGGGTCACTTCATCCCTCCATACATCTCCTGTGCAGCTCAAACATTCTTCAAAATGCCTTTTACTCCCTCTGTGCCTTCTTGTACAGGCATGAAAAACTCAGATACCTAGCTTCGTTGTGAAGTAAAAAAGAGGTGGAATCAGCAAAAGTAGAAGCAATCCATTTTTCATTTTTAAGGTGTTCAATGAAAGTGCAATGCAGTGACTGTCATTTAATGCACTCGAGGTTTAGCAAAGTCTTCAAATGCTAAAGAGCCTTCCGCTCCACTGTTTAGAAAATGTAATACTCAGTAATTCAGTAATATAATAACTAGTAACTAGTAATATAATTAGATATGTTTGTTCAAATACCATATGTACATGTTCATACGACATGCTCTCCTATCTTCTTGTAGTGTTTTTTAAATCTAAATCTGATCTTTATATTTAATTGTCAGGTTCATTTTCATAATACTAGACAGACAATTAATTTTCATCTTCCTTTTTATAAAATCATCCATTAACTGTATTTTCTTTGACATCATGACTTGAATAATAGTAGGGAGTATTAAAAAGTAGTTGTCAGTACATTAAGTTCATTATCATTAGTTGGTTATTATGTGTTTAGTACCAGTATGTTAAACTAGAGTTTTGTTGTTTGTTTAGTTTTTAATGACTAATGATTTTTGTTTCATTTTACTTAATTTGAAACACCTGGGGCTTCTTGACCCCTCTTGCCACATTTGTTTTGTGCTCTTTTTATGTGCAGAATAATAAACTCAACTAAACTATGGTATTTTGCATTTTGCTCCATCTAACTCATTCTGCTCCAGGTGGAGTTTATCTAACCGGTGCAGCACTGTGGTGATGTAGAGCCCAGTCTACCCTGCTGTGTGTCTTATTTTACTTTTTGAATGTAAACCCTTTGAATCTCTTCAGGATGTTGTTTTGCGTGCAGCTCTGTGGTGTGCTTATGCCATCCACCCTACTGCAGCTGAATTTAAATCAATATGGCCGCAGGGGGAATAGAGCATACTGAATCTCGTCCATCTGCTGTACCTCATCAAGCTGCTGTTGGCTTTTGCTCTGAGTTAAAATTAGACAAGAGGAGAAGCTTAGGCTTAATATTGTGAGCAAGGAAAATAAGTGTGGATAATTTGGTAATGCAGCGGGGTCATGCTTGCACTCACTTTGCATGATATCTCTCAGTCGAAGAAATGGTTGGACTCTGCTTTGACATCTTTTTTTCTTGTCTCTCCTATCTTTTACTTCATCACAGTTGGAAACGGATGTGGGAAAACCATCATTTACCTCTGACACTGATCTGAGGCTTGTGCCGTACCACATGTCCGTAGCCACAGTTTTCATTTAAATGAGCCACTCACACAAGATGAAAGATGTCCATTTGTTAAGTCAACAGGCTGTTAGTGGACATAGGAAGAGAGGGTGGCAGTGGTATGGAAAGAGAATGGGCATTAGAAAGAAAGAAGAGACAGAGGCTATTAGGAAGGAAGGAAGGATTGTGAAAGGAGAGAAAGAAAACCAAGAAAGAGAAAGACCTTGAGCCAGTGCAGTAAAATACCAGTTGTGAAATGTCAGGAACACTTTTCAAGGTTACAGCCCTCGGCCCTGTCATTTCTGAGAATCTATACTGTCTCCATGCATGAGAGCCCTCACCCATCATCCACTGAATGACGCATCTTTAACTGTCAATGTGAAGAGTGTATCAGGTTGTCACTCTCAGTTCAACACCTCTGACACCATGTTTGCGCCTCACTAATCCATATGCATAATGCATATAAGAGAAAGGATAAATTTGGAACAGCACATTTAATTCACTTCCTCTGTTGACTGCTACCCTTTTTTTCACCTCATCATAAAATCAGACACAGTAAAAGTCACCCTCAGCCTGTGAACAACATGAGGCCATAGGGAAATGAATGTTTGCACTCTCCATACATCTTGCACGGAAAATGTGTGCACATGCACACAGACACAGACACACAAACACACACACACACTAAATCCATATATTTATGCCATAATGAAAGACCTGTCCCCACTCTCTCTCTTTCTCTGTGTATTTCCCAACACTCATCTATGACCATGTGTGTTTTAGCTAGCTGATGGCACAGTGGTGTGTATGACTGATGAATTATTAACAATGCCGTCAGCCGGATGCCCACGCAACCAACCTTACATGCACTCTGCATTCAGCATGCATCATCAAATACATTACGTGTCCCATTTTAGAGCTGCTTAAAATAGAAAAAGGGGAGGAAAAAAATCAGGGTTTCGTCTGGTTTGTTGTGTAACGTAAAAAGGGTCTTTTTTTCTATTCCGTAAATTGAAAGGCATTTAGTGATACAGAGAACATGTCCAGGCCCGGGAGGCTTTAGCAGAACACATCTTCTACTGCCTTTTTAATCTTCTGTCTCTTTAAACCAAAACCCCTGACCCCTGAAAGGTGCTGTTAATATTCATTATGGGTTTATTTTTTTTTTACCTTTTTCAGTATGCCAACTATGGTGTTTGGAGTCTGATGAAAAAACTGGAGAGGGAATTGCAGCCAATTACCTTTATCTGAAATGAAAGTAATGCACATCTGGAGGATTTTCTTTATGCTAGTTTGTTAGTTTGTCTGAAGTGTCAGTTCAGGCTGAAAATCTCCACACATCCACAAAATTTTGTTCCAGGATGATTTGAAGTTAAAAAAAGACTTAAGTACCTAAGTACTGTAAATACAGCAAATTACATGTAACATGCTAAGAAACATTACGACAAATATATATTTAAATTATTAAATTTTGAAATAGTTTCCCCATGTAGAAAAAAATTATCCTGAATGAAATCCTTCTGTGTTTCCTGTCCAGCGCCAAGTGTCAGGTGGGATCAGCTCCAACCTTCAATCAATCTAAAACGGCTAAGGGTTCGATGTTATGAGTTTGAGACATAGTTTAGAGTTAGAGTCGCTTCTGAGGGCAGCTGTACCTGATACTAGGATTGATGTGAATACTGTGAATCTACAGGTTAATCGGACACATTCCTCTAACTGCAATTTGTGATTTATGGTGATTAAACAGCTTTTTACATATAATAATCACAGTATAGAACATAGGGGCGGCTTTAGCTCAGTTGGTAAAGGCAGTTATCCACGGACCACAGGGTAAGTGGTTTGATCCCCGGCCCTGGCTATATGTGTGTCTCTGGGCAAGACACTGAACGCCTAACAGCCCATTCCCCTCCCCAGCTGTGCAGTGCCAGTCCAAGCCTGGTAGAAATTGGGGAGGGTTGCGTCAGGAAGGGCATCCGGCATAAAAACTGTGCCAAATCATGATGCGGACAATGATCCGCTGTGGCGACCCTGAACTCACAGGATAAGCCAAAAGGACAAATAAATTAATAAATAAATAATCACAGTATACAACATAAACCATGGTTTGCTTTGCTGTCACATCCATGGATGGTTTTTAAATTCAGTTTTTGACTCCACACCATTTTGAAATGCTGCTACCATCATTAGAGGTGGTTTGTTTTTCTCCTTCCAACCATAAATCATGGTCTGAGTGCTTTATATTTTGTGGCTGCTATATCAAGCATTTGTCATTGTGGGTTATAATTAAAATGACTTAGAGTAATTCTCTCTCATGAGCCTGTTCTGAGTAATAAAGGTGAAAAACTGGAGTTTTTAGTACTATCCATGCTTTTTCTGATATTTGCATGTGCTTTGTGTCTTGGAAATCACAGTTTTGTTTTATTGCCTCAAATTGCCTTCGGTCCATCAATCTAATCTGTAAACTAAAAACAAAACATTTTCCTAGAAAAAAAGACCCTGAGGAAGTCTTTTCTCTATTATTCTACAATGAACTACAAGTTAAAAAATAGGACATTTTAGCCTTATTTTCAATAATTGCAATTTCAGTGTTTCTGACCCTCGCTATGTGTTATCCTTTACCTGCCAGCCTGTCCAGGGCTTTGATTATGCCAAGAAGCACATGGGGCGAACTGATGAGGCCATCTCTGTAACTAAGGAGACATTGGTGTTGGGTTTGCCTGTTCGAGATGCTCCACTGTCGCTGTCTTTGGATAAGAAGGTCCACCAGGACGGGACTGCGAGTAAGAGGCCACCATCTGCTGACATACACAAAGGAGGGTAAGACTGTTAATCTACTCATTCATATGCTCTATTGTATCTACTCTTCTGGGTTATTATTGATATATGTATGATGCAATGTATTTTTTGTATACAACATGTGTGCTGTGCTAGTGCTTTGTCCCTGGTGATGACACTGCGAGCTTGTCAGTTGTCAGACCTTAGTACATAATGAAATATTGCAGCAAATATTTATTGGATTTCCATTAAATTTGCAGTCAGCAAATGTTACTATGCTAAACATAGAAACATTGCCTGCACAAATGGTTCATATAAAAAAACAAGTTGACCTGCTCTGAACTTTGGTTCAGTACTTTTCCTCAGAAAAAGCAGTGTTTCTGGAAAAAGTAATCGCTCCAGAAGTCAAAAAACAGACAAATAATTACAATTTTTTTTTTTTAAACTTTGGGACAAATTGAATTCACATATATGCTTCATAATAAGCTGAACAGTACACATTTGACTCATTAACGAATGGCAATTTAAACCTTTAAATTACACATAACCACTAATTACACTTACTGTAGCAAATAGTTAAATGTTGACACACTCAACTGACATGGAGGAACATGAGGGTTCATTGGTTATTTCTGATCACCTAATAAATCATAAGCCAAACTTCCACTCTTTTGGGGCGTATAGACACTTTCTAATTCTATTTTTTTCATTTTAGCATTAGTGTAAATGTGTAAGTATAAGCCAGAGGACATCATTTCAACAGAAGTTTGTGGTTGTAGGGAATGGGGAACTACCCTGAGAGCTTTTTTCTGTTCTTAAAGGGATTCAAGCCTGCTGATGTTTGGTATACATCTATGTACTCCTGTATTGATCTGTGGGAAGTTTGCATACTTTGGTAATACCCAATAAAACATGAATTTATAGCTTTCCCCTTCAGGCTCACATTCAACTCTAACTCAAGCTTTTCTCTTCCAAAATGAATTATAACATTCATGTAAACACTGCGGACAACAAAGGCAGCAGTAAATTACCGCATGGCTTGCTGAGACCAGACTGTTCTCCCTTGGGGTGATGGTGGGACGCTGAGCAGTCTGTCCTCAGCTGGGCTTCGGGATGCTAAGATGACCAGCGTCTTTCCTGGCAGAACAGTTCTCACATTGCCAAAAACATCAGATCCGATTTACTACGGACTTCATTTGGATGAACTGACTAAATATTGAGAATCTAAATGGCTACTGTACAGCATTCCTGAATCAGCAGCCTGCTGCAACTAAATGTTTCATGACATTGGCGAGACAAAACCAAGGCAGTGCAAATCAAATGACTTTAATTAAAAACTTTGTAGAGTTCAAAGAAATCGCAATTCTCTGTTTTTGTCAAGTCAATCTTTCAAAATAACAATCATTTGTTAGAATAATTAAGCTGTTAAACAAAATTAATACCACTCCAACAAACACCTGTTATGTGCATCTGCTTTAGAAACTATTGTTTGTTAGTGCTTTTAAAAGTTATACCTATTAATTACATTTTGACTTTTATCATCAGCCAAACAGTTTCCATCTGGAAGCCTTGTGAAAGGGGGACTCATAAAGTTCTGGAGCAGCTGTTTCAGTTAGTGAACAAGCCAGTGATAAAATCCCGGGCTTTTCAGCAACACCACTGTTTGTTTTTGCATTGCAGTTTAAGCCAGAGAGAAGCCAATGGTAAACAGAGCAGACTCTGACAGATTGATGTGATCTGAAGATAAGTCCAGTGTTAACAAGGAGCTGGTCTGAGACGACAGCAGAAAATTAGGATGTAGTAAAGTACTACTGTGGGTTTTCAAACTGCTGATTGTAACAGTTTGACTCTGTCTGAAGAATAGCCTAACACCTTTCTGAGCCAGGATCTGACACATTTCTATGAACTGGAAGGTTTCCTGTGCACAAGAAGAAGAATGTAAATGAGTTCTACCTAAATACAGTACATGTAAACAAGCTCTAATCAAGGCTTGGGAAAAAATGCACTTAAGTTTTGACCCCTGCAATTTTAGATGAAAAAAAACTGAGATTAATAACTAATTTAGGAAAAGGGGAACTCTACAATCAGCACTATAATGAAGTTTCTGTTAAAATCAGCAATAATAAGTTTATAGTGGGAAATCCCACTAAATACAGACAGAATTGTTTTATAAACAGGTGGTGAGTATAATTTGGCTTTACATTTATCCCTGTAGTGGCTGCGTTTTAGCCTCTAAATTTGGACATTACAAACCCAGATCCAATTGGTTAGGTCCGAGGGAATCTCCACTTAAATAAATTATGTACGAATGTCATTTTCAGTAAGAAACGTTGTCCTCTCATTAGCAAAAATTACCAGCACTGGAATTTATACGTTCGGCACACTAATGAATGTCAAGTCTCTGCTCTCGCCCACGCATTTTAAAATATGTGGGAGACATGAAAATGGATGGTTTCTTGCTGCCAAATTACACACCCCTGACAAACTTTCCAGGGGAAAGAAAAATCCATTAGGTAGGGCACAGATTATTATCTACAAGAAAATGTAGGTAAAATAATTTATATTTTATTCTAAAAGAAATAAAGCTGAGGTCCCTCTGACCTAGAAAAATAACAGGGTAAGAGAAGGTCAAATCAGACCTTCTACATCTACATCAGAAATAGTCAAGAATATCTGAGGAATTTAGGGGTCATTGTTAGAAGTATACTGTCCTTTTTCTTAGTTTGTGCTTAAGAACACATATAGTGCCTCACACTTCTGACAGGATGCACTATATTTTTATGTAAGTAAAATAATGTAAGTAATGTCTTGGCTTGGCATTGAATTTAGTGTTAAATGTTTTTCCATGTTCTAATATATATGTCTTCCTGTACTGTTGGGTTATTGTCCCCTCTTTTTATGCACAAGCCACAAAAATGCTTTGTAAACATCTGTCTGAATAACAGCATTAAACGTGTTCACCAAAATGTGCAAAACAGTCTTACACCCAGTTGAACTGTGAGTTATAATCTGTTGGGAGCTTAAACGCTGAAAGCGTTTCAAACAGAATCATAAAAAAAAAACATTTTTAAACACTTTTCTAAACATTTCTCTACTACAAGCTTGACCCTCACACACACACCCACATTTAGCAGTGACATCTTGCCTTAAGGAAATTCGGAGTCATAAATGATATGCATTATGTCTTCGCACAAGACAGAGCTTAATATTTACACATCACTAAATAAAAAGGAATGGTGATGGGATGAGTGATTTGCTTCTCTGATGAACTTGTGTATATGTTTATAACCCTGGTTTTACTATAGTCATGCCAGAGGGAGCCAATTAGTGCAACAATGATGACATGTAAAGAGCTGCCATAGCACAATTCTCAGCTTTACCAACCATACAGTATGCACACACGTATATGTTATACTGAACCAATTTTCAAAGAAGGACAATAGGTTATTCTTCCACCTGGGTGGACACTAATTAGAAAATGAGGCAGTATCTCACGCTTTAACTAGTGCAGTATGGAGATCAGAGGGACGAGAGGAGAAAATCCACAAAAATGCAATAATGTATGCCATTATTTTTGTTCTTTATAGTGATAACTGCACAGAAAACAAGACTTCTAAAGACTTCAAGTACCCAGGCACAAAGAGGCTCAGTACACTGAAGGCAAAAGACTGAAATGAGATTTGAGCTGTGTCTTAAATCATACAGACTAATATCTGCAGCCTATCTTTGAAACTTTACTTTGATGCAGTGGAACCAAACATGACATGCTCACAGTGGCAACAGTTTGTGTTTTTGTAAAATCTGAAAATTAAAATGTATTTCATTGTGCTATCAGTAACAAATAATAATTTAAATATCAATTGAAATAAAAATAAATATAATGACAACAAAAAAACTATGACATTACATGTAATTATCGTGTTTATCTTGTTATGTCTATGATGTACAGCCCTAAAACTAAAAATGTATAAATATCAAACAAATGAAATGGACAATGATAATGGAATAATATACATAATACCTGCCCACTTTTCAAAGAAAATGATGCAGACATACTGTAGATGTTCTGACAGAATGTAATGCTGCACACACTGTAAAATATCGTATTCTTAGATGTACAAGTTAGTTTATTTATTTGTTTTTGTCCTTTCAGCTTATTCCATGAGTTCAGGGTCACCACAGCGGATCATTTGTCCGCATCTTGATTTGGCACAGTTTTTACGCCAGATGCCCCTCCTGACGCAACAGTCCCCAGTTTCTACCGGGGTTGGGACCAGCACTGCACGGGGGGGGGGGGATTGGGATGGGCTGTTGGGGGTTCAGTGTCTTGTCCAGGGACACTTCGACATGTGGTCAGGAAGAGAGGGGCGCGAACCTTTGACCCTATGGTCGGTAGTCGGCCACTCTACAAACTGAACCACTGCTGTGTGTACAAGTTAAATAATACTAAAAAATTGCAATGAAGTACACAGAGAATTTCATAATTTGTCTTCATGTACTATAAAACACATCAGTGATAAACAGGAACAGTCATTTGAGCTGAAGATTGTTCCCTCATCTGAGGAGGGAGACAGTTGTAGACCGAATGCTAACCACAAGGGAAGATGGAAGGAGCAGTTTACAGGAAGAGTATTTATTCTGCATTCTGCATCCTCCAGAGAGCTACAGTGTTGAGGCACAAAGAAATAAGAGAGGCAGGGAGATGAACATGACTTTCCAGCAGTGTGATTATTGATTCTGCTGCTTCGTTCTTTGACCTTCCCAGACAGATTTATATGGA
Organism: Channa argus; assembly: GCF_033026475.1. NCBI lineage: Eukaryota > Metazoa > Chordata > Actinopteri > Anabantiformes > Channidae > Channa > Channa argus. The sequence goes on from NC_090200.1 coordinate 25,614,378, forward strand.
ACACACACCACATTTCTCCCTCCTTCCCTCAGGCTTTTTGCTTAATACCACACAGGTTTTACTGTGACTTTGCCAGCCTGCAGACCACTGCACTGGTAACACATTCTGGACGTGTGTGTGCGCGCGCGCGTGTGTGTATGTGTTCACACAGACAGCATGTTAGCCTCGCCTTTGGCTCTGTAATGTCCAGTCTTGCTGATCTGTGCATCTCACAACACCTGTAGACAGGCCTGTCATGTTGTGTAGAGGCTGTGGCTTACATGCCTCAAGGCTGTTAGCGTGTGTGTGCGTTTGTGTGTTGTTTACGTGCCTGGTGTAAGTAAGTCAGGAACATAGAGGATGAAGGTTTTAAATATTCACAATTTGCACAACTTAATTGACTCCTCTGGATTTACTTTACACCTTGCATGCATGCGTGTATGTGTCTTTAGATGTTTGGATACATTTTAGTTCCTTACTATAATTCTGAGGGCAATTTTGGCTCCATGAAAATTAAAACATGGTTTTAGGATTAACGTTGGAGTTGGCTTTAGTATAAGGGTAGTTGTGATGATATGTGTATTCTGACCCCTATAAAGAGCGAGAGAGACATATACAGTACGTAAACTGAACTGTCTCCATTATGGCCTTTGGCTATTGATCATCCTGTCCAACAAAGTCTGGATTGTGCAACTGCAATCATTAATACATGCAAATTATGTATTATTATTTTAAAATATGACAGACCTGTACTCTATCGTACAGGAATTATATGGTTTGAGTAGTGAACAGTAGAGGTGTGTATCGATATGGCCCAGAAAGATTCAGGGTCGTTTCAATTCCGTTTGATTCAGCTTCTATCAATTTAGCTTCCATTTAGGCTACACATTACTGTAAAGTAAATTTGTTCAAGTACTAAAGTAGAAGTAGTTTTTAGAGTAGTTGTAGTATTTTCCACTTTCCAGGAAAATGCTGTACTATTTACTCTGCTATTTATTTACCAGCGTGAGTTACTTTTCAGATATAGTCTTTATACAAAGTATAAATCAGTTTATAAATTATAATTAGTAGTTCTATAGATTTTTTATGTTCATTGGTCATTTGCCTGTCAGTATATAAAGTAGTTTAAATCAGCTCTACCTTTAAATACATTTTAAACAATAAACAGATGCATGTTCTTGTGTATGATACAAGCTTAGCAAATCGCTTCAGTTAACGCCAGTTAACAATTGAGTGATTGCAGATAAAAACAGTTGAACCATAAAAAAGTCACTTTTTTAGTATGCAAACACTGAAGGACAAGGAGTTAGTTAAAGATCTATGGAAGCCAATGACTTGGCAAACTATCTTTTTCTCGCAAAAAAGAGTTTTGTTATCTTGAGATAACGAGAGAAATTATTTAATTATCACGAGAAAACAAGGTTGTTATCCCCCCCCCCCCCCCCCCCAAAAAAAAAAGATAATTATAAAACTATCATGAGATAACAGCATTTAAAGAAAGAAAACAGCATCCATGGTTGTTTTCGACTTCGACCCCTAGTTAATAGGTTTTGTTTTTAATGAATCACTTCAATCACGTCATCGTTTTAGCACCAGAGATAAGACCACAGGGGTGACCAGAGGTGGCACATCAGCCTCACCCACCTCAGCATTTGGTTGATCTCCTTTCAGCCTCTCTAGCAGAATCAGAATGTATCTATAATTATCCATTGCCCCTGGACACAAATCTTGGAAGTAGCATTTTTTTATAAAAAAGTTTTTTTGTTTTTTATTTCATTTACACTGAATATACACACATTTTAAATTAACTCAAAGGGAACAAGAATAGCTTGTCCATTTTTTTCACTAGTAAGGTGTTTTATTGTGGCCAAACAACACCAAATCAAGAAAGCACAATCAAGAACAGTGTTTTATGACGGCGCTATTTAAGGTACATATGAAAAACAAACCTCCAAATGAACTATAAGGCTACTTAGTGTTTGCTCACACTAAAAGCCTTGAGTATTGTAATTTTCTTAAATCACATTATTTGAATTTCAATATTACCTGACTGCTACTGCCCAAATTACAGCGTTAGAGTTCTGTGATCACATCTCAGAGTACTTGACCGGATACAGCGTGACTGCAGACAGTTTTGTGGCCTAAATGAAGAACCCCAATCCCCACCTCACAGATTTAACCGCTATAAGCTGTTTGTAATGCATCATATGTTTTCACGTGCACCGCAGTCATGTGGTGTGCAAAAGGTACTGTTCTGAGTTAATAAGTAGATTTGAAGGTGAATCTTATCACTGTTATACAGGTAATTTATAATTATACATCTCTTCTAACAGTCAAAATATGACTTAACTTTCTATTTTACGTGACTTTTGTAAATTCAGTTTAAAAATTCCTTTTTTGATCTCATCTGAGTTTTACCTCAGATTTACCGTCTTCTGATCAGGGCTTGTTGGTGCTCCACAATTAAAAGGATATTTTTGAAGTTGTGTATTCTAAACTCTAAAACTTTTTAAACTGAAAATCTGTGGACTCTTTTCCCTTTTTATACTGCTCGTGTACATAACTTATTGGTCTTACGTGTTTTTTTTTCTGTATTCTTGGATCTATAACTGTGAAGATCAGGGTTTGTGACGTCTGATCTACAGGTGCTACAGTGCATCCAGAAAGTAATCTCAGCGCTTAACTTTTTACACATTTTGCTATGTTACACCCTTATTCTACAAATAATGCCCCATATTATCAACATGAAAGAGTTTGAAATCACATGCACATAAGTATTCATGGCCTTTGGCATGGCCCTCAGAATTGAGCTCTGGTGCATCCTGTTTCCACTAATTATCCTTGAGATGTTTCTACAACTTGATTGTAGTCCACCTGTGGGAAATACAATTGACTGGACATGATTTGGAAATGCAAACACCTGTCCATTTAAGGTCCCACAGTTAACAGTGCATGCGAGAGCACAAACCGAGCCATGAAGTATAGGGAATCTGTAGACCTTTCGAGACGGGAATAATTTGAAGAACAGATGTGAGGAAAGGTACAGAGAAATGTCTGCAGGATCATAATTAGCACCGGCCTCCATCATCTGTAAATGGAAGAAGTTTGGAACCACGGGACCCTTCCTAGAGCGGGCTCAGCCAAACTGAGCGATCAAGAGAGAAGGGCCTTAGTCAGGGAGGTGACCAAGAACCTGATGGTTACTCTGAAAGAGCTCCAGCATTTCTCAGTGGAGATACGAGAACCTTCCAGAAGAACAACCATCTCTTTAGCACTTCACCAATCAGGCCTGTATGGTAGAGTGGCATCATGCTCCAAAAGACTCAAAGCTGTAATTGGTGCTAAAGGTTTTTCAACAAAGTATTAAGCAAAAGCTGTGAATACTTATGTAAATGTGATTTTTTTCATTTTATATTTCTAATAAATTTGCAAAGATTTCAAACAAATTCCTTTCATGTTGTCATTATGGGGTTTTATTTGTAGAACATTGAGGAAAATAATGAATTTATTTTAATGTGGAAATAAGAATCTTACATAACATGCACCATATACACAGTAAAAGTACAGTATTCAGACAAATTTGGAATTAAATTAATTTTAGGATCCTGTTATTTTAGGATGGTTTATGGTTGTTGTTGTTTTTTTTTTAACTTCACATACTAAATAAATTCCATAGGTTGTAGTTACATTTCCATTGTTTCTCAAGCACTCACATACAGAATAGTACACTATTAAATTTTCTTAAATGCTTTATGAATGTTGTTCTTATAAAATTTATATAGTTTTATAAGATGTCCTGAAGATGCCCTGTTTGTGCACATGCCTAGACTTACAAGCCTCTCTTCCTCTTCTCTTCTTCACCTCTCTGTTGCCATGGCTACTACAGGCGGTTGCCAAGTGAGGAGGACGGCTCAGTGTCAAGTAATGGATCCGGGAAGCTGAATACCAGCAAGAACTCATCAGCCCGAAGGACAACCACTGGCAGCAGCACCAAGAATGGCAAGGATGACCTGCACAAGAGGAGCACCAAGGGTGAGCAGGAGGAGGAGGAGGGAGGATGGAAGGGAGGTAGGGAGGGTGGAGTAGAGTTAAAAGAGGGAAAAAGTAAAGAATGAGAATTGGAGAGATAGAGAGGTAAAGGAGAAGAAGGACAAATGATGGATACACAAATGATAACAGAGAAAAAGCTGTCTCACCTTTTCTTTGTGTTTAAATAGTAACATGCCACTGCAGTAAAAAGAAACTGCTGATGACCGTGTATTAAAACACACACTTGCATAACTCATGTACACACCAAAGGACACTTAATATGAGCTAATGAAGTGCACATGAGCAAAATAAGTGAACACACTCATACACAGAGTGACTCAGCCTCCTGCTGCATCATGTAACTGTCAGTGACGACGCATACTCTCATGTGTCTTTTTACTCACACACACACACACACACAGACTTGTATGGCTGTCAAATTGAAAACATTGCTAGACATAATGCATTCCCTAACCCTTATCCTAACCCTAACTATTCCAACTAAATGCAGAACATTGACCCTAACCCTAACCTAAACCCAACAAAGTCTTAAAAGAGTGAGAGAACATAGGGACCAACCTCATGCTCTCAACCTCAGTCTGCTCAAACCGGTCCTCACTCTGCTTTCAATACATTCAGAAACACACATACACACACACGTTCACCTTCAGTGGATACCAGCGTACTACTCGAATCAAAAGAGACATTTGAGATTTTTTTCTTTCAGTATTTCAGGTGTTTTATTTGCCTTAACTCATTCCAGGACTTGAAGGTTTATAAATATAAGTTAAAACCCAGTCATTCAATAATTCTTAATCATCAAATTAATTTGAGTAGAATTATAGAAGCTAGGTGGAACGAGAGATATGACAGCACACTGTCACATTAGGTGTGATTCAGAACCATACAACCCACAGCATATGGTTTGTGTATTGGCAAATGACTAACTGTTAAACCTGTGACACTCAGACGGAACCTCTTCCCAGGAGAACATAAAAACTGTGTAGCAATTAAAAACATTACACGCACTGTAGTTCTGAGTAAAGAATTTACTTTTCCCCCAAACTCTTTATTTGGTTCTGGCATATTAGCAGTAATGTTTATAAAAACCCAGGTCTCATAGGCCATCATAAACTTTAACTGCTTTTATTATTAATTTATTATTAAATATATTGTTGATACTAGTTTACATTTCAGTTGCAAGGTGATGTATTTCCAACATCCAGCGTCCACCCTAACCTCCTCACGCACATCACCCAACTACTGTCATAGATACTATACTGTACATAAGATCTTAGTGTTGGTCCTAATACCCCTGTGGGCACAAATAACATACTGTATGGACTCATTTGTTACAGAAGTACAGTCCAATGGGCTGCACAGCCAGCTACACTGTAGATATTTACTGAAACAATGGCACAACAATAGGCTTGATATGTCAGACTACTGTACAGACTGTCTAACTAAACTGTCAGTGATTGAGTTGCACTGTGGGTATTGCGTTGTAGGAGACTTTACACTAAAAAGAAAGAAAAAGATTCTTATGCAGACCTCTACAGATTATAGGCTGCACATGATTTCATCCACAGTGCTTGTTGTCAATGATGACAGTAAATGTACTGCATCTGCGATATGTAGATCAGAAGTGCTTGCTGCTGCTTCTACGGCAACGTGACTCGATCTCTTTTCCATGAGCAAAATAATGTTCACTGTAATTTGTGGAGAAGCAGAGGAGAAGATGAGTAATTGTTTTTTTTTCTCATTACTGTACTACATTATGGGCCAAAAATCAACTGAAGTAGTATTTATAGGAAAAAAACGGAAGGAGAACAGACTAAATTGTTTTCTCTGTTAAAGGAAATTGAAGATTAATAAGAGAATAAGTCAGCTCAGATGTGTAATTCTGAAGGAAACAATGGTTGCACACAGCATCTTATAAAATACAATCAAATATATTACAGAAAGATGAAATTCAACACTTGAATAAAAAAAATGTTTCTGTTAGCCATAATCAGATATAACTGCTTTTACGGTAAGACAGCTTCAGGAACACAACATTGTACTGATATGTGGCCAAAGATGTTTCTTCTGCATTTGTTAGGATGTTGACATTTTAGGAAAATAGCAGATTTGCTTTCCTGCCAAGACTAAGAAAACACACGCATGTGTATGTTAAGTGAAGCTACTGTGGATTTAGAAGCTGCTTAGCTTAGCTTAGCATTAAGACTGGAAGCAGACATAAACAGCTAGTGTGGCACCTTCAACGCTCAGCAATAAAAACTGATTATTCTTTACACAATTAAAAATGGAAAAAAAAGACAGATTGTATAGTTTTAAGGGAGTTATGTTCCTGAATTTCTTCTCTGCAAGCTGAGTCCTGATGTAAAACGGTTGAAAAACTCTTGGCTCGGTGCAGATGGGAAAGTGGTATCCATTATTGGTTTTTAT